>NC_138966.1:59415000-60015000 GCF_055761805.1 Camellia sinensis
TGTTTTTAAGAATTCTTCATGATTTTACACTCATTACTTCATGTGTAGACATTTTGAAAGAAAAGAGTTGAATTCTTTACATGCATGGCTAAATTGTAAAGTTTTGAGTTTGGTTTTGTGAATTGAAAAAGTTTTGGGTGTATGATTTGTAGATGATCAAATATTCAAGATTTATAAAGTTTTTTTCACATGTTTGTACCAGCCATGCAAGCTTTTAGACTTAAAACTTGTGTTTTGAAAGCTCAAATTATGTTTCGAAAACCCAGTTTTCGACCTCATCGCTCGACCAGTGAAGTTACTATACGATTCTGTTTTAGACCCGACCCGTTTCGTATTCTGGACTCGGGTTTCATGGTTTTGTATTGTTGTTTATGTTCTATTTCCCTTATACCTCCTTAAGTTTGGCTATTGGGTTATATTAGTTGCGTTTGGAACAGGTTGGTAGCTTGGTTTTCAAACTTTTTTTGCCCAGAATTTTACTCATCCGCTCGAGCACCACTTTTAGCACTTGAGCAGCCTTTGTGAACTCTCAGTACTTTTGCAAGTCTGCAAAACTACTGGGAGACTATATTCTGCACTCAAGCGGTCCTACGCTTGAGTGTTGGCCTTTTGTTTGTAAAATTGCAGGGAGTGTATATTCTACGCTCGAGCATCACTTCCTGCACTCGAGCAGTGACGCCTTTTTCATTGTGTCTTGACACTCGAGCGTCACTTTCTGCGCTTGAGCAGTAATGATTTTTATGTCTGGACGCTTGAGCGTCACTTCTCACGCTCGAGTGGACTGTGCGTATATCAGTTTGTAAAAGTCACTTTTTCATCTCTCTCTCTAAAAGATTTCAAAACCCTAAATCTAGAGCTCCTCTCTCTAGAACTTACTATCTCTCTCTACAAATACACCAAGATCTACTTATTTCTCCACTCTACTCACTTTGTTAAAAAAGTAGAGCTCACCTACAGCTTCATTTTCATCTGAATAGAGTTAGATTTCGGCTTCCTTGTGGTTTCTCCACGCTCTCCTTGGTCTTCTAGCTTCGAGATAGGGATTCTCTATACTCTTTTATGTTTTTTAACTTAGCTATTTATTTTTATAAAACAATATCGTGATTTTGGAGGATTTTGAACAAACCTAGGGTTTTGGTTTAAAATCATAAGAGGGGTTTTCAAATGGATGTATGGAAAATGGTTATGGGAGTGGAAATGAGGATGAGCTGTGACTAAAGTATTGATTTCATACTTGGAATGGATTTTGGAAGAAAAAAAGATTTTTCCCTAAATGTCTTAAATATTTATTTTGTATAAATAAATGGAATGGATGTTGGAAATGTTAAATTGGGTGATATTGGTATGAATGGTAGAGTTGGATATGTATTATCGCTCACATTTTGAATTTTGGATAGTTTATTTGTATTGGAGATTTTATGTCTATTTAGAAATATCTGTTTTGGGCTATCGGTGAAGGACAACTACGATTGTTGTAGAAATTGCATGAGGATTAGGTGAATTGTTGTAGAAATTGCATGAGGATTAGGTGTATTGAACATTGTTGCTCATTTAATACATAGCAAATGTATATGCTTTTGAGAAAAAGGGGTGAACGTTGAAAATAAAAGTATATCACTAGGGTGAAAGTCTCAAAAAACACGCGCATACATGGTTGCCGGTTCCCGCGGATGAAAAATCCATAACATGGCAATAGGAGCGCTTGTATAGGCTACGTTTACATGGGTGCCATTTGAGGGTTTCCCGCAGATGAAATAGCCGTGAAAAGTTTTACTGGTTTGAGAATTCCCCCTTGGTTCCTATGGTAAAGGACATGATTTGAGAATTGTGATGTAAATTAAGCATGGCATGATTTTGAGAAAAAAATATAAACCGTTTTCACATGGGCATTGCATATGCATTTCACTCTTATATCTTTGTTAAGATTCATATATTATGTTAGATTATTTCTATTGGGCTTTGGCTCACCCTATTTGGGGAAAACTATTTTCAGGTGCTGGTGATATACCTCCACCAAGGACTTAGCTTGGGAGGACTGTGCAGCTGAATGCTCAGTTTCGTTATTTTGTATTCACTTTTGTACAAGCCTAGGCTTTATTTGTATTGATCTTAAGACTCACTTTTGATGTACCCAAGCCTTGATTTGGATAGATGTAAGCCTTTAGAGCATATGATTATCTATTTAGCTTTTATTTCCTTTTTACTATTTCGTAACACATGTTGTAGATTTAGGATGTACTATTTATGAATGTATATCGCATGTGTCATCCTTTTGTACAACCGAATCTCATGTAATAGAAGGATATCATACTCTGATTCATATTATTATTTACTTATCGTCTTGGTTGGTTTATTGCATTTATTTCGGGGCATTTTACAACTTGGTATCAGAACGGATCGGGTTTGAAAACTTTGGGTACGTGAGAAGTGGTTATCACCACAATGGGTTTGTCTAACTTAATAGAGATATTTATATGCATAGTATGCTTATGTGATAACATGCTTATGTGATTATATGGGTATAGGATTTAATTCCTAAGATATTGATTGGGTCTACGGGTTTCTAGAAGTCCTGTTAAAAGAGCACTTGGTCACTGCTGTTTGTAATTAAAACTCTAGCAACGCCACAGGACGATCATTATCTAGAAAGGAGATCCATATCTGTTTATGTGACTACGTGCTTACGTGAAGTGAATTACTGTTGTCCATCGTATTAGGACGCGAGTAAATTAGCTTTGGCACATTTGTAAATGCGCTAATCACTTTTGTTACCTTTATTAGGATGTCAGGATGTCATCGTGGTGGTAGGCATGGTAGGCCTAGGTGACAGGAGTTGCCGATACCGGATGATATTCTGGCACAAGAGGAGGGAGTTGGTCAGGCCAATGTGGCCGAACCAGTTGGTCAGTAGGCCATGGGCGCCTTAGCCCGCTATGGCTTGCTTTTCGTGCTCCTATTGGATACGATTAGCCCCACAGTTTGGACTCCCATGGTTCTAAATTTGATTCCACAAGTGCAATGTGAAACAAATAAACACAAATGAGTCCAAACCAGGTAATTCTTTTGGAAAATCGATTTTGAATCAAAATGTCAAAAATGGACTGCTTTGCCAGATACAGATTCGCCACCTAAATATTTTTTAGAAATTTAGGAAACCCATGACTCGTGGGAAAGGCCACGTGTCCGTCATCACTAAAGTTGTCTCGGCTCGGGAACTTAGGTACGAGAGGGAAAAGTCATGAATTGAGCACCCTCGCTCGCCCAATCAAAGATCGGCCTCTACTAATCATGATGTGATACTTATTTACATTATATGCTCTTGTTCCGATTATTTAGACTAGCATTACTATGTGGTGCACACAAGTATAGACTAATTTGCACAATTTGGAACACTTTGATTTCATGTTTGTTTGAAAATTGTTTTGAATATGTACCACTTAAAAAAAAAAAAGAAAAAAAAAAAGAAAAAGAAAAAAGTGATCTCATATGCACATTATTCAAATTATCCCAACTCAAGCAACTAGCCTTTATCCACTGGCATTCAAACAAGTACATCACTTAAGCACTTAGCCTCATGGTATTTATGCTTGACATAGCAACAATCATACGTATCCGATATGCTAAAGCAATAAGTGCTCACCTAGTACTCCAAGGCAAGCCAAAAAGAAACGAAAGAGTTATAAAATATGCATGCCCCTAACTAATGCAACTTGACTAATACAACACATACAATATCCAATTAATAAGCTCGGCTACTAGCATGGCATTGGAATCGATTTGATAGCATGCGGTTTGAGCACGTTTTCAAAGAAGTATTTAAATAACAATGCGAGTTAGAATGATGCGCCGAGCCATATGCATGCAAGACAAATGAATGCAAGTCATGGAAAATGCTAATTAAAACAAGATGCTCTAAACTATCTATGATAAGCAGGTAAATAAAAGGGAGAAAGACGTGGGGTTGGAAGACATATACAAATATAACATGTTTGCCCTCGCACAAGAGGGTCCGAATAAATAGCCTAGCGAAGCTAATTAACTAGCTATTATAAACCAAATGAAATAAATTAACTACACTAGCTAATTATTACAAATTGAAATTAACTAAATAATTACACTAACCAATTAGTTACAAATGAGAATTCACTAATTATTACACGTAGGATCGACTAATTTAATTAAAAAATTAGCTACTAATTGAACATGAGCGGGGTAGTGAACCGTGCATGCCAACACGAACATCCTCTCAAAAACACTTCTGTTTTGTTGCCAGGACTGTTCTTCCTACAGAAAAAAAAAGCTCCTGTTTTGCCTCTGCCTCTGCTCTACCTTGCAAGAAAACAACACTGCCTGTTGACACAAAAGTGGCTGGCCGACCAGAAGTAGTGGACGACCGGCCACTAATGTAAATGGGGCCCTACCACGACAGAAAATGAATAGAGCAGAAACAAAGGCTCTGTTTGGAACGATTCTAAAAATCGTTTTCTATGATTGAGTTCGCATATGGTGTTTGGATAGAGTTGCGGAATTAATTTTCCACAACTTTGTAGAAAACTCTGTCAAACAGAGAGCGATTTAAATTTTTTTTTTTTCGAAATTTGGCCTAACCGGTCGACCAGCCAGTTGACCAGAACACTGAATTTTTTTTTTTGATATGTTAATTTTTATATATTCGAAAAAAATATTTTCTGAATTTTTTAAAAAATTTTATGTGCTTTAAAATAATTTTGAGCTGTATGTTTGGTTATGAGTTGTAAGTTTTTGTATCAAATATCAAATGTCACATCAAAAATTTCTCACTCAATTCAAAACTCTTTTCAATGCTATTTTCAAAACTCTTTCACCAAACAAATTTTCCACACTCAAATCATAATTCCAAACCTTACAAACTCAAAATTCAACTCATATTCTCAAATCATAATTACAAAGCTCTACCAAACGCAACCAGAGTATTTCCAGGGGATATTCATCCTCTCTGCCTCTCCTTATCATAAAATTCCTCTAAAGAGGGGTAGAATTGAGTCACAAATCATCAACAATACAAAGTTATTGCATGATGATCTATGGCTCGATTGGACAAAAGCTCAATGAGGGAAAATAAATGACCAACAAAACCTCCTCTCTATCATGAGATTGATCAAGGAAAGTAGTTGACATTGGCTCTCAAACCATTATCATCACTAACAAGTATGAAATGGTCTAAGAGTCAATGGGTTCAACTAGCGTCCGATTGACCTACAAACCATATTATTATCTTGTTCCATTTCAGCCTCAATTTTATTACTCCATTTTAATTACCTTTCCAGTCATTAGTCAATTAAGTCCAATAATGAAGATTGAGTCCACTAATGGAGAGAAGTATCAAACAAAGGGTTGTTTTGGGCATGAGAGAGATGTCATGTCGTTGGTAATGAACCTCCAAGGAGATTAAACCATTAAGCATAATGATCTCTATCTCAAGCTTTAAACAACTAATCGGTTGAGACAACTCTCAAGGCAATGAAAAGCCAAGAAATGAGAGAGATGCAAAGGTGATTAAAGATGATCACAAATATGGAAAGCACTAAATAAATGCCATCAACTCAAATAGGTTGGTGTCTAATGCCTAAAATACCAAACCTGTGAGGACCATTACACTACAGGACTATCAAAAACAGCATGAATGACATGAACAACTTAAAATAGTCCTAAAAAAGGCTAAAACAATGCTGGAATTGAAGTCAAAAGAGCTAAAGGAGTAAGCTACAATAATGAACAATTTAAGCTAGTAAACAAGCCAAGGGAGGGGTGGCTAACCCCTCCATTTTTGGGACCTCAAAACATGATTTTTAGCCTCTGAAAAACTTTGAAAATCAGTGGTAAAAAGCCCAAAAAAAAGTTGATGAAAGGATGGGAAACACAAAGGCAAAAGCCTAGGAAGCAAGCTTTAAAGAAGGGTGGTCCACCTATCTACCTTTATTGGTTCTAAACCACAAGTTTCAGCCCAAAAATACAGTTGAAAAACAGCCCAAAAACAACAATAAATACAATAGATAAATAAGGGAAACATAATTAGGAATTATACCTCTTGAAGAGGAGTATCGTTTTTGAATTATAAACCACCAATTCACACCCTCAAGAGCTAAGATACAAGCTTAAGCACCTCCACAAAGAACCCTCCAAGTTTGCTCTAGAGAGTTTAGGTCAAGAGTATGTAAGGTGCAAGAGAGAGAGAAATGTAGAGAGAGAAATATAGAGAGAGAAGTACCCCTCAAAGCTGAGGCTTTCTACTGAGGAATTCGAGCATTTGACAAACATATACAAATTCATCATCGGGAGATTACTTGTAGACGCGCCCGTGGGCCTCATGCTACAGTTCGGACTCGATTTGTGTCACGGTTCTAAGTCTGAACCAAAGAGTCCAAATCTGGCAAATCGTTTTGAGAAACAGATTTTTGAAAAAGTAGTGCCAAACATGGACTGCTTTGCCAGATACAGAGTCGCCACCTAAATATTTTAAAATGGGGAAATTTAGGAAACCCTGACTCGGTGCCGAAGGCCACATGTCCGTCATCACCGGAGTTGTCTCGGCTCGGGAGCTTGGGTACGATCGGGGAAGGTCAGCTATGAGCACCCCCTCTCGCCCGGTCCGAAGACCGGCCTCTACTAACCGTGATATCCAGTTTTGAAAACGTTATGTGTTCTTATTCCAATTATTAGCCTAGCATTACTATGTTATGCGTGCGGCAAACAAGTATAGACCGAATCGCCCAAATTGGAAATAAAACATTTTATGTTCGTTTTGAAAATGGTTTGCTACTCGTAAGTAGGCTAAAATGCAGGTTTTGCCACCTTCAAGTGGGCTTTTGGAAAAGATGGTTTTGCCACTATCTAGTGGGCTTAAAAATCGCAGTTTTAACGCATTATCCCAATTTAAGCAATTTGACCTCCACCCACAGGCATTCAAGCAGTTTATCTCATGTAAGCACTTAGCCGCATGGCAAGCATACTGTCATGGCAACACTCACACGCATGCTGGATGCTAAAGCAAAAATACTTACATCGTACTCCGTGCCAAAACAGTAAACTAGTTAGCAAACATGCATGTCCTAGTTCATATTAAAAGTGGCTAATGCATCACATGCAAAATGCGATCTAGGCAGGCTCGGCTAGCCCTAAACATGGTATGTGAAAATGCACAATTATCACATATTCGGTTTAGAATTTGAAATACAAATGCGGTTAGCGTGATGTACCGAGCCTAATGTATGCAATACAAATGCATGGATGCACGCATGCCTAGCATAAGGTATGCTAATTTCAAAAAATGCCCTAATCTACCATCATAAGCGGGTAAATAAAAGGGAAGAAAGAAATGGGGATTGGAAGACATACACACCACCCACACACACTTATTACAGATTTGCCCTCACTCGGAGGGCCCAAATAAATATTACAGTCCCAAAATAACAAACAAATAAAATTATTACAAGATTTCTAATTTAATTTAAAAGAAAAGATGGCAAAGGAAAGAAGAGGACAGCCGCAGCCTCTGCCTCGGGATGCGCGAATGATGCATGCTCGAATCCGTCTCGCCCGGAAAACCCGTACTGTACTCCTGCCGCCTCTGTTTGTACTGCCTTGTCTTTCTGAAAATTGCCAAAGTACTGGAGCAAGTTCCTTGCATCCTGCAGAGCACCACCGGCCGGACAGAATTCCCACCGGCACTTCACAATTCCCATCGGCATTTGTTGGATTCCTCGGCACTCCAGATATTGCCGGTCGGCACTAAATTCTGCCGATCGGCAGAAACTTCCTGCAGAAGACAATTTGACAGCAAACAGAGAACAGACAGTGCATGGCATGGGATTCTCAGGTACATGTGGGCATGGTTGTGCTTCTTATCATGTTTTGAACTCAAAGAAGCGCGACCCTCGATCTTTGAGCCATCAATGGAGCATGATGACCCAAGGGATCAAATTCGCCACTCAATGTAAGGATGCATGCAACAAACAAAATGAGATCCGAAGCCTTTTCATGTCGAAGTCAAAGGCCCCGGTGACCGAGAATCAAGGTACATTGCATCACTTGGAGTATGAATGTCCCTTGACCATCATATTTGGCTTGACACCCCAAGCCAAATGATGCAATGCATGTTATGCTCACAAGGCTCAAAATACAACATGATGCTAAACATGCAAGATATGCCAAATGTTATGCAACAAAAACATGGCAAGTATGTAATGTCAACATGCAAGATGCAATTGGGATACAAACATGAACCAATTTGCCATAAAGTTAGCATTAGAATAGCACATTAATGGGACAATCATGCAATCAATCATGAAATAAACATGCAAAGGGGGCCTCGAAGTGATAAAGGTGCAGACCTTTATTCACCTCAAAACAGCACCAAAAGTGCTCAAAATGATGGACAAACAACTCATGTTAACAAGCAAACTTATGATCCCAAGGTCAAGGCACAAAAGGGGTCAACTTTACTTCCAACAACAAGACCAAGCTATGGCATGATTAAGACAAGTAAGGACAGATTTTTTTTATGCAAAATGGGACCCCAAAACCTCCTAGTATGGCAGCTAAAGATGGCTCCCAAGAGGCATATGCACTAAGGCTCATTCCTAAGCATAAGAGGGCACACCCTCAAGGCATAAAAGAGGCCATGCGTGCACACATACAAACATGATCCTTGGGCTAAAATGTGATCCTAGATGATGTCAAATCATGAGGATGATTACAACCATGCATGCTAGAGGTCGACATGTTCAAAGCTTTTAAGCCAAAATGCAAAGCAACCCTAACAAACATGTCAAGCATGACCAAACGGATAGTCAACAGACTTTAAGCATGGAAAAACGACACTAAAAGCTTCATGGAACTAAGCCAACACACACAAGAATCATGGCCTAATCATGAGATGCGCTTCTAAGCAAAATGGAACAATACAAAGCAAATATTACAAGCATACAAGGAGGTACAAATCCAACCAAAAATAGAGATCCCACATGACCTAAAAACACCCAAAAAATTCTGAAATGAAGCAAGAACCAAGCAAGCATGCATGTCACCCTCTTGGGCCACAACTCAAGGAAACAAAATCATAAAGGGAGAAGGGTGTCCCTCCCCTATGCAAGACTTCAAACCAACTTTTTTGACACTAAAAATACACTGATTTTCAATGATCAAAGGACCAAAACACTGAAGTGAACAAAACCTTGTCAAAGAGGCACCAAAATGGACCAAACAAGGCCTAGAAGGGTGAGTTTGCACTCAAACCACAAAATGACCTTAATGAAAGTGCTAGAGCAAGAAAATACAAGCCCTTTTTATGTTATACACAAGGGCTAAAACAGCAAGCAAGATAGGTAAAAAACTATTGCAAGTTTGGGGAATATAAATCAAGATGCTCACCCTTGAAGAACCTTTGAAGAACAAATGGTCTAGCCTCCTTCTTTTGATCAAAACCAGTCCAAAAACTCAAGAAACAGCCCCCCAAGTCCTTCAATCTCGGAGTAAGGTGTGATGGTGTGTGTAATGGTGCAAAAGTAAGGTAAAAACCACCTTTTGAGCTAAGAAACACACACAAAGGAGGAGGGAGAGGGAGGTATAGAGATAATATGTATCTATATCTCCAAGGTCTGGTTTTTGGTTGCAAGAGTCTAACCTAGATCAAAGAGGAAGGCCCTCCTCTTATAAGACTCCCTCTTGCAAAGCTTATACAACAAGCTTGCTTAGAGGGAGATCCCTCCATACACGTGTATGGAGGGGGGAAGAGTTGGTGCCAGCTATCACAGCTGGCACAAAATATCTCCATAAAGTGGATGAACAGTGGTCGGCTGCCCAAAAATGCCATTTCGGCAAAAAACAGTGCCGACCGGGAACAAACTATGTCGACCGGCAATAAAATGTGCCGACCGGCAAACAAAAGTGCCGATAGTAGCAAAAAACCAGCCGGTGGCCTCTAGCCACTGCCGGTGGGGTGTGGGGATGGCCCGCAAGCCCTACCCTGCCTCTCAAAGGCAAGATGCAAGTGTTTGGTGCAAAACCAGACACTAAATGGTTGAGTTCGGAGATCCTGAGGTAGGGCACGCGAGCCGAGACCTCCGGGAACTCCAAACGAACACAAACAAGGATAATCACCGAGTATTCAAACGGTGACGTCCAAGTCTTGAGGATGGTCAAAAATGGGGTGGCTACAGTTGCCCCTCTTTGACAGAACTCGAAAGTCATAACAATGACGGGAGTGAATGTCAAAGCCCAGAGACGACCCATTTTTGACAAGGCCGAAGACTTAGACAAACATGCAAGACAATCAAGATATGCGCCCGAAGGCAGGGGCAAAATGCAAGACAATGCAGAGAGCCGGACATAACTTATGATCATGCAAAGAAAGCTGTAACGAAGCATACATGCGACAGTTTTAAGCTAGCACACATCAAACTACACTATAATGCAGAAAGGATGTAAGAGAATTATGCCATTCTCAATACGTCTCACTCGGGAGATACAATACCTGTGCGGCCCGTCTGGTTGCATCAACCTCAAATGAACCGTACATACAATATCGTGCCTGAAAAGAAAACAAACTTAACAGGTACAATATCGTTAGCAACATGCAAAGTAGTGTACTCGAAATGCGTGACAGCGCAAAGCTAGTGGGGAGCATGACAATGCATATGGAAATACAACTAGGTAAGTGGAGCAAGCGGTCTACGCAGGCGACGAAATTGATCATAAGCATGCGGCCTACGCAGGCAATGGAATTGACAAGTATGCGGTCTATGCAAGCAAAACATGCGGTCTACGCAGGTATTGAAATTGACAAGTATGCGGTCTATGCAAGCAAAACATGCGGTCTACGCAGGTATTGAAATTAAATATGCGGTCTACGCAATCAAGACATGCGGTCTACACGGGTAATGAAATCGATAAATCATGCGGTCTACGCAAGCAAAACATGCGGTCTACGCAGGTAATGGAATTAAACATGCGGTCTACGCAATCAAAACATGCGGTCTACGCAGGTAATGGAATTAAGCATGCGGTCTACGCAATCAAAACATGCGGTCTACGCAGGTAATGGAATTAAGCATGGGGTCTACGCAATCAAAACATGCGGTCTACGCAGGTAATGGAATTAAACATGCGGTCTACGCAATCAAAACATGCGGTCTACGCAGGTAATGGAATTAAGCATGCGGTCTACGCAATCAAAACATGCGGTCTACGTAGGTAATGGAATTAAACATGCGGTCTACGCAATCAAAACATGCGGTCTACGCAGGTAATGGAATTAAGCATGCGGTCTACGCAATCAAAACATGCGGTCTACGCAGGTAATGGAATTACGCATGCGGTCTATGCAATCAAAACATGCGGTCTACGCAGGTAATGGAATTAAACATGCGGTCTACGCAAGTAAAGAAAGGATGTACCATTACATAGCATAATTGAAATAATTTGTGGAGTTCACAAAGCATGAAAAGGATATGGGCCGGGGCATTCTTCGCACGCATCGAGGGTTGCTCGCAGAAGTTGTGGCCTGAGGTCAACTCGAAGGTTCACGTTTCAAAGGTGTGATTTCCCGTATTGTGAGGGCGTCCAACGACGTGGCTGACCCGAACAAAGATGCGGAAGGTGCGTTAACCGCAAGGGGAGTTTCACTGGTATCAATTCTGATACTTGGCTACCCTGCCATTCTACGTTTTATTTTCCTTTTTACTAGTAGTTTAAGCACATTGCACTGGCTCAGGCAGGTTTTATTTTCTTTCTTAAAATTCACACACTTTGCAAAACATGTGATGGGAATGAAACAAATCATTTTATTCAAAAGATGTTGCATTTGTGGATCTTCTGTGCATCGCATCGCAGGGTATCACACCACAATGTGAACGAAATTGAACTCATTTTGGAAATTTGCCATCGTAATAATCAGGTAGTGAACCGACTTACAACTCAATAAGCAAAACAAGGACATGACGCAACCAAACAAGTGTGAATACAACTTGATAAACAAATCAAGAGCTCAAAGAGAGCGAAATACAACTCGATAAGCAAATGTTCAAAACTCGACAAGCAGACATGCGTGGCTCCGCAAGAGTCGATCGCCAGGGAGGGGTTGGAGGCGGTGAAGTTTCCCAATTCTTAGCATAAACAGCTCAGAAAACCAGAAGGAAGTCTACCGGCATGGTGTAGGGACCACCGGCTGCAAGGAATGGCTACCGGCCATGCGTCTGTTTTGTCGGCAAAATAAAATGGCCGGTCGGCAGAGTTTTTGGCCGGCCGGCACTAAATGAGGGGGACCACAAGAATGTTGACACCTGTCCCCCACTCAACCTTATCTCCTACAAAAGATCCCAGCCTCGTAGTTTCGCTCATTTTCACACTGATTCGCTCCAATGGAAGAGTTTCTTGCTCAAAATCTGACAGCTTGGATTGCTAGCTTGGATGGCTCGGAAAAAGTGAATTTCCGGGGTTTCGGCATAAATGCACTATTCACTCTAGGTCGCACCCCATTGCACTTCCCGTTTCTTCAAGCCGCGGCAAGGTTTTGGAATCCGATGACACATGTCTTTAGCTTCGCCGGGCAAGAGATATGTCCTACTTTCGAAGACTTCCGAGCCTTAATGGAGTCCGAGCGTGACGAGGAACTCCTGCCCCAACTTAATTTTGGTCATGTCCAATCCTTAGGGCGCATGTGTGGACTCAGCATGCGTGACGCTCGGTCCCTGATTTGTGACGGGATGCTGGACATTCCGAGTTTGGCTAATCGATTTTCTGATGCTGGTGATCGCAACAACCATCACTGGCAAGGCTTCCGGCGACATGCCCTCTGCTTGTGCATGCTGTCCCATTTCATGTTCGTCTCAGGGTCTGGAGGGGCTAGTATCCGGTTGATTGAGGTTGCCCAAGGCTTGAAGGAGGGCAAGAGTTGTATTGCCATGGCTCTGGCCGAGACGCTAATGGGCTTAGACGCCTTTTATCGTCATGAGACGTCTAGATTGGCGGGGAGTCCACTACTACTACAGGTAATGTTTCCCACCCAATCTCGCATTTATGTATTGCTCACATCACTCGGCCCTCGAGCTCGGTCTTTTCTCACAAAAACCCCATTCTCACTCTTCTCTCCTCGTACATCTCTCTATTCTTTAATCTCTCATTTTTTAATCCCTCCCCAGGTGTGGCTGATGGATAAACTGTAGGTTTTGGACTCCTGCCCCGCATATTCAGCTCGCGGCTACTTCTTCCGGCATCGTCTAGTCAATGCCTTGGATGAGGAATGGTGGTTCGCTTGGATGTGCCACTTGTCCGCAGACCGTATTGCTTGGCGGTGCCCTTGGCTGAACCTTCCGGCAATGAGTTACAATATGCCTCGGCAGACTGGGATTCAACTGGTTGGTCTCACTCACTGTGTATTCTATTTCCCATTTCGGATTCGACGCCAATTTGGCCATGATCAGACCTGCCCGCCAGAGGGGATAGAGTATCCTGCTGCATTCCCAGCCCGGGGCGCGCAGCTTGCTTGGCAGGCCACTGCGTGGAGGATGAGAGAACTCTTGGCCCCCGCTCCTACTTTCAGTTGCACTTTGCCTGACGAGTGCATAGATTGGCTCAATGAAGAAGCACAGATCGGGCCCATCTTGGCATCAGAGGCTTCGGCCAGCTCTGGGAGGGGGGCGCAGGAACACCTGACTTGACTATGCCCTAGATTTATTGCTTTATTAGTACTTTCAAGTTTTCTCTTATGAATGTAATAAAAAGCAACTTCAATTGTGTGTAAGAGCAGGAGAACTCTGTTTTGAAATCAAAGAAATTGAAAGTTGTGGCACTGAAAATTTTCCACCTCGGTCCAAAAATGGTCAAAGTTGTAAAAAGATTATTTGAACAAAGTCAACTTATATTAAAACTTTTCAAAGATATTTTTGATGTGGATCAGAACTGGACACGCCTGAGATCTGTCACTCGAGATGCACAACCCCAGATTCCTGCAACTGGAAAGTTGCCCCTAGTCTGAAGAGCGCCGCAGCACTGCATAGCAACGGAAAGTTGCCCCTAGTCTGAGTGGCACCGCACCGGAGATTCCAACGAATGCTGATGAACAAAGATGACTGAGATGATCAAATGGCCAAAGTTGATCGGGGAAGTGTTATAGTTGAACTTCAGGATGAAGCTGCCTACGTATCCCAAACATGGGAATCAAGCCTCATGTAGTTCCGGCTGGGGTTCACTCGAGTATTTTCACTCTCCTTTTGCGCTCTAACTTTTTCCAAGGCCGCCCTTTGCGGGTTTTCAGCCTTGCGAGCTCAGTTTTTATATTTTCTAATTTTTTTGTGCTCTGACTTTTGCCTAGGTCACCCTTCCGGGTTTTCGGCCTAGCGAGCCTCTCAAGGGTAGTATTTCTTCAACTTGTCCATGTTGATCGGTTGGGAAAATTCCAAGCCATCTAAGTCCATCAGAACCACAGCTCCACCTGACCAGATAGCTTTGATGATGTAGGGACCAGTCCAATTGGGTCTGAACTTGCCCCTCGGGTCGTGGATGGGTGCTCGGTTGTCTTTGAGTACCAAATCCCATTCCTTTAGATTTCTGGATTTAACCTTCTTGTTAAAAGCCCGAGCAATCCTGCGCTGATAACTCTGAACGTGGTACAGTGCTTTCAGCCTTCTTTCGTCAAAGAGCATAAGTTCCTCGAACCTGCTCTGCTGCTAATCTGCCTCGGCTATCTGACACTCGGCCAATACCCGTAAAGACAGAACTTCAATCTCAATAGGTAGAACAGCCGCCATTCCATAAACTAACGAATACGGAGTTGCTCCGGTAGAAGTTCTAATTGAAGTCCTATAGCCCCACAGAGCAAACGACAACTTATCTGGCCAATCTCGATAGGTCTCCACCATTTTCCGCAGTATATGCTTGATGTTCTTGTTGGCGGCCTCAACTGCTCCATTGGTTTGCGGCCGGTACGTAGATGACTTATGAAAAGCCACGTTATACTTTTCCAACAAGTCGATCACTTCTTTCTTAAAGTGGGATCCATTATCCGAAATGATCTCGTTTGGTACCCCGTAGCGACAAATGATGTTGTTTCTGATGAACTTGGCGACGTGTGACGCTTTCAACACCGCGTATGATTGGGCCTCGACCCACTTTGTGAAATAATCTATCGCTACCAGGATATACTCATGTCCGTTCGACCCCTTCGGGGTAACAGCTCCGATCACATCAATCCCCCACACGGAAAATGGCCACGGGGACGTCAGGTTGTAAAGCTTGGATGGTGGGATGTTCATACGGTTTGCGTGGATCTGGCATTTGTGGCATCGCCGAACAAAGCCGATACAATCCTCCTCCATGGTCGACCAGTAGTAACCCTGCCTGAGGATCTTTCTGGCCAGCATTTCTCCATTCATGTGCGCACCACACTCCCCTCCATGAATAGCCTCCATTAGGCGCTTCGACTCTTCAGCTTCTACACAGAGCTTATGCATTCCCAGATGACCCCTTTTGTACAGCATACCTCCGCAGATGATGAACTGAATAGCCATTCTTCTAATGGCCCTCTTATCCTTGGCGCTTGCCCCTAGTGGATACGTCTCCTTTTCCAAGAAGTTCCAAATATCGTAATACCAGGGGTTGTCGTCTTGGGCCTCATCTATGGCGGAAATTGACTCGTATGCTGGCGCAAACTTCTGCTCAATGATGACTGGACGCATCCGGACTCCCGACGGGATGTCTATCATGGAAGATAGAGTTGCTAGTGAATCTGCGAACCTATTGTTCTCTCTTACGAGGTGGGTGAAATTTAGCTTCTCAAATCGAGGAATTAACAAATCCAAGGTTTGGTGGTAGATTATCATCCTTTCCTCCTTGACCTTCCAGTCTCCTTTTGCTTGAGACACAACAAGATTCGAGTCCCCAATGACGTCCAACCGTCTTACCCCTAGTTCTAGGGCTGCTTCCAGACCAGCAATACATGCCTCATACTCTGCCTCATTGTTCGAGACTCTGAACTGGAGCTTGAATGCTAAAGGGATACGGGAATCGTCAGGCTCTATCAGCAACACCCCTATCCCATACCCATACTGGTTTGACGCTCCGTCAAAGTACATCGTCCAAGTTTCATCTTCGATGTGCAGAATGGCTTCATCTGGGAATAGGTACTCAACCGCTTCATCCCCCTCAACCGGGTGGTCGGCAAGGAACTCCGCTACCGCTCTCCCTTTCACCGACTTGCGTGTTACATACTTCAAGTCAAATTCGGAAAGCAATAGCAACCAACGAGCTAGCCTACCCGTAAGTGCTGGTTTCTCAAAAAGATATTTGATGGGATCCAAACGTGAAACCAACATACAGAGTGAGCTAACAGGTAGTGCCGCAGCTTCCTGGTAGCCCATACCAAGGCCAAGCAAGCCTTCTCGAGCGGAGTGTAGCGGGTCTCGTAATCCAGCATCTTTTTGGTCAGATAGTAGATGGCCCTTTCCACTTTGTCTTCTGACTCCTGTGCGAGCATGCAGCCCATGGTGGTCTCAGTTACCGAAAGATACAATATCAACGGTCTCCCCGGTTCTGGCGGTGACAACACAGGCGGGTTCTGTAGATACTCTTTGATCTGCTCAAAAGCTGCTTGACATCGGTCGTCCCATTGGAATTTCTTTCCTTTCTTCAGGAGACCAAAAAGTGGTTCACAAGTCAAGGTTAATTTAGAGATAAACCGTCTTATGAATTGCACTTTACCTAGAAAGCCTCGCACCTCCTTTTCAGTCCTCGGTGGTGGCATTTCTAAGATGGCCTTGATTTTGGAAGGGTCGACCTCGATGCCCCTTTGCGTAATTAGAAACCCTAGCATCTTCCCTACTGTAACACCAAAAGTACACTTCTGGGGATTCAGCCGCAGCCGAAACTCTCTGATCCTCTGAAAGAATTTTTGTAAGGCGGTGTAGTGGCCCTCTCTTTCTTTGGACTTGACAATCATGTCGTCCACATACACCTCGACCTCTTTATGGATCATATCATGCAATATTGTAGTTGCTGCCCGTTGATAGGTAGCTCCAGCGATTTTCAGCCCAAATGGCATCACTCTATAACAATATGTACCCCACGGGGTAGTGAATGCAGTCTTCTCCCGGTCTTCGGGTGCCATTACTATATGATTATAGCCTGAGAAGCCATCCATAAACGAAAGCAAGGCGTGTCCTGCCGTGAAATCTATTAATTCATCAATGTGCGGCAGGGGAAAGTCGTCCTTCGGACTGGCCCTGTTCAAGTCTCTGAAGTCTACACAGACCCGAATTCTGCCGTCTTTCTTCGGCACCGGAACAATGTTGGCCAGCCAAGTCGGGTACTCAGACACCAACAGGAAGCCTACATCAATCTGCTTGGTGACCTCTTCCTTGATCTTAATGGCCCAATCAGGGCGGATCCTTCTGAGCTTCTGTTTGACAGGTCGGGCCTCGGGATCAAGAGGGATCCGGTGCTGTACAATCTCAGGATCGATTCCAGGCATGTCTTCGTAGAACCACGCGAAAACATCTTTGAAATCTTTTAACAAAGCGACTAAGCGCTCACGTTCCTCAGAAGACAACGTGGACCCGATCTGGACCAGCCGCGGGTCCTTCTCAGTACCAACATTCACAGTAGTGATTTCATCCATTAAAGGTTTAGCAAATCTTTCCTACTCTTGATCAATTAACCGTTGCAAAACCGAAGGAATTTCTTCCTCGTCGTTTTCATCAAAATTTTGAAATTTCTGATTTAAGCAATAAATCAAAGGCAAAGAAAAATACTCCGAAACCACATCCACGTCGTTCTCATTAAATACTTCTGAGCCGTCGGATTCCTCTATTACAACAGACTCAAAGGAAAATGAAAAAGATGACCTAGACAGGACTGTGGCATCCGGGTTATCACCCCCGGGAATACCGGACTCAGACTCAGTTGAGCTGGAATCTGATTCCGACGCACAAGATTCGGTAGAATCAGATTCCGGCTCACTACCTGACCCGGTGCTGCTTGATAAAAAGCCTTCTTCATATTGCCAGAGGAGAGACGGTGCGATGGACGCATCTAAAATAGCTGATGGCAGGCCCGCAGCCGCTTCATTCCCAATCACACATACCGAGGAGCTATCCCCCAAGCACTTCTGTTCGATCGGAGGATCTGAAAGCAGACATGCCAGCGCTGCCCCCATTTCGTTTTAAGCGTCCTCAAACTGCACTTCCTCACTTTGCCCAGCCTCAGCCGATAGATCTGCCTGCCCTTCGGCGATGTCACCCTCAGGTAACTGTAAATCAAAGAAAATCTCAAATCCCGGTACGCGCTTCTTCTCCGCGTTGAGCCACGGCTCTGGGAAGCCACAGGACGGAAAGTCCTTCCCCTCCCAGACGAAACGTCCGTTTAGGGTCCCCCGAATGGGCTGGTGCATTAAGTCAAAGGGCTTCCCCATCTGTTTCACCCTGGCCCTAACGGCCATTTCCTTTCCTTTCCTTATCCAATCCTCTTTGGTGGGTAGGTAGCCCAAACCAAAGGTATGGGGGTTATGTGGCACTTCGGCCGATGCTGCGGCACCTTTCCTGCCGCTCTTGCCTAATCCCATCCCGGGGATGTGCTGGAGTTTGTTCATGAGATAGACTGCTTGGGCACTGACATACACCCCTTCGTTAGCTGCCATGATGTTCTGTACGACCCGAGCCTCGGCCAAGGTAAAACCTGATATGAACACATCTTCGATACCGTGCTCAATTTCTAGAATAGGCGTAGATACCTCTGGTGGTGGATGAATTGATGAGTTTCCAAAAACAATGGCTACTCCCTTCCCATAGGGGTATTTCACCACTTCATGTAGGGTAGAGGAGACCGCCTTTACCTGATGCAGCCACGGCCGCCCCAAAAGCAAGTTGAACGTTGCAGGAACCTCCAAGACATGGAAATCTATCTCGTGCTGTCCTGGCCCAACCTTTGTTTGAATCTTAACTGTCCCCATCACTTCCCGGCTTGTGTTGTCATACGCCCGAATCACCTGGGCCGTTGGCACAAAATCCGCGACTTTCAAACCAATCGCATAAGCTGTCCTTGCCGGGCAGACGTTGATGGCGGACCCCGTGTCGACAAGTACCACAGGTATCCATTTATCTCTGCACTCGACAGAGATGTAGAGCGGCTTGTTATGGTTCGCACCCTCGGGTGGCAGTTCTTTGTCAGAAAAACTCAATGCTGGGGAACTTCCTCCCGAAAAGACTAAGCCCACCAGTTGTTCGGGTGTGGTATCTATGGAAAGTTTGGCCTTATCCATGGCTGAAAGGACAGCCTGCCTATGTACTCGAGAAGCCATAAGCAGTCCCCAGATGGAGATGTCTGCTTGTATCTTTTTCAATTGTCTCAATACGGCCTCGTCTTCGAGTTGCTTCTCCTTTTGTTTCTCTGCTTCATTATCTTTTCCAGACGCCTCTAGTTGATCTAGGTGTGGAGGCTTGAAATCCCGTCTACTCCTAGTCATGTGATCGACTTCGCCGATATACCAGGTATCATCTGGTTGGTTACCTTTCCAATCCTCGTCCGTGTGGGCAAGACATAGATCGTCGTCTTCCCACCACATACCATCTGCAGCTGACAAGCATCTGTCTGGTTCTGGCACAACTGTCCCGATACTCGCAGTACCTTTTATCCCTATGCTCGCAGCATTCTCCATTTCCGTACTTGTGGCGGTTTCGACCCCCACGTGGCCTTTTGCTTTCCTGATCCTCTCAGAATCCTCGAATCTCTCTTGTTCTGACTGTGTCAATGCAGTAGATTGCTCACTGATCCCTGTACTTAAAATGCTCCATTCCCGAGCGAAACTCTCGACACCGGCGCTCTCCGGCGATGTATTCTGTTCTTCGACACTCCCGGCCGTTGTGGACATTCCCGCCCCTGCCGGGCCTTGTTCTGACTGGAACTCCCCTATTACATCTGGCTAATCGTCTAACCATCCCGTGGCCTCCGCTGATTCTTCATTATCGTACCAGTTGGAGGCTGAATATTCTAGATCTTGGCTATCGCAAAATGGGAACTTGGCAAAATCCTCTTCCATGGCTGCCAAATCATCCGTTTCCTGTCTTGGACTGTTCCCTCGGATTACACACAGCTCTCCCCCGACTGGAAATTCGACATTTGGTCTATTCTGGCCCACTGGTGAAATGTAGTCACTCGGACTGTAAGCATTCCCAACATCATTCTCAGGCTCCACAGACTCTGGTTTGACAACCTCTTTCTTGTTCTCGATGGTCACCACCACTGGCTTGGGTTGGGTTATAGAGACGTCCATCATGCACAAATCGGTGCAATCAGGGAGGAAAACTTTCGGTTCAGGCAAGTAGGAGGGTGTGATATAGATACTAGGATCGTAGGATGCGACCCCAGTGTAGATGAAGTTGATTCTTTTGGGTGGTGGAACTTGGTTATGTGTGGGGAGAGGATTTGTAGTAACATTGGGTTTCTCAGGGGATAGAATCACCCCATTATCAATGAGATCTTGAATCTCATGACGTAAACGAAAGCATAGGTCGGTGTCGTGACCGTGCTGCTGGTGGAACGCACAATACTTGGTTGGATTGTGGGTGGCGGGTAGTCTTTCAGGTAAGGGCCGCGGCTCTACGGGCTTCAGATGCCCTTTTCTGATCAAAACCCCCAAAGCTTTGGACAGGGGCATATTAAGTGGAGCGAAGGTTCTGGTGTTCCTGGGAGGGTATTTGGCTGTTTGTGAGTTGCTTCCGGACGCACCGGAGAATGGTGTGGCTGCCGTATTTCTTGGGGAAGGGTGAGTGGTGACCATACTCACATCGGAGGTCCTGGCAGTCGTAGCGCCGCTCGGGCCTGCATTAGTATTACGATTGAAATTTCTGCGGGGTTGCTCCCGGTCATTATCAATCCACCCTTGTCTTAGGGCGTCCTCGATCTGTACCCCCATTTCATGCAGATCAGCAAAGGTAGGGAAGGGGACTACGATCATCTTTTGCATTAGCTTCGGCTGGAGATTGCGCACAATCATCCGAATCTGGTCTTTGTTCGTGGGTCTTAAGGTCATCATCGAAGTCTTAGCCCGCCATCTGGTTACAAATTCTGATAAACTCTCCTTGGGTTCTTGCCTCGTTGTCTCGAGATCCCGGGTCGTGATCTCGATTTGTGTGTTATACGAGTACTGCAGGATGAAGGCCTCGGCCATCTCGTCCCAATTTCTCTTGACGTCATCCTCTAACTTGGCATACCATGCGGCCGCCACTCCCGACAAGGTCCGGCCGAATAAAGATAGCTTCTGCAATCTAATGAGGCCCATTGGCCTTAGGATGTTTGAGAATAGTCATAGGTGTACCATGGGATCCTCAGATCCGTCAAAACGATCAATTTGTGGCATCTTAAACCGATCTGGCAGCGTCACAGCTGTGTCGATGTATCCGTCTCCAATGTCGGGAATGGACTTCGTACCTTGAGATTTCTTGAACAGCTTTTCAAGCTTGTGCATTTGTAACGTCATGGGGTCTACCTCGGACTCAAAGGGAGAATCCGACAGATTGATGGGGGTGGGTGCCTTGGATTGTTGAGGTGGAATCGGGAGGGGAGCTGGCCCTGTTGGGATGTCTGTATCCTCTTGGACATTCCGGGCGATTGGTGTCTCTTCGGGTATTGGAACCCTTAATGGAGGAGGGATTTGCTGCGAAGGTGATGCCCCAGTTTGCTGTTGCAATCTCCTAATTAAATCCGCTTGCTCACTCATGACTGTAGCTTGTTGTCTGGCGAATTCTGCCTGTCGGACAACATCCTGCTGCATCATTTTCATGCTTTCTTGAAGTTGGCGCACCATCTCCTCTAAGCTAGCCATACTGTTCTGCTCTGGTTGAGTTACTGGTATGCGTTCCCTCTCTGTGGGTGAAACAGGATCCTGATCCCTACTGTACACAGGTGGGGTAGAGGAAGCCCTCTGTACTGACTGTTGGACCGATGTCCTCTGCCTAGTTGCCTTCCGTTTAGTAACCGGGGGTAGAGAATGGTACACCGGTTGTCCTTCTATCAGATCCTCAGATCGATGGAGCCGACGACCTCTGATCCAGAGTGTTTGGGGAATGTCTACTGGGTTGGACGCAATGATGCTAAACTACCTAGCAAAAAGATAAATAAAGCAATAAATAAACCAACAACCGGACAGCACAACAGTATAAAATAAACATATAATACACAGTTGGATATTCAATACAAAGTCGGTGAGCCGAACACACTGTTCCTCGATATTGATCACTGTTTCCCCAAAAACGAGCTCTGTTCCCAACACTGAACCCTAATACCCGCAGATAACTGATTCTCTTAAAACTGATACTGATGCCCTCAGGCCTGATGCCCAGACTTGCAAACTGGTATGTACATTTCCCTGTAGAAATACATTCTAAAAGCACATAGCAAGTAAAGAGAGCCAAAACACCCCTACATTGGGGTAGGGTTTTCCTGTCCTATTTTGTCAGGAGCTAGGGTTTCACTATGCATGCAGCAGTTCTCAAACAACCTAATATCGGGTAAGCAGCCTGTCCTAATTTGGAATGGTCACTATGGATCCGAATATGAACTAGGTCGAATGGTCAAAAAGGGTGCCCCGGTAAACCGGGGTTTGTGTTCCCATGCTGTCAGAGACCATAGCCAGTCAGCCTTATGGACATGCCTTGACAAGACAAGCCTCCGGCAAACCGTTCAGGAATGGCAGATGGCAAACACTGTGTTCCTAGGCGCACCAATGCACATGCAATGCAAAGAAACACATCAGCGAAATCAAAACAGGATATCATGAGTTCGAGTCAAGCTCTCTAATTCCCCAGCAGAGTGGCCAGAAACTGTAGACGCGCCCGTGGGCCTCATGCTACAGTTCGGACTCGATTTGTGTCACGGTTCTAAGTCTGAACCAAAGAGTCCAAATCTGGCAAATCGTTTTGAGAAACAGATTTTTGAAAAAGTAGTGCCAAACATGGACTGCTTTGCCAGATACAGAGTCGCCACCTAAATATTTTAAAATGGGGAAATTTAGGAAACCCTGACTCGGTGCCGAAGGCCACATGTCCGTCATCACCGGAGTTGTCTCGGCTCGGGAGCTTGGGTACGATCGGGGAAGGTCAGCTATGAGCACCCCCTCTCGCCCGGTCCGAAGACCGGCCTCTACTAACCGTGATATCCAGTTTTGAAAACGTTATGTGTTCTTATTCCAATTATTAGCCTAGCATTACTATGTTATGCGCGCGGCAAACAAGTATAGACCGAATCGCCCAAATTGGAAATAAAACATTTTATGTTCGTTTTGAAAATGGTTTGCTACTCGTAAGTAGGCTAAAATGCAGGTTTTGCCACCTTCAAGTGGGCTTTTGGAAAAGATGGTTTTGCCACTATCTAGTGGGCTTAAAAATCGCAGTTTTAACGCATTATCCCAATTTAAGCAATTTGACCTCCACCCACAGGCATTCAAGCAGTTTATCTCATGTAAGCACTTAGCCGCATGGCAAGCATACTGTCAAGGCAACACTCACATGCATGCTGGATGCTAAAGCAAAAATACTTACATCGTACTCCGTGCCAAAACAGTAAACTAGTTAGCAAACATGCATGTCCTAGTTCATGTTAAAAGTGGCTAATGCATCACATGCAAAATGCGATCTAGGCAGGCTCGGCTAGCCCTAAACATGGTATGTGAAAATGCACAATTATCACATATTCGGTTTAGAATTTGAAATACAAATGCGGTTAGCGTGATGTACCGAGCCTAATGTATGCAATACAAATGCATGGATGCACGCATGCATAGCATAAGGTATGCTAATTTCAAAAAATGCCCTAATCTACCATCATAAGCGGGTAAATAAAAGGGAAGAAAGAAATGGGGATTGGAAGACATACACACCACCCACACACACTTATTACAGATTTGCCCTCACTCGGAGGGCCCAAATAAATATTACAGTCCCAAAATAACAAACAAATAAAATTATTACAAGATTTCTAATTTAATTTAAAAGAAAAGATGGCAAAGAAAAGAAAAGGGCAGCCGCAGCCTCTGCCTCGGGATGCGCGAATGATGCATACTCGAATCTGTCTCGCCCGGAAAACCAGTACTGTACTCCTGCCGCCTCTGTTTGTACTGCCTTGTCTTTCTGAAAATTGCCAAAGTACTGGAGCAAGTTCCTTGCATCCTGTAGAGCACCACCGGCCGGACAGAATTCCCACCGGCACTTCACAATTCCCATCGGCATTTGTTGGATTCCTCGGCACTCCAGATATTGCTGGTCGGCACTAAATTCTGCCGGTCGGCAGAAACTTCCTGCAGAACACAATTTGACAGCAAACAGAGAACAGACAGTGCATGGCATGGGATTCTCAAGTACATGTGGGCATGGTTGTGCTTCTTATCATGTTTTGAACTCAAAGAAGCACGACCCTCAATCTTTGAGCCATCAATGGAGCATGATGACCCAAGGGATCAAATTCGCCACTAAATGTAAGGATGCATGCAACAAACAAAATGAGATCCGAAGCCTTTTCATGTCGAAGTCAAAGGCCCCGGTGACCGAGAATCAAGGTACATTGCATCACTTGGAGTATGAATGTCCCTTGACCCTCATATTTGGCTTGACACCCCAAGCCAAATGATGCAATGCATGTTATGCTCACAAGGCTCAAAATACAACATGATGCTAAACATGCAAGATATGCCAAATGTTATGCAACAAAAACATGGCAAGTATGTAATGTCAACATGCAAGATGCAATTGGGATACAAACATGAACCAATTTGCCATAAAGTTAGCATTAGAATAGCACATTAATGGAACAATCATGCAATCAATCATGAAATAAGCATGCAAAGGGGGCCTCGAAGTGATAAAGGTGCAGACCTTTATTCACCTCAAAACAGCACCAAAAGTGCTCAAAATGATGGACAAACAACTCATGTTAACAAGCAAACTTATGATCCCAAGGTCAAGGCACAAAAGGGGTCAACTTTACTTCCAACAACAAGACCAAGCTATGGCATGATTAAGACAAGTAAGGACAGATTTTTTTTATGCAAAATGGGACCCCAAAACCTCCTAGTATGGCAGCGAAAGATGGCTCCCAAAAGGCATATGCACTAAGGCTCATTCCTAAGCATAAGAGGGTACACCCTCAAGGGATAAAAGAGGCCATGCGTACACACATACAAACATGATCCTTGGGCTAAAATGTGATCCTAGATGATGTCAAATCATGAGGATGATTACAACCATGCATGCTAGAGGTCAACATGCTCAAAGTTTTTAAGCCAAAATGCAAAGCAACCCTAACAAACATGTCAAGCATGACCAAACGGATAGTCAACAGACTTTAAGCATGGAAAAACGACACTAAAAGCTTCATGGAACTAAGCCAACACACACAAGAATCATGGCCTAATCATGAAATGCGCTTCTAAGCAAAATGGAACAATACAAAGCAAGTATTACAAGCATACAAGGAGGTACAAATCCAACCAAAAATAGAGATCCCACATGACCTAAAAACACCCAAAAAATTCTGAAATGAAGCAAGAACCAAGCAAGCATGCATGTCACCCTCTTGGGCCACAACTCAAGGAAATAAAATCATAAAGGGAGAGGGGTGTCCCTCCCCTATGCAAGACTTCAAACCAACTTTTTTGACACTAAAAATACACTGATTTTCAATGATCAAAGGACCAAAACACTGAAGTGAACAAAACCTTATCAAAGAGGCACCAAAATGGACCAAACAAGGCCTAGAAGGGTGAGTTTGCACTCAAAGCACAAAATGACCTTAATGAAAGTGCTAGAGCAGGAAAATACAAGCCCTTTTTATGTTATACACAAGGGCTAAAGCAGCAAGCAAGATAGGTAAAAAACTATTGCAAGTTTGGGGAATATAAATCAAGATGCTCACCCTTGAAGAACCTTTGAAGAACAAATGATCTAGCCTCCTTCTTTTGATCAAAACTAGTCCAAAAACTCAAGAAACAACCCCCCAAGTCCCTCAATCTCGGAGTAAGGTGTGATGGTGTGTGTAATGGTGCAAAAGTAAGGTAAAAACCACCTTTTGAGCTAAGAAACACACACAAAGAAGGAGAGAGAGGGAGATATAGAGATAATATGTATCTATATCTCCAAGGTCTGGTTTTTGGTTGCAAGAGTCTAACCTAGATCAAAGAGGAAGGCCCTCCTCTTATAAGACTCCCTCTTGCAAAGCTTATACAACAAGCTTGCTTAGAGGGAGATCCCTCCATACACGTGTATGGAGGGGGGAAGAGTTGGTGCCAGCTATCACAGCTGGCACAAAATATCTCCATAAAGTGGATGAACAGTGGTCGGCTGCCCAAAAATGCCATTTCGGCAAAACACAGTGCCGACCGGCAACAAACTATGCCGACCGGCAATAAAATGTGCCGACCGGCAAACAAAAGTGCCGATAGCAGCAAAAAACCAGCCGGTGGCCTCTAGCCACTGCCGGTGGGGTGTGGGGATGGTCCACAAGCCCTACCCTGCCTCTCAAAGGCAAGATGCAAGTGTTTGGTGCAAAACCAGACACTAAACGGTTGAGTTCGGAGATCCTGAGGTAGGGCACGCGAGCCGAGACCTCCGGGAACTCCAAACAAACACAAACAAGGATAATCACCGAGTATTCAAACGGTGACGTCCAAGTCTTGAGGACGGTCAAAAATGGGCTGTCTACATTACTCGATGGCGCCCAAGTTGTAAGGGCGGTCAAAAATAGGGTGTCTACAGTTGCCCCTATTTGAGAGAGCTTAAAGTCATAAAATGATGCGAGTGAATGTCAAAGCCTAGAGACAACCCATTTTGACAAGGCCGTAAAACTTGGGCAAACAATCAAGACATAAATTAAATTGGTTGAACTCGAAAGCTGCCTATGTATCCCTTTACAAGGAATCAAACCATCGTAATTCAGGGGCAAAATGCAAATGATATGCATAGGCACAACAAATGTAGTTGGAAGCTGGACTTACACACTTCGTGAAGCCAATTTTTTGAAAAACAACATGACCATGCAAGACAATGCAAAAGATTGCGGCGATCGCGTACGATAGATGCATAATGTGAGCACATGCGATAGACGCACAAAGTGAACAAGTGCGATAGATGCGTGAAGTGAACAAGTGCGATAGATGTGCAAAGTGAACAAGTGTGATAGATGCACAAAATGAACTAGTGCAATAAATGCACAAAGTGAACAAGTGTGATAGATGCACAAGATAGCATGATACAAGATGAATGCATAAAACATCGCGATATTATGAATGCATAAGATAGTGTGATACAATGCGAATGCACAAAACTATGCAATACAAGGCAAATTCACAAAATAGTGCGATAAAAGTGAATGTGCAAAACAATGCAAAATGATGAATAACAATGCATGTTCCATGAGAAAATGTCGCACCTGGCGTGCTAGATCATAAACATGCAAATCTTCAAAAGCATAAACAGAGTGCGGTGCTGGAAGACACCCTGTTGGGACCTCCGACTAACTACTCAGAGACTCCTCAAAACGGTAAAAAAGGATACAACTTGCTCTGGCTTGAAATTGGGGCACGTTCGTGTATCAAAGTTGCAGCGAGAATGGGAATGGTGCAACTGAAACATAATCTTGGGATCCTCAGAATCCGCACCAACTTTCCATACCTCAATTATCCTTCCCAAGACTAAAACAAGACCTCCTATACACTACCTGGACAAGAGGAGAACAAAACCAGCATTGGGCTAAAGAAGTGGCCGGCCAGCCAATAATAGTATACGGCCAGCCACTAATGAAATTTCGGGGGCACTTTCATCCTTTCGGCTTGGGCCCCTTTAAATACACAACCACACCTCGTTTCCTCACACACATGACCGAAATGACTCTCCCTCTCTCTCTCTGGGTGCTTTATTTCTCTAGATTTGTGCTTTGTACACGTTTTCTAATGCCTTACGCAAACTTTATTTGTAAAACCTTTGATCCTCTATACTTTGAACCGATCATAATTTGTTTTCATTGTTTTTTTTAGTTTTTCAACATTTTGGGCTTGTTTCCCTTGAGTTTTTCTTGGGTTTTGTGAAATTCCCAGGTTTTAACTTTCTTACATTTTCTCTCTCCTAGGGTTGACTTTTTCCAAGTTTTCCCTCTTTTTCCTCATTTTCTCCATTTTTTACCCCACTTTCCAAATGGCATATGATCTTCCACACGATGATGTGCCTCCCAAATTGAACAAGTGCGATAGATGGGGTAGACGAGGCGGCAAAGGACATTGCCACCGATTTCGAGGCAGAGTTTGCTCTAGGGCTCGAGCCTGAATTACTTCCATTGAGGATGAGGCCCTTTTATTCGGCCACTTACCACCCCTGCACACACATGATGGCGCCTGGAGGCATGATGCGCTTTGATGACTTCGTCGATGGCGTGCCAGAGAATACTTTGCTGAGGGAGCCGGACTCCGACCTCTCCTATGGCACTACTAAGTATAGCTCTACTTTTCACGCTTCTTTCGAAAGACAAATAAGCCCTACAATATCGGACTCCCGCGATTCTGAATTTGATCTCACAAGTGCAATGTGAAATAGATAAACACCAAAGAGTCCAAATCTGGCAAATCTTTTTGAAAATCGATTTTGAATCAAAATGTCAAAAATGGACTATTTTGCCAGATGTAGAGTCGCCACCTAAATATTTTTGGAAAATTTAGGAAACCCATGACTCATGGCAAAGGCCACGTTTCCGTCATCACCAAGATTGTCTCAGCTCAGGAACTTAGGTACGAGAGGGGAAGGTTATGAATTGAGCACCCCACTCACCCAATCAAAGATTGACCTCTACTAATCATGTTGTGAATCTTATTTCCATTATATGCTCTTGTTCGATTTGTTAGACTAACATTACTATGTGATGCGCACATAAGGTATAGACTAATTTGCAAGAATTTGAACATTTGATTTCATGTTTTTTTTTTTTTTTTTTTTTTGAGAGATGTGAATGTGCCACTTGAAAAAGTGGGCTCAAATGTACATTAATCAAACTATCCCAATTCAAGTAACTAGCCTTCATCCACAGGAATTCAAACAGGTATATCATTTAAGCAATTAGCCGCATGGAAGTATGCTTGGACATGGTAACAACCACACTCATGCGATATGCTAAAGCTCAAAATTGCTCCCTAGTACTCTAAGCCAAAGCAAAGGAAAATAATTAGAAAAATATGCATACTCCTAATTAATGCATTATGACTAAAAGCAACGCACACATTATGTAATTTATAGGCTCGGCTATGAGCATGGCATATGATTTCATCCAAGACATACGATAAAGCACATATTCAAGTAATGAATTTGAACATTGATATTGGGTTAGTATGATGAACCGAACCTTGGATGCAAAGCATAAAAAAAAATGATAATTTGTAAAATGGTGCTCTACACTGCCATCATAAGCAAATAAGTAAAAGAGAGAAAGACCTGGGGTTAGGAGACATACATGTTAGAGAGTCCGAATTAAACTAATTATTACAAAGCCAAGTGAATGAATAAGTAACTAACTGCTAAGCTATAATTAACTGACTAGCTAATTTATTACAACAAAATAAACTAACCATCTAACGAAACATTGCTACAACAATATTAATTATCATAATCAATAATGAATTACAACAACAATAATTAATAATTAATCATCAAACAAACAACGATGCACAAGGATGCACAATTCTCGCATGCGCAGTGTCCAGAAACTGCCTAGACCATTCTGTTTCATCTTCAGCCACTGCTCTCTATTTTTTGCAAAACATACTGCTGACCAAACATTGATGGTCGGCCGTGCCACAATGAGGCCCGACTGGGTTCAAAAAGGGCTGGTCGTGCCTTAATTTTATGCAAAATCCCGTTTTTGTGTTCTGAAGTGAAAACAGTGAAGACAGAGTTATTCTAAACTCTGTTTGTCCCTTCTACTCTTCTACTCTCTTGGTAAGCCTCAAGAGAAGAATGAAGTCATTTCCAAAATCATCAATAAGCAAATTGATTTCTTGATAGGGCATGATTTTGGACAAAAATTAATGAATGTAATGAATCAATAACCACGCCTCCCTCCTATCATAGAGTGAACTCAAAGAGGGAGGCAGAGATGTTTCAAGGTTCATCAAAACATCATGAATTGATGTAAAAAAAACCCTTGACACAATGGACTCGGCATAATGTCTGGCCAAACCCAAGCAAGATACTTCATTTTCTTTATATGGATCGGTTCATTTTAGCAATTTTCTTAGTCCATTCCATTCTTTACTACATTTGTCCAAAGTGATAATTAAGTCCACTAAGCGAGAAGAAACATCAAACGAGAGGTGATCCTAAACATTAAAGAGAGACCATGCCGTTGTTGATGAACCTCCGTAGAGATTAAGCCATTGAGCACAGGTCTCATTTTCATGCTTTGAATAACCATCAATCGGTTGAAATAACTCTCAAACAAAAGAAAAGAAGAAAATAAGGAGGTTGTAGAAATGAACACATGAATTTTATTATTAGAATGAGACTCTCGATATGAAAATTAACCAAAGAAAAGTTATCAAAGCATGGGTAACACAACACAACAAGTTAGATATGAGCACTTACAACACAACAAGCTATATATTCAAAGCATACACTAATTAAATAAATTAGGACATCCCTAAAATAGCCCCTAATATGCTAAAAACAGTGGCTAAAATCAAGAGAAGGTAAGTAAAAAGAGTAGAGGAAAAGCTATGAAACAAAGCCTAAGGAGGGGTGGCTAACCCCTCCACTTTTTGCAATTTTGAATCACATATTTCAGCCCCAAAAATAGTCCAAGAAAAGTCCCAAAAGAGCCCGAAAATAGTGTCGAAAAGTGTGTTTAAAAAGCACAAAAAGATAGACAAAAGCAAGAGATATAAAGCTAGTAAGCAAAATTAAGAAGAGGTGGCTAACCCCTCCACTTTTGAGACTTTTAAACCATGTTTTCCAGCCTTTTTAAGCTCTGAAAATCAGTATGAAAGCCAAAGAAAAGAGTGCAAAAACAAAGGGTATGAGCTATGGGATAAGGTGCAAGAAAGGGTGTTAAGCCTCTCTACCTTTGGTAGCTCTTCAACCCCAAGTTCCAACACTTGAAATAAGCCCAAAACAGTAGGAAAACACAAGAAAAAAGATAGAAAGAGATTGAAATGAAAGCATGGAAAAATGTGACAAGCTTATACCTCTTGAAGAGAGAAAGCTTTGGTTGTTGATCAAACTTGATTCCAAACACCCTCAAGTTTTATGAAATATGGTTTGAAACTTCAACAAAAGCTTCAAGAACAAACTCTAATGGTACATGTATTGTGTATGTATAGCTAAAGAAGGTTTGAGGGTCAAAGGAAGAAGGAAGATGGAAGGAGATCTATTTAGCTCTTCAAAGCTTTTGGAAATTTTGCTAACCTTTAATTCTGAAGGAAGAGGTCCTATTTATAGAGTTTGAGCCAAAATGGACAAAAATATCTTCAAACAAAGATATTTGTTCAATTCCCGCCAGCTGTCTGTCTAGAGCCATTGAGACTCGGCCGGACCCAAAACCCAAGGTCGGGCCTAAAAACACACAGCCGGGCCTAAAAAGTAACCTGGGAAAATTTTTCAATTTTGAATCACATATTTTCATGCTTTAATACCGTGGTTGCCTGCGAGGTAATCCGAAACTCACTGTCATTTTTGCTTCGACCATCGCTATTGTTCCACTCCATAGTCTAACCATTGACAACAACTAATAACTTGTAAATTTTCTATTTGCAGATTACCTAGCAGCCCTGGGCAACGATGCCAGCCGGAGTTAGAGATCAGTATGGCAGGGCTTGGGCCACCTCCCAATTTCGAATTTTGCTAGAGGGCCTATTCTGCCTGGCCTGGTTCTTGGGGCAGCAATTTGTACGCCAGACCATGGGCTAGCTTGCCCCAGTTGCGCCTATGCCACCCCCGGCATCCATGGGGACAACTGATAGCCTCTCAGCCGAGGCTATTATTCAGTGTATGGTGGGGCTAGACTCTGACTACTTCAGAGGGCGCGGGGATTACACAACCTTTATCTGGACTCATCTTATGTCGCCCCTGATTGGAGTTCGCACGGGCGATGCATCAAATACTCCTTTGGCTGGTGAGGCTGCTCAAGAGGCCGAGGCCGGTATTGGAGGGGCCCCTTCCGTTGTGCAGGCTGCAAGTTGGCCAGCAATTCCTACTGTGCTCACATGTTGGCGGCCAACCGGGATAGCCTATTAGATTCCGATAGAGCCACAAGAGATAGGGCGGAGATATGTCAGAGCCCCAGGCGCACCTCAGGTATGAACCATGCTTTACAACTTGCATCCCATACTTTCCCCCTTTCAGACATTGATTGTTCAAATTCACTTGCAGGTGCCCACAGAGTACATAGAGGGCCTCCTCTAGCTGGTTGATTCTATGGTTGGCATGGTGCAGAGAAGGGAGACACTACTTCGTCTCCACAGTATTCTGGTATATTTCCCACACTCTTGTGCATTGTATTTCTTTCCCCACTACATTGACATACCATACTACTAACATGCATTCATATCACCCCACACTGCACTGGCACACTATACTCATATTGTATCTACTTTCTGTATCATACTCATACTGCATACTCCATTCTGCAACAATACACTGTATTTGATATGTTGATGCTTGTTTTTTCAGATTTCATCTGCACCGAGGGCACCAGCGACAGCAGCAGCACCAGTGGCACCTCCTCTAGCGGCAGTGAGAAAAGGTAGATAGGCCCCAGTTGTAACGCCCTCAAAAAAATACATAATACCCAACATTTTAGACAAGCATTGATACAAAAGAAATCAACTATTTCTATTCATCAGAGTAATTCTTACAACAGTATTACATGTTAACAACAAAAGCAAATGCCCTATGGGCTACAGTTTTCCAAGTTAACACTTGGTTACAAAAAGAAGAGTACTAACTCAATACATATTAAGCCCTTGGCTTGAATTTACATGTAATACATCAAAATAAACAAAAAGAGTCTTCAACTCTCATCATCATCCAAGCTATGTCCTTGGAGGTGGCATACTACCTGTACCTGAAAATAATGTCCCATAAAGGGTGAGCCAACGCCCAGTAGAGGTATGCTAAACACAGTATGAGCAATAACTAAGACATTAGCAATTGATAAATGTTCAGTTTCCATAAACCAATTCATAACTCATTTCCATTTCATTTTAGTTTCCATTTCTTATCAATTTCACAATTTACATCAACGGCTCAGAACCTAGCCAATCACTTATATGAGACAATGACTCATATTAAACATTTCCCATTTTTTACAATAGATAAACATACTAGTTATATCAACATCTCAACAGATAAGCATACAAGCTGTATCCACATTTCAACAGATATGCATATTAGCTATATCAATACTTCCAAAGACAAACCTATGAGATGTATCAACACTCCCAGAGATAAGCATATGAGTTGTATTAACACATTATCTGACAAGCATATGAGCTGTATCAGTGGAGTCCATCCCCTATCTCCTCCCAAACAACATCCGGTTTAGAGGTCCTTCCCCTATCTTCCCCTAAACCGTGGAGTACATCCCCTATCTCCTCCCACACACACAGTGCATATACACAAAGGTCATATACACAATCAATCAATACATACCGTTAATGTATTCTATCAACCATCATACTCTATGACATGTCCAATTGATTAGTTTTAGTTTGCCTAATCATCATGCATTGTCTACAACAATCAAAACTACCCTCTACCGCTAGCCCAAGCAATTATTTCTAAACAGATAATAAAAGCTCCAACAGATAAAATATCAATGTTTTCAAAAGTGAGCGATTTATAAATCCAACTCCATCATTTCACAACATTATAAGCCAATTTCATCAATTCCAACTCAATTCCATAAGTCCACAATTTTTCCAAATTAATTATACCAATTAATTTATTCAACCAAATTAGGGTTTTGTACCCCATTTCTCAATATTGACCCAATGGTCTAAATATCAACAACCAACATCAATAACACCATTTTGAAACCCAAAATACATATTATGAGCCCAAAATCACAAAACCCTCTTTTTAACACATTTTGAAACCCTAAGTCCCAAAATTCCCCAAATTCAACACTTTATGAAAACAACTAAAAATCTAGGTCAAAGACCATAAGAGTGAGTAGGAACCCCTACCTCAAAAGATGAGACCCAAAGAAGAAGATGGTAAAAACGAAGTTGCTCCAAACCACGAGTTCCTCGGATCAAAAGATAGCCCTCGACGATCAACAACCTTTTTGTAAAGACCAAAGGTGAGGAAAACACCCTAGCTAGATCAATATCTAGAGAGAAGGCAAGGTTTTAGAGAGAGAGGCTCTCAAATGGTTTTTTCAGAAAAGTAAGAGAGAGAAAGGATGAGAAAAAGTTATTTAAAACTGCCTCATAGCCAACTGATATACGACATTCCCGCTCGAGCGGAAAACACAACGCTCGAGCGTCAAGAACAAAAACTAGGTCCGCTCGAGCGCAAAAGGACTCGCTCGAGCGCCAAGACACAAGAATAAAGTAAACCCGCTCGAGCGCGAAAATCAGTCCGCTCGAGTGTAGATTTCCCCCTCCCAGAACTTACACCCAAATGTACTACCCGCTCGAGCGCCAAACTACCCGCTCGAGCGCCACCGCTCGAGCGCAAAGAAACCCGCGCGAGCGTGAAAAACACACCTGCAGAAGTTTTGTAGGGACATGAAAAACTGGGAGTGTGCAATCTCCGCTCGAGCGCAAGAAGACCCGCTCGAGCAGACCTCCTAAAAACTGGACAACAAAGAATTGAAACCAAAGCCTAACCAACCTGTAACAACTTTGCCCAATACATCCTAAAACTCAATCAAGTGGAATTAAAAGATGACAACAAGGTGTACCACTACCAACATCACGGAACCGAGTCCGGAATACAACAGAACAGTAAAGGGACAACCGGGATTGCTATAACCTCCCCCCCTTAAAGAATTTCGTCCCCGAAATTAAATACAAGTTTTTCAAAAACAAGATTTTCTCAATTCTCAACAATACTACAACATAATATTAGACAACCCGACCCATTACTGGTCAATCCCAACTCTTTTCAAGAGGCATAACACATTATTCAAAACAACTTGCATTATCAACATGCATTCCTTTCAAATTTACCAATTTCAACTCATTCTCCACAATTCAATCATACATGCAACATTATCATCATGCTTGCATTTCCACGATACATTGAACATATGCAATGTTAAACAAACTTCCATTAACCAAAACATTCACAATGCTTTGCAACTTAAGACACATACAATGTTCTTAAAGTTCAACAATATTACAGAATTTCATTATAAAATTACACATCAATAAACATGTCCGGATACTTCTCACGGACTTCCAACTCACGTTCCCAAGTGGCTTCCTCCACTCCGTGATGTTTCTACAAAACCTTTACCAAGGGAATGGTCTTGCCTCGCAAGACTTGATCCCGCCTATCCAAGACCCAAACCGGTCTCTCCTCATACGAGGCATCCTCATCCACCACCAAGTCGGTCCAATCTAACATATGGGATGGATCCGGCTCATACTTCCGAAGCATACTCACATGAAACACGTCATGCACTCCGGACAACTGCGGCGGCAAGGCTAAACGATAGGCAACCTCGCCATTCCTCTCAAGGATCTCAAAAGGACCAATAAACCGAGGGGATAACTTCTCACTCTTCCCAAACCTCATCAAACCTCGCCTAGGTGATATTTTCAAGAAGACATGATCACCTACCTCAAACACTAAAGGCCTCCTCCTACGGTCGGCATAACTCTTTTGGCAACTCTGGGCTGTAACAAGCCTCCTACGGATAAGCTCAACTTTCTCCGTCGTCTCCCTAACCAACTCCGAACCCAACAAAGGTGCATCACCCACCTCGGCCCAACACACTGGAGACCTACACGGTCGGCCATACAAGGCCTCAAACAGTGCCATACCGATGCTAGACTGAAAACTGTTGTTGTAGGCAAACTCCACCAAAGGCAAGTGCCTCTCCCACGTCCCACTAAAGTGAAGGACACAACCTCGAAGCATATCCTCAGGGATCTGAATAGTACGCTCGGAGTGCCCGTCAGTCTGAGGGTGATAAGCCGTACTAAAGGTCAACCTAGTGCCCAAGGCACTCTGCAAACTCTGCCACAACCTAGCAATAAAATGAGGATCTCTATCTGAGACGATCGTCACTGGGACCTCGTGCAATCTCACTATGTCCCGAATATATAAGTCGGTGAGATGATCCACCAAATCCCTCACGCGCATAGGAATGAAGTGCGCCGACTTAGTTAACTGGTCTACAACCGCCCAAATGGCATCACTACCCCGCTGAGTCCTCGAAAGACCTACAACGAAGTCCATAGTGACATGCTCCCACTTCCACTCGGCAATAGGCAAGGGTTACAACAAACTCGCTGGCCTCTGATGCTCGGCCTTCACTTGCTGGCAAGTAAGGCATTTAGACACGAAAACAGCCACATCTCTCTTCATACCCCGCCACCAAAACTGGCGACCCAAATCCCGATACATCTTAGTGCCTCCCGGATGCACCGCAAGGCGTGAATGATGGAACTCTCGGAGTACTTCCTCTCGGCAAGACTTCGGCACAAACAAACGGTCTCGGTATCTCACACTCAGGTCGGGATACACCGTCAAACCCTTCTCAACTTTCCCATTTGAGATTTTGTCACGGAGGGATTCTACCTCAAGGTCACCTCTCTGTGCCTCTAACACTCAGGTCACAAGTGTAGGCTGCACAATAACCGAAAGCAAGGCCGCAGTCTCAACTGATTCACCTAGAAGCAAGTCAAACTCACCAAGTGCACCCAACATCTCCCATTTCCAGATGGCTATACAAGCTACATCACTAAGAGATTTCCTACTAAGGGCATCGGCCGCAACATTGGCCTTCCCCGGGTGATAGTGCAACTCAAAATCATAGTCCTCAATGAACTCCATCCATCTCCTTTGCCTCAAATTCAAGTCCCTTTGTGTAAACAGATACTTCAAACTCTTGTGGTCCGAGAACACCTCGAATCTCTCACCATAAAGGTAGTGCCTCCAAATCTTCAAGGCAAAGATCACTGCTGCTAACTCTAGGTCGTGTGTAGGGTAGTTTTTCTCGTGAATTTTCAACTGACGTGAGCAATAAGCTACCACTTTCCCCTCTTGCATCAACACACAACCCAAACCCTCTCGTGAAGCATCACAATAGACTACATAACCCAACCCTCTCTCCGGAATAATCAAAACCGGAGCGGTGGTCAATCTAACCTTCAACTCTTGGAATGACTTTTCGCAAGTCTCACTCCACACAAACTTGACCCCTTTTTGCTTCAACCTAGTCAACGGTGAAGCTAGCCTGGAGAAATCTTTCACAAACCGACGGTAATACCCAGCTAATCCCAGAAAACTGCGGATCTCAAACACACTCTTAGGTTGTGCCCAATCTTGGACTGCCTCTACCTTGGATGTATCAACAGACACCCCTTCCCTGGATACCACATGGCCTAAGAATTTGACCTCTCCTAGCCAGAACTCACATTTCCCAAACTTGGCATACAGCCTATGGGCTCTAAGCAACTCAAGCACCACTCTCAAGTGTTCCTCGTGCTCCTCCTCAGAAGGTGAATAGATAAGAATGTCGTCCACAAAAACGACTACAAAACGGTCTAAGAATTCCCGGAAGATCCGGTTCATCAAGTCCATAAAGACTGCCGGTGCATTGGTAAGCCCAAATGGCATCACCAGAAACTCATAATGGCCATACCGCGTACGGAATGCCGTCTTAGGAATATCCTCATCCCTGACCCTCAACTGGTGGTAACCCGATCTCAAGTCTATCTTAGAGAAACAACGGGAACCTTTCAACTGGTCCAACAGATCATCAATACGGGGCATAGGGTACTTATTCTTGACCGTAGCCCGATTCAACATCCGGTAGTCTATACACAATCTCAAGGCACCATCTTTCTTTTTAGCAAAGAGGGCCGGTGCTCCCCACGGCGAAGCACTAGGGCAAACAAAACCCTTATCTAGCAATTCCTAGAGCTGAATCTTCAACTCACTCAACTCGGCTGGGGCAAAACGATAAGGTGCCATAGAAATCGGCGCTGTGCCGGGCACTAAATCAATAGAGAACTCTATCTCTCGGTGAGGTGGCAAACTAACGAGATCCTCGGGAAAAACATCCGAATTCTCACAAACTACCCTCGGCAAAACAATCTGGGTCTCGTCACACTCACCACTCAAAAAGCTAGCAAGTAGACCACTAAGCTCACTCCGCCCTCGCGAGTCATACATCGGTGGCAACACACTACCAACCCGATCCCCCAAGAAATGGAAACACTCCCCGCTCAAGGTACAAACCGTGACCCTCTGGCGGTAGCAATCAATAACAGCCCGGTATGACGATAGCCAGTCCATACCCAAAATAACATCAAAACCCTTCATGGGCATGACAACAAAAGGAAAAGGAAGCCTATGGTCGGCGACCTCTATATCACAACCTCTAACACCTTGTTTTAGGATCAACTCACCACCAACAGGCGATACTACACATATAGGAGATGCTAACTGTGCTAACTCTAATTCCAAAACAGATGCAAATGCAGCAGACACAAAAGAATGAGACGCACCCGTATCAATCAATATACTAGCAACCGAGTTGCAAAACAAGAAGGTACCTCTCACAACTGATGGAGCCGGTACTAGACCCTGCGTGGTAACAGCATACACGCGCCCTGTAGGCCCCTGATCTACCTGCTCACCTCTGGGAGCAAAAGACTGCTGCACTGACTGGATGACGAAGCTCCCAGATTGGCCCTCGAGGCCTGCACAGACTGAGCTGGCTGATAACTCTGCGTCTGCCTAGAACCAGACGCTCCTGAAATAGCACTCAACTGTGGGCAATACCTCTTCAGGTGCCCAGGCTGACCACACTGATAGCAAGACAAGGGCTGGCCCCTGCCCTGACTCTGGCCCTGAGGTCTAGCTGATGAAAAAGCAGCTCGCTGACCCCCTCCCTTCTGCGGGCAAACCGAAGACTTGTGACCCAGCTAGCCACACGTAAAACAAGTCAAGCCTCTCTGACTACCTCTCCCAGAGCCCGCACCCGGCACTGGAAAGGTCGATCTGGCCAAACCACCCTGAGACTGTTGAGGGTTAGAACCACTCTGTCTCCTGCCATCACCCTGACCATCTTGGCTCCTCTTGGAGCCTCTTTGCCCCTCGTCTTCCTCCTGCATCATAATCTCCATATGAGTAGCAGCATCCACCAAACGTCTGTACTCCCGGATAAACGACCCTCCAACCCTCAGCTTGAGCCCACGTCTCAACTTCCGCTCAAACTCAAAGCAACAGCATTCCTCGGACGCCACCAGTTCAGGTGCAAACCTGGACAGACTGGTAAAAGTAGCCTCAAACTCAGCCACTGACAAGCCCTGCTGTTTAAGCTGGCAAAATTGTTCCCTTAGCTTCTCCCTTGCAGCTGAAGATTAAAACTTTTCCAGGAAAGCATTCACAAATGCCTCCCATGCACCACCAACACTGCCCTTCTCGTACTTCCACCACTGACCCGCATCTCCCTTCAGCTAGAAGGATGCCAAGGTCACCTTCAAAGTCCTGTCCTCGATGCCAAGCATCTCGAACATCTTCTCCATCTGTTCTAACCACTCGTCAGCCTTAAGTGGCTCCTTCGGATCCCCAACAAACTCATCCGGGTTAGACCGGAAGAATTCCCTCTTCAAGAAAGAAGGCCCTGCCTCAACAACTTGATTCTCAGCTCTGAGAATACCCAAAGCTCTTGCTATCTCTCAGGCGAAGGCATCCATAGCCTGCTGACCCGCTGGCTCGGCAACGTTCGCCTGACCAACTCCCTCCTGCATTGCCGGAACGTCATCCGGTAAAGGTACCTCCTGCCTACCATGCCTGCCACGCCTACCACGCCTACCATGCCCTCGTCTTGACATCCTAATAAAGGTAACCAAGACTATTAGCACATTCACAAATATGCCGAAGCTATAACACTTGCATTCTAATGCATGGACAACTGTAATTCACTCTACGTAAGCACATAAACACATAAGCACTTACGAATTTCATTTTCGTATAATGATAGTCCCGAGGCGTTACTAGAGTTTCAGTTAGAAACAGCATTGATCAAGTGCTTTTCCAACAAGACTCCCAGAAACCCAAGGATCTAATCAACATCCTAGAAACTACATTCCATACCCACATAGTCACATAAGCATGTTATCAATTATGCACATAGCATATGACACTACATCTAAGTCTCTATCAAGCGAGACAAACCCATTGTGATCCTAATCACTTCCCACATACCCAAAGTATTCGAACCCAGTACGCCCTGATACCAAGTTGTAACGCCCTAAAAAAAATACATAATACCCAACATTTTAGACAAGCATTGATACAAAAGAAATCAACTATTTCTATTCATCAGAGTAATTCTTACAACAGTATTACATGTTAACAACAAAAGCAAATGCCCTATGGGCTTACAGCTTTCCAAGTTAACACTTGGTTACAAAAAGAAGAGTACTAACTCAATACATATTAAGCCCTTGGCTTGAATTTACATGTAATACAACAAAATAAACAAAAAGAGTCTTCAACTCTCATCATCATCCAAGCTATGTCCTTGGAGGTGGCATACTACCTGTACCTGAAAATAATGTCCCATAAAGGGTGAGCCAACGCCCAGTAGAGGTATGCTAAGCACAGTATGAGCAATAACTAAGACATTAGCAATTGATAAATGTTCAGTTTCCATAAACCAATTCATAACTCATTTCCATTTCATTTTAGTTTCCATTTCTTATCAATTTCACAATTTACATCAACGGCTCAGAACCTGGCCAATCACTTATATGAGACAATGGCTCATATTAAACATTTCCCATTTTTTACAATAGATAAACGTACTAGTTGTATCAACATCTCAACAGATAAGCATTCAAGCTGTATCAACATTTCAACAGATATGCATATTAGCTATATCAACACTTCCGATGACAAGTGTAGACGCGTCCCGCGAGGGGCCCTTCGTTACTACAGTTCGGACTCGATTTTGTGTCGTGGTTCTGAGTCTGAACCAAAGAGTCCAAATCTGGCAAATCGTTTTGAGAAACAAAATTTTTTGAAAAGAGATGCCAAACATGGACCGCTTTGCCAGATACAGAGTCGCCACCTAAATATTTTTTTAAAATGGGGAAATTTAGGAAACCCTGACTCGGTGCCGAAGGCCACATGTCCGTCATCACCGGAGTTGTCTCGGCTCGGGAGCTAGGGTACGATTGGGGAAGGTCAGCTATGAGCACCCCCTCTCGCCCGGTCCGAAGACCGGCCTCTACTAATCATGATATCCGTTTTTGAAAACTTTATGTGTTCTTATTCTGGTTATTAGCCTAGAATTACTATGTTATGCGCACAGCAAACAAGTATAGACTAGATTGCCTAATTTGGAAATAAGCATTGCATATCCGTTCGTTTTGAAAAGCGTTTTGGAATTTGCTACTCGCAAGTAGGCTAAAACACGGATTTTAATGAGTTTTTCCAACTCAAACAATCTACCCTTCACCCACAGGCATTCAAACAATTTATCACATAAGCATTTAGTCGCATGGCAAGCATACTGTCATGGCAACACTTACACGCATGCGGGATGCTAAAGCATAACTACTTACATCGTACTCCGTGCCAAAACAGTAAACTAGTTAGCAAATATGCATGTCCTAGTTCATGTTAAGAATGGGTAGTGCATCGCATGCAAAAATGCAATCTAGGCAGGCTCGGCTAACCTAAACATGGCATGTGAAATGCGATCAACTACCACATATTCAATTTGTGAATTAAAGTACAAATGCAGTTAGCGTGATGTACCGAGCCTGATGCATGCAATACAAATGCATGAATGCACGCATGCACAGCATAAGGTATGCTAATTAAAAAAACGCCCTGGTCTACCATCATAAGCAGGTAAATAAGAGGGAAGAAAGACGTGAGGTTGGAAGACATACACACACTCACGCACACTTATTACATCATTGCCCTCGCTCGGAGGGACCGAATAAATATTACAGTCCGAATGATAAGCAAATAAAATTATTACAGAATTTTTATTAATTAATAAAAAAATGCAAAGAGGAAGAAAAGGGGTGGCTGCAGCCTCTGCCTCGGGATGCGCGAATGATGCATGCTCGAAACCCGGCTCGCCTGGAAAACCCGTACCACATCACTGGCACCTCTGTTTGTACTGCCCTGCTTCTCTGAAAATTCCCAAAGTCCCAGAACAGGTTCCTTGCGTGCCGCAGAGTACCACCGGCTAGGGGAAATTACCACCGGCGGTGCACAATTCCCACCGGCCATTTTTGGATCTATCGGCTGTAAGAAGATTGCCGGTCGGCACTGAATTCTGCCGGTCGGCAGAAACTTCCTGCAGAAGACAGTTTTGACAGCAAACAGAGGATAGACAGTATGGCATGGGATTTCAGGCATATGTAGGCATGGTCATGCTTCCTATCATGCTTTAAACTCAAGGAAGCATGGCCTTCGATCCTCGAGCCATCAATGGTGCATGATAGCCCAAGGGATCAACTTTGCCACTTGATGTAAAGATGCATGCAACAAACAAAATGAGAACCAAAGCCTTATCAAGTTGGAGTCAAAGGCCTCGGTGACCGAGAATCAAGGCACATTACATCACTTGAAGTATGAATGTCCCTTGATCCCCACATTTGGCTTGACACCCCAAACCAAATAATGCAATGCATGTTATGCAAACATGGCTCAAAATGCAACATGATACCAAGATGCAAGGCATGCTAAGTGTGGTGCAACTAGTAGGGCAAGCATGCAATGTTAGGCATACGAGATGCAAATGTAGTGCAAACATGGGCCGTTTAGGCAATGGGATCGACATGTTACAAGACTTAATGAAGCAATTATGCAACAAACATGAGATAAGCATGCAAGGGTGACCATAAACCATAAAGGGGCAGACCTCAAACCATCTTAAAACAGTGGCCAAAAGTGCCTAAAATGGTGGACAAACTCTCATGCCAACATGCAAGCCAATGGTCTCAAAACTAAGGCACAAGAAAGGAGGTACCTCACTCCCATAACATGACCAATCATAGCAAGATTTAGACAAGTAAGAAAAAGAATTTTTACAGGCAAAATAGGGCTCCAAATCCTCCTAATATGGCAGCTAAGGTGACTCCAAAGAGGTGTATGCACTAAGGTTCATGTGTAGGCACAAGAGGGCACACCTTCAAGGCACAAAAGAGGTCACAAATGCACACATATGAGCATGATTTATGGACTGAAATATGGTCCTACATGATGCCAAAACATGAGGATGGTCCAAACTATGCATGCTAGAGGTCAACATACTCAAAGCTTACAAGCCAAAACACAAAGAGATGACATCAAACAAGGCAAACATGGCTGAAATAGATGACCAACAGACCTCAAACATGATAAAATAATACCAAAACCTTCATGGAACCATGCCAATATATGCAAGAATCATGGCCTAAGCACAAGGGGCATTTCTAGGCCAAATGGAGCAATACAAAGCAAGTACTTTAAGCATGCAAAGAGACATAAATCCGGCCAAAAAAAGAGGTCACACATGACCTAAAACACCCAAAAAACTTCTGAAATGAGGCCAAAAATGATCAAGCACACATGCTACCCTTTTAAGCCAAAAAGCAAGGAAACAAGACAATGAAGGGAGAGGGGTGTCCCTCCCCTATGCAAGACTTCAAACCACCTTCCTTACCACTGAAAATACACTGGTTTTCAGTGGTGAGGAGATCAAAACACTGAAGTAAACAAAGCCTTACCAAAGAGGCAACAAAAGGGGCCCAATAAGGCCTAACAAGGTGAGTTTGCACTCAAACTACAAGACAACCTTAATGAAAGTTCTAAAGCATGAAAATATAAGCCTTTTTCATGTTATGCACAAAAGCTAAATCAGCAAGCAAGATAGGTAAAAAACTATTGCAAGTTTGGGAAAAATAAAGCAAGATGCCCAACCTTGAAGAACCTTTGAAGAACAAATGGTCTAGCCCTCTTCTTTTGATCAAAATCAGTCCAAAAACTCAAGAATCAAGCCCCCAAGTCCCTCAATCTTGGAGCTAGGTGTAATAGTGTGTGTATTGGTGCAAAAGTAAGGTAAAAACACACTTTTAGGCCATGAAAACACACACAAAGGAGGAGAGAGAGGGAGGTATAGAGATAGGGTGTATCTATATCTTTAAGCTCTGGTTTTTGCTTCCAAGTCTCCAACCTAGATCAAAGAGGAGAGTCTTCCTCTTATAGGACTCCCTCTTGCAACCTCCGTACACGTCTATGGAGGGAGGCAGAGTTGGTGCCAGCTATCACAGCTGGCACAAAATATCTCCATAAAGTAGATGAACAGTGGTCGGCTGCCCAAAAATGTCATTTTGACAAAATTTAGTGCCGACCGGCAACAAACAGTGCCGACTGGCAATAAAAAGTGCCGATGGCATCAAAAACCAGCCGGTGACCTTTAGCCACTGCCGGTGGTGTGTGGGGATGTCTCACAAGGCATTCCCTGCTCCTCCAAGGCAAAAAACAAGTGTTTGGTGCAAAATCAGACACTAAACAGTCGAGTTCGGAGATCCTGAGGCAAGGCGCGCGAGCCGAGACCTCCGGGAACTCCAAACGAACACAAACATGGATAATCACCGAGTGTTCCAAGCGGTGACGTCCAAGTCTTGAGGGCGGTCAAAAATGGGGTGTCTACAGTTGCCTCTCTTTGACAGAACTCGAAAGTCATAACAATGACGGGAGTGAATGTCAAAGCCTAGAGACGACCCATTTTTGACATGGCCGAAGACTTAGACAAACATGCAAGACAAACAAGATATGCGCCCGAAGGCAGGGGAAAAATGCAAGACAATGCACGAAGCCGAGCATAACTTATGATCATGCAAAGAAAGCTGTAATGAAGCACCCATGCGACAACTTTAAGCTAACAAACACCGAACTACACTACAATGCGGAAAGGATGTAAGAGAATTATGTAATTCTCGATACGTCTCACTCGGAGGATACAATACCTGTCCGGCTCGTCTGGTTGCACCAGCCTCAAATGAACCGTACATACAATATTGTGCCTGCAAAGGAAACAAACTTAACAGGTACAATATTGTTAACAAGATGCATAGTAGTGTACTCGAAATACGTGACAGCGCAAAGCAAGTGGGGAGCATAACAATGCAGCTAAAATACAGACATGTAAGTGGAGCATGCGGTCTACGCAGGCAAAGAAATTGATTATGAGCATGCGGTCTACGCAGGCAGTGAAATTGACAAGTATGTGGTCTACGCAAGCAAAACATGCAGTCTACGCAGGTAATGAATTTAACAATTATGCGGTCTACGCAAGTAATGAATTTAACAATTATACAGTCTACGCAAGCAATACATGCGGTCTACGCAGGTAATGAAATTAATATGCGGTCTACGCAATCAAAACATGCGGTCTACGCAGGTAATGAAATTAATATGCGGTCTACGCAATCAAAACATGCGGTCTACGCAGGTAATGAAATTAATATGCGGTCTACGCAATCAAAACATGCGGTCTACGCAGGAAATGAAATTAATATGCGGTCTACGCAATCAAATCATGCGGTCTACGCAATCAAATCATGCAGTCTACGCAGGTAATGAAATTAATATGCGGTCTACGCAATCAAAACATGCGGTCTACGCAGGTAATGAAATTAATATGCGGTCTACGCAATCAGGACATGCGGTCTACGCAGGTAATGAAATTAATATGCGGTCTACGTAATCAAAACATGCGGTCTACGCAGGTAATGAAATTAATATGCGGTCTACGCAATCAAAACATGCGGTCTACGCAGGTAATAAAATTAATATGCGGTCTACGCAATCAAGACATGCGGTGTACGCAGGTAATGAAATTAATATGCAGTCTACGCAATCAACACATGCGGTCTACGCAGGTAATGAAATTAATATGCGGTCTACGCAATCAAGACATGCGGTCTACGCAGGTAATGAAACTAATATGCGGTCTACGCAAGTAATAGAATTGATTACAAACATGCGGTCTACGCAGGTAATGTAATTAATATGCGGTCTACGCAAGTAAAGAAATTGATTACAAACATGCGGTCTACGCAGGTAATGTAATTAGTATGCGGTCTACGCAAGTAAGGAAATGTATTGTTACACAGCATGATTGAAACAATTTGTGGAATTCACAAGGCATGAAAAGGATACAGGGCGGGACATTCTTTGCACGCATCGAGCATTGCTCGCAGAAGTTGTGGCCTGAGGTCAACTCGAAGGTTCACGTTTCAAAAGTGCACGTCCTCGTATGGTCTAAAGTAACGAAGGTGCGAAAACGCGTCGTTGACCCGAACAAAGGCATGGAAGGTGCGTTGACCGGAAGGGGAGTTTCACTGGTATCAATTCTGATACTTTGCTACCTTGTCACTCTATGCTTTACTTTCCTTTTTACTAGTAATTTAAGCACATTGCACTGCCTCGGGCAGGTTTTATTCTTTTTCAAAGTTACACATTTTGCAAAACACGTGATGGGAATGAAGCAATCCATTTTGTTCAAAAGATGTTGCATTTGTGGACTTTCTGTGCATCGCATCGCAAGGTACCACACCACAATGTGAACAAATTTTACTTTGGAAATTTGCATCGTAATAATCAGGTAGTGAACCGACTTGCAACTTGAAAAACAAAGACATGATATAACCAAACAAGTGTGAGTACAACTCGATAAACAAATCAAGTGCTCAAAGAGGGTGAAATACAACTCGATAAGCAAATGCACAATAACTTTGTCAATCGGACAGGCGTGCCCCCGCAAGAACCGATTGCCGGGGAGGGGTTGGAGGTGGTGAAGTTCCCCAATTCCTAGCATAAATAGCTCAGGAAACCAGAAGGAAGCCCACCGGCTTGGGGTAGAGACCACCGGCTGCAAGGAATGGCTACCGGCCATGAAATTTATTGGTCGGCAAACTATTATGGTTGGTCGGCAAAGAGTTTGGCCGGCCGACACTTAATGAGGGGATCACCAGAATGTTGACACCTGTCCCCCACTTAACCTTATCTCCTTCAAAAGATCCCAGCTTCGTAGTTTTCCTCATTTTCACACTGATTTGCTCCAATGGAAGAGTTTCTTGCTCGAAATCTCACAGCTTGGATTGCTAGCATGGATGGCTCGGAAAAGTTGAATTTCCGGGCTTTCGGCGTAAATGCATTATTCACTCTAGGTCGCACCCCATTACACCTCCCGTTTCTTCATGCTGCGGCAAGGTTTTGGAATCCGGTGACACATGTCTTTAGCTTCGCCGGGCAAGAGATATGTCCTACCTTTGAAGATTTCCAAGCCTTAATGGAGTCCGAGCGCGACGAGGAGCTCCTGCCCCAACTTAATTTTGGCCATGCCCAATCCCTAGGGCGAATGTGTGGACTCAGCATGCGCGATACTCGGTCTCTGATTTGTGACGGGATGTTGGACATTCTGAGTTTGGCCAATCGATTTTCTGATGCTGGTGATCGCAACAACCACCACTGGCAAGGCTTCCGGCGACACACCCTCTGTTTGTGCATGCTATCCCATTTTCTATTCGTCTCAGGCTCTTGAGGGACTAGTGCCCGGCTGATTGAGGTTACCCAAGGCTTGAGGGAGGGTAAGAGCTGTATTGCCATGACTCTGGCCGAGACGTTAATGGGCTTTGACGCTTTTTACCGTCATGAGACGACCAGATTAGCAGGGAGTCCATTACTACTACAAGTAATATTTTCCCACCCAATCTCGCATTTATGTATTGCTCATATCACTCGGCCCTCAAGCTTAATTTTTTTTCTCACAAAACCCTATTCTCACTTTTCTCTCCTCGTACATCTCTCTATTCTTTATTCTCTCATTTTTCATCCCTCCCCAGGTATGGTTGATGGACAAATTGCAGGTTGTGGACTCTTGCCCGGCATATTCAGCTCGCGGCTACTTCTTCCGACACCGTCTAGTCAATGCCTTGGATGAGGGATGGTGGTTCGCTTGGATGTGCTGCTTGTCCGCAGACCGTATTGCTTGGCGGTGCCCTTGGTTGAGCCTTCCGGCAATGAGTTACAATATGCCCTGGCAGACTGGGATTCAATTGGTTGGTCTCACTCACTGTGTATTCTACTTCCCATTTCGGATTCGACGCCAATTTGGCCATGATCAGACCTGCCCGCCAGAGGGGATAGAGTATCCCACCGCATTCCCAGCCCGAGGCGCACAGCTTGCTTGGCAGGCCACCGCATGGAGGATGAGAGAACTCCTGGCCCCCGCTCTTACTTTCAGTTGCACTTTATCTGACGAGTGCGTGGATTGGCTCAACGAAGAAGCACAGATTGGGACCAGCTTGGCATCAGAGGCTTCGACCAGCTCTGGGAGGGGGCGCAGGAACACCTGACTTGACTATGCCCCAGATTTATTGCTTTATTAGTACTTTCAAGTTTTCTTTATGAATGTAATAAAAAGGCAACTTCAATTGTATGCAAGAGCAGGAGAACTCTGTTTTGAAATCAGTGAAATTGAAGGTTGTGGTACTGAAAATTTTCCGCTTTTGGTCCAAAAATGGTCAAAGTTGTAAAAAGATTATTTGAACGAAATCGGCTTTATTAAAACTTCTCAAAAATATTTTCGATATGGATCAGAACTGGACACGCCTGAGATCTGTCACTGAGATGCACAACCCCAGATCTCTGCAACTGGAAAGTTGCCCCTAGTCTGAAGAGCGCCACAGCACTGCGCAGCAACGGAAAGTTGCCCCTAGTCTGAGTGGCACTGCACTGGAGATTCCAATTGATGCTGATAGACAAAGATGACTGAGAGGATCAAATGGACAAAGTTGATCGGGGAAGTGTTATGGCTGAACTTCAGGATGAAGCTGCCTACGTATCCCAAGGATGGGAATCAAGCCTTACGTAGTTCAGGCTTAGGTTCACTCAAGTATTTTCACTCTCCTCTTGCGCTCTAACTTTTGCCAAAGCCACCCTTTGCGGGTTTTCAGCCTTGCGAGCTCAGTTTTTATATTTTCTAATTTTTTGTGCTCTAACTTTTGCCTAGGTCGCCCTTTCGGGTTTTCGGCCTAGCGAGCCTCTCAAGGGTAATATTTCTTCAACTTGTCCATGTTGATCGGTTGGGAGAATTCCAAGGCATCTAAGTCCATCAGAACCACAGCTCCACCTGACCAGATAGCTTTGATGATGTAGGGGCCGGTCCAATTGGGTCTGAACTTGCCCCTTGGGTCGTGGATGGGAGCTCGATTGTCCTTGAGCACCAAATCCCCTTCTTTTAGATTTCTGGACTTAACCTTCTTGTTGAAAGCCCGGGCAATTCTTCGTTGATAACTTTGGACATGGTACAGCGCTTTCAGCCTTCTCTCGTCAAAGAGCATGAGTTCCTCAAACCTGCTCTGCTGCCAATCTGCCTCAGCTATCTGACACTCAGCCAATACCCGTAAAGACGGAACTTCAATTTCGATAGGTAGAACGGCCTCCATTCCATAAACTAATGAATACGGAGTCGCTCCGTTAGAAGTTCTAATTGAAGTCCTGTAGCCCCACAGAGCAAACGGCAACTTATCTGGCCAATCTCGGTAGGTTTCCACCATCTTCCGCAGTATGTGCTTGATGTTCTTGTTGGCGGCCTCAACTGCTCCGTTGGTTTGCGGCCGGTACGTAGATGACTTATGAAAAGTCACGTTATATTTCTCCAACAAGTCAATCACCTCTTTCTTAAAGTGGGATCCATTATCCGAAATAATCTCGTTTGGCACCCCGTAGCGGCAAATGATGTTGTTTCTGATGAACTTTGCGACGTGCGACGCCTTCAACACCGCGTATGATTGGGCCTCGACCCACTTTGTGAAGTAATCTATCGCTACCAGGATATACTCATGTCCATTCGACCCTTTCGGGGCAACAGCTCCGATCACATCAATTCCCCAAACGGAAAATGGCAATGGAGACGTCATGTTGTACAGCTTGGACGGTGGGATGTTCATACGGTTTTCATGGATCTGGCATTTGTGGCATCGCCGAACAAAGCCGATACAATCCTCCTCCATGGTTGACCAGTAGTAACCCTGTTTGAGGATCTTTCTGGCCAGCATTACTCCATTCATGTGCGCACCGCACTCCCCTCCATGGATGGCCTCCATTAGGCGCTTCGACTCTTCAGCTTCTACACAGAGCTTATGCATCCCCAGATGACCTCTCTTGTACAGCTTACCCCCGCAAATGATGAACTGAACAGCCATTCTTCTGATTGCCCTTTTATCCTTGGCATTTGCCCCTAGTGGATACGCCTCCTTTTCCAAGAAGTTCCAAATGTCGTAATACCAAGGGTTGTCGTCTTGAGCCTCATCTATGGCGGAAATTGATTCGTATGCTAGCGCAAACTTCTGATCAATAATGACCGGACGCATCCGGACTCCGGACGGGATGTCTATCATGGAAGATAGAGTTGCTAGTGAATCTGCGAACCTGTTGTTTTCTCTTACTAGGTGTGTGAAATTTAGCTTCTCAAATCGAGGAATTAACAAATCCAAGGTTTGGTGGTAAATTATCATCCTTTCCTCTTTGACTTTCCAGTCTCCTTTTGCTTGAGATACAACAAGGTTCGAGTCCCCAATGACGTCCAGCCGTCTTGCCCCTAGTTCTAGGGCTGCTTCTAGGCCAGCAATACATGCCTCATACTCTGCTTCATTGTTTGAGACTTTGAACCGGAGCTTGAATGCTAAAGGGATACAGGAATCGTCAGGCGCTATCAGCAACACCCCTATCCCATACCCATACTGGTTTGACGCTCCGTCAAAGTACATCGTCCAAGTTTCATCTTCGATGTGCAGAATAGCTTCATTTGGGAATAGGTACTCAACCGCTTCATCCCTCTCAACCGGGTGGCCGGCAAGGAACTCCGCTACTGCTCTTCCTTTCAGTGACTTGCGTGTTACATACTTCAAATCAAATTCAGAAAGCAATAGCAGCCAACGAGCTAGCCTACCCGTAAGTGCTGGTTTCTCGAAAAGATATTTGATGGGATCCAAACGTGAAACCAACATTACAGAGTGAGCTAACAGGTAGTGCCGCAGCTTCCTGGTAGCCCATACCAAGGCCAAACAAGCATTCTCCAGTGGGGTGTAGCGGGTTTCGTAATCCAGCATCTTCTTGCTCAGAGAGTAGATGGCCCTTTCCACTTTGTCTTCTGACTCTTGTGCGAGCATGCAGCCCATGGTAGTCTCAGTTACCGAAAGATACAATATCAACGGTCTCCCCGGCCCTGGTGGTGACAACACGGGCGGGTTCTGTAGATACTCTTTGATCTGTTCAAAAGCTGCTTGACATCGGCCGTCCCATTGGAACTTCTTTCCTTTCTTCAGGAGACCAAAAAGTGGTTCACAAGTCAAGGTTAATTTAGAGATAAACCGTCTTATGAATTGCACTTTACCCAGAAAGCCTCGCACCTCCTTTTCAGTCCTTGGTGGTGGCATTTCTAAGATGGCCTTGATCTTTGAAGGGTCGACCTTGATGCCCCTTTGTGTGATCAGAAACCCAAGCATTTTTCCCGCTGTAACACCAAAAGTACACTTCTGGGGATTCAACCGCAGCCGAAACTCTCTGATCCTTTGAAAGAATTTTTGTAAGGCGGTGTAGTGGCCTTCTCTTTCTTTGGACTTGACAATCATGTCATCCACATACACCTCGACCTCTTTATGGATCATATCATGCAATATTGTAGTTGCTGCCCGTTGATAAGTAGCTCCAACATTTTTCAACCCAAATGGCATCACTCTATAACAATATGTACCCCACGGGGTAGTGAATGCAGTCTTCTCCCGGTCTTCGGGTGCCATTACTATCTGATTATAGCCTGAAAAGCCATCCATAAACGAAAGCAAGGCGTGTCCTGCCGTGAAATCTACCAATTCATCAATGTGCGGCAAGGGAAAGTCGTCCTTCGGACTGGCCCTGTTCAAGTCTCTGAAGTCTACACAGACCCGAATTCTGCCATCTACTTCCTGTTGGTATCCAAATACCCAGAGGAAGTGGAATATAACTGATTAATTTCAAGGTATATGAGATCATATATGTCCTAATTTGTTGTATTTATATTCTTATTATGTGTGTATTAATTCTGGGGTTTGGGCTTGTGTACGGTTAATTAATGGTTAGGGTTAGTGGGACGTCACCCAAGTCGCGTAGGGATTAGGTCATGATTGCAGTGATTGCGTGTAGACCGTTTGATGCCCGTAAGTCGTTGACAGACGTGCTAGCGTTGACCGTTTAGTAAGCACCATCCTATATGGATGTACTTATATTCTTTCAAGAAAGGAACAAAATCATTTACATGAATTAGTTTAATGATTTCATCATTGTTCTGGATACAAGATGCATGTTCAAATGTCTTGATTATGGTTTTACTGAAAAATTGGAATTTTCCTTTTCTGTAAATGGTATGAGGATCTACTGATGGAATGGTCCATTTATCAAGGGCCTGTTTTACTTCCTGGTAGGCTACTAATTCTGCAGCTTCGGCTAAAGAGGAAATAGTATTTCCTACTGTAGTAACTGATTCAGTTCCTGGTATTTCTACAGTATTATCATTTTGTTCTGACATGGTTGTATTGTGATCATATATGTCTAATTTATTATGTTTATATTTTTATTATGTGATAACTAAAACTTGGCTCTGATACCATGAATGGTGCTTACTAAACGGTCAACGCTAGCACGTCTGTCAACGACTTACGGGCATCAAACGGTCTACACGCAATCACTGCAATCATGACCTAATCCCTACGCGACTTGGGTGACGTCCCACTAACCCTAACCATTAATTAACCGTACACAAGCACAAACCCAAGAATTAATACACACATAATAAGAATATAAATACAACAAATTAGGACATATATGATCTCATATACCTTACTGTTGGGGTGGCGGCCACTAGCTGTTCGTTGATCAGCACCTGGATCTCCTCTAGATACTGTTCACAGGAATAGACATCCGGTCATGACGGTCCCGAAGTTTTTTCCGAACCCGTTCGGCAAAAAGGGTAGGAAGGCCATCAACAAATTTGGCTTTCCAATGGGTACTGTTAGCATCCGGGCGTTGCATGACTTTGATAAGGAATACATCCTTGTACCATCGGAAGTGGGTAAGGGATGGGCAACGCAGATTTTGAAGGAGTTCACGACCTCGGTCATGAAGACTGGTACTGGTACCAATAAAATGGAGAATGATTGTTTGAATGAGTGTGTAAACAGCATCCTGTTGCTGGACGGGTTGATTCGTTGTTGGATCAACTTCAAGTTTGACAGAATTAAGAATTTCTAACTGTTGAGTGAGAGTGAGAACATGATCCCACCATCCTTTGAGTAATCCGGTAAAACCATTGATAATAAATTTAGCAATGGCTTGGTCCTGATTGCTGTATTGTCGACATACAGTGGCATACATCAACATTTGATGTAATTTCTTGTAAATGTCGTATTCTGTTTCACCATCTATATTCCATTCATAGATGGTCTTGCCATGATAGCTTCCCTGATCATTTAGATAAGTTTCTTCATAGAGAATATCAGGAGGAGTTGGTCTGGCGTAATAATTGCGGGTAGGTGGCAATATAGCGGGACGAGACGGGTTATACGAATATATTTTACTGACAGATGTTGGATCCTAAAAATTCATTTGAATTTCATGGATTTGGGCTGGAGATAGATCATCATCTTCTACTGTTGGTTCAGCACGAAGCATCTGGATAGATCCACCAGATTGTCCAGATGGGGGAGATGGCTGAGAAGCAGGAGGACGAATATTAAGAGTCTGCATTTTCTGTAAAAGAGTGTCCATGAACTCGGTATTAGAGGATTTTAACTTAAAGTTATTAATCTCTAATGGTGGTTTAATGGATACTGGATGTAGGGCTGTAGACCTTGTAACTGGTAAAGCTAAGGTTCTATCCTTAAAGGTAGAAACAGCGTCTTCAATTCTGGTTAATTGTTTACTCATAGTTTGACAAATTAAATTAGTATAATTATTCTGTTTTACTAGCAATCCTTCAGTTGTAGTAAATTTTCTTGATTGAGCATTTATATAAGCAGTTACTAATAAAGGCTGATTAGTGGTTTCACCATTAGGAGCTAACTTTAACGCTTTAGGAGGCGGATGTAAAGCATGAATGGCTTGACCTTCAGTTGTAGTCCAGGTTTTATATTGATCTTCAATCATATGTACCTGAGGTTGATTTACTGATTGATACCATTCTACGAATGGTATGATTCTCTGATGTAACTCAAGATGTTCATAAAACTGAGTTTTATACTTTTCTAACTGTTCAGGGGTATGGTTGGTAAAATACCATTTTCTAAAGTCTTTATATTGTTCCTGGTTAAATTCCTGGTTAATTATTTTTCGATTTTCACTTCCTGGTGTAAAATCCATTAAATATCAAAATTCATATCACTGGCCGTGGGGCTATCTGGTGATGGTGTGGGTGCAGTGTACACACCATGAGGAATCTTATTATGGGAGAGACGGATTCCCTGTACTTCGGATGTCATTGGATCATCCTGTGGGTCATTAGGTGGTCTACTAGGAGGCCGAGAAGGTATCTGTTGGAGGATATTTTCAATCTGTCTTTTGGAAGGGATTTGATCAACAGATTGTCTACTTGATTCTGGATAATCCACTTGATAAGGAGGGACGGATCGGAAACTGTTATTGGAAAAGCTTCTAGGTGCAGTGTGAAAACTAGCATTAGAAGAATTACTTCTGGTGAGTAAAGGTTTCTGGAATTGGAGATAAACATGACCTCCTCTGGTCTGTATAACATCGTCGATGTTATGTTGAATAAGCGGTTTAGGGGGAATAGCGTTAGGTATTTCCCATCTATCTGGAAAAGTGATGTCCTTCCAAGGGATTAGCTTGGGAACAGCAACTTGGCTACTGTAAAGATTGGTTTCAATTAATACTGTTTGACCTATTTCAGTTTTCTTTTTTACATAAGGATTTAAGGTTGTTAAGGCCTTTATGTAAATTCTAGAGTGTACTGAAAAGGGTGGAGTACCTGGTTTGTAATTATATCCATGGGTAAGAACCCTAAGTTCTAAAACATCGGAAAGATTAGCATCGCATAGAGCAACGCTAAGATTGGGATAGATATCAAAATATACTGGTCCGTGAGATAAACTTGTCTCAATTGCTCCCATGAGTGATGCACGCCAATCAAGGCATCGTCCATCACGAAGAGTGCATTGGATACTGGTATTTTGACCTAAGAGGGTCAAGGGTTTGAAAGCAATTTGTACTAATCCTATATGGATGTACTTATATTCTTTCAAGAAAGGAACAAAATCATTTACATGAATTAGTTTAATGATTTCATCATTGTTCTGGATACAAGATGCATGTTCAAATGTCTTGATTATGGTTTTACTGAAAAATTGGAATTTTCCTTTTCTGTAAATGGTATGAGGATCTACTGATGGAATGGTCCATTTATCAAGGGCCTGTTTTACTTCCTGGTAGGCTACTAATTCTGCAGCTTCGGCTAAAGAGGAAACAGTATTTCCTACTGTAGTAACTGATTCAGTTCCTGGTATTTCTACAGTATTATCATTTTGTTTTGACATGGTTGTATTGTGATCATATATGTCTAATTTATTATGTTTATATTTTTATTATGTGATAACTAAAACTTGGCTCTGATACCATAAATGGTGCTTACTAAATGGTCAACGCTAGCACGTCTGTCAACGACTTACGGGCATCAAACGGTCTACACGCAATCACTGCAATCATGACCTAATCCCTACGCGACTTGGGTGACGTCCCACTAACCCTAACCATTAATTAACCGTACACAAGCACAAACCCAAGAATTAATACACACATAATAAGAATATAAATACAACAAATTAGGACATATATGATCTCATATACCTTACTGTTGGGGTGGCGGAGGCCTTCTAGCCGTCCACGCCACTAGCTATTCATTGATCAGCACCTGGATCTCCTCTAGATACTGTTCACAGTTGGCAACACGCTCAGAGATATACGGTTGCGTATAACGGTCTACTGGTAGACTCAGATAATACTGTTTTTGCTGCAGCCAAAACTGTTCGGCGTGTAATAATGATTCTAATAAATTAACAGAGGGCATACATATTTAAACACGAGGTGCAAACTTTTATTGAGGAAGTAAAATATTTTACAAGTGGGGGTTGGAAGAAGGATTACAAAGAAAACATGAAAAGAAAATTCTAAAATGTCTAAGTGCCTCAACAAGGGTGAAGGCATCCCTTTAAATACTACTAGGAAGATAAGATTACATTATTACACAGGGGCAGGTGGCCTTCTTCGATTGCACCGACAGAATTCCTCCTTATCAACTTATCTTTATCTTTTCGGAATGGGGAACAGCATCTTCCTTTTACTGTTGATAATATCTGCTTTTGCCAAAGTTGCTTGTCCTGTTGTGCCTTGTCCTGTTGTGCCGACGCCTAAAGCTCGGGGCCCTTGCCTTTATTGGATTTGTCTTTGGCCATTTTTTCCACAAGGACAGTTGTTAGAGAATCCCAAAAGTCGCCAAGATTGGGTTCTTCATCATCTTCGGATTGTGACTCACCGGCCAACACGTGTTCGGCTGGATCTGTTTCAGGCTGACTGGTACCTGATCACATAGACACGTCATCTTCTGGATTAACAGATTGGAGAAGTTGTTCCTTCAGATAATCCATGCTTTTGACAATTAATTCATTGTCTGAAAGATGGGGATATTTCTGTTTTAACTCCTTTTGGATTTGGACAAAAGGATTAAAGACTGGAGAAGAGGATGGTGCTGGAAGTGCTGGTTGTTTGACGGATTCCCAGTAGGCTTTGGTATGCTGTTGAATTTTTGGAATGAGATCCTTAAGATCCATCTTATCCCACCGTTTGACAAAAAAGACTCTTTTCAAATAGGGAACCTTGTTCTGGTAGTCACAAGCAAAGTCCCATTTCCAAATCCACGGAATTCCAAAGCGAATTGAGAAATGGACAATTGATTTACTGATAGATAATTCCCTGTTTTTATTTAAAAATGAATATGCACGGGAGTAAGCCACATGCCATTCATTATATTCTGTTCTGATGGATTCGGGTAAAATATCAAGAGAAAGTCTGAACTTATCCCACCAAACGAGGAACCAGTTAGGTACATCGTTTTTGAGAACATCGGACAGAACACGGATGAACCAAGAATGATTCTTGATTGGATTCTGGTAGTAAAACACCTGTGTAAAGGCATCAATATAATCTCAGTAGGAGTATTTACACTGTTTATTCCGGAGATCTAGATCCCGGGTAGTGTGCGGGTGAATGCCCCAGGTAGAAATGGGCATAATATGACGGATAACCATTTTACTGTATTGAATGGGACTGGCAGCTTTGTTGACATCATGCAAGGTATGCTTGATTTCAGCAGCTCCAGTTTCAATCAGTATTTGTTCATAAATATATCGGTAATGGTCGAAATGTGGAGGTGACTGTTGAGTGGTGAGATAACGGCGTTTTATCTCCCATGGATCAGTCATCCACTATTCATTAGACGGTTCAATCCAGAGGACTGTTTCCTCAGTAAGACTGTTAGGAGTATACGGATCTTCTGGCCTTAGGAGAACATCCTTTGCCATGGGATTACTGGTTTGTCCTCTCAGGGGAGGAAATTCGGATGGATCATAGCGAGGGTTGGAACCCCGGCCATGACCTCGACCTCTTTGGCCTCTACTGGTCATTTGCTGATTTCTGCAAATATTCACGGGTCAAAAAGTCAGGCAAAGAATTAGTTTCTCCTTTGATATATTCAATATCAAAATCAAAATTAGATAAATAACTTTGCCAGCTTACGAATATCTGTTTAGAGGCAAGATTTTTAACATCTTGCTTAAATATCTGTCTAGCAGCAGAGCAATCAACCCTGATGAGAAAATGCTGGTTTAAAAGATCATCCTGGAATTTGATAACACATTTTACAATGGCTAAACATTCCTGTTTAATGGTCGGATAATTTAAAGCAGCTTGATTCCAATGACCAGAGTGAAAACGTAATAATTCTTCTTTCTGGGTCTTGGGATTAAACTGTTTTAAAATACCACCAAATCCTTCATTAGAAGCATCTGTTTCAACAATTTTCTTCCATTCAGGATTAGGTAAATTTAAACAAGGTAACTGTTGGACTTTAGCTTTAATTTTCTGAACAGCTAAAGTATGTTTTGGAGACCATGGTGGAGGGTTCTTCCTTAACCTGGTATATAAAATGTTAGCATCGGCAGATAAATTATGATAATAATCGCGAACATAATTAAGACTGCCTAAAAATCTCTATAATTGAGTCTGTCTTTAATTTCATCAGGAAATTTAGAAGCAAACTCCATGCTACGGTTTATGGGTATAATACTGCCATTGGAAATATTATGACCTAAATATCGGATAGTTGTTTGAAATAACTGCATTTTTGGGGCAGAAATTACTAAACCATTTCTGATAATAACATTCTTAAAAATATTAAGATGTTTAACATGCTGGTCAATTGATGAGGAGAAGATTAAAACATCATCAATATAAGATAAAGTAAATTCAGTATACGGATTAAAAATATCATTCATGATATGCTGAAATTCTGATGGAGCATTTTTTAAACCAAATGGCATGACATTCCATTCATAATGCCCAAAAGGTACTGTAAAAGCTGTTTTATAGCGATCCTGTTCAGCAATTTCAATTTGCCAATATCCTGATTTTAAATCAAACTTTGAAAAGATTATAGCATCCTGGAGACGATCTAAAAGATCCTTTTTGTTCGGAATTGGATAACGAATCCATTTTAATTTATCATTTAACGGTTTGTAGTTAATAACAAGGCGTGGAACACCTCATTCTAACTCTGCATTTTTATTGACATAAAAGGCGGTACAACTCCACGGGGAGTGGCTAGGACGGATGAGTTTTTTGTCAAGAAGATTTTGAATTTCTGTTTTGCATAATTCCATATATTCCTTTTTCATCTGACTAGGGCGAGCTCTAGTTGGAATATATCTTTCATCAAAATCTGGTTCATATGGTAAAGTTACAGTGTACTTCTTCCGATTCCAAAAAGCATTAGGAACGGTACCACATACTTCTGTTTGAAATTCGTGTTCAATGAATTTAATTTTCTGTTGAAACGAAGGTTGCTGTAACCTTTGTTCTATTGTCAAAATTTGAACTTCTTTTTTAATTGGATTTATCTGGTTCTGTTTGACAGAAATTAAATCACGAATTTGATCTAATTCTTTTGTATACGGTTGAGTGATAAATTCAAAAATTACTGATTTTCCCTGTAATTGGGAATAAATTCCTGTTGAGTCAATTTTCTGGATAGGCATCAAAAGACATAAAAATGGAGTGCCTAAAATTATATTTGTTGCAAGATTTTTAACTAAAACAAAAGATGTTGGAAGACATAAATCTTGATTACAAATATAAGCTTCTGGAACTTTATACTTGATTTGTAAAGAATTACCACTAGCACTGGTAAGACTCTGGGCAGTTTTTTCAAAATACCTAGTTGGAACTATACCTTCTTGAATACAGTTCATATCTGCTCCACTATCAACTAAAGCAATAGCATCTTTTATCATGAAATCTGGTTTTATTAAAAATGAAATTTTGTTATACCATTTCTGAAAGGTTACCTGATTTACAAGTAATAAATACGGAGTAAAGGATTCAGATTCCAGCTTCTGTTCAGTAGTTTTTTCGGATTGATTGTTTTCTGTTTGTTGTTTTAACTGATGACGAAGATTTTTAATATCTTTAGTATTTGCTTCACTTTTAGTTTGCAAATGTTTTGCTTCTATTTTTAAAATGTTAATTTCCATTTTTAAATCCTGAATTGTTGTAGGTTGTTCTGCAAGGGGTTTGATTTGAATTCGGTCAATTACACTTTTAAGACTGTAAGAATAGTCTGGTATAGAAGGGGTTTCCTGTATTGTCTGTTGGTGTTCGTAACACATTTTTAAATATTTAATTTTAATTTCTGGATCTTCGATTTGATCGGTAACAGCGAGCATATCCTTTTGAGTGTCTGTTAACACATTAATACTGCTGGGTTCACCTAAATGTAAACCATTCATTTCAACTATTGATTTCCAGTAATTAATTTCTGATATATGTTCCTGATTGGTACTACAGGGACAAGATTCTTCTGGTTCTTCTTCACTAGAGGAAGTGGAATATAACTGATTAATTTCTTCTTCAGAAGGGGTTTCTTCATCATAGGATTTTTCTTGAATTATCTGTTCTTTAATGCCTAAATCAAGATTTAATTCATTAACCTTAGATTTAGCTTTAGATTTGCATTTATTAGCATAATGTCCTATTTGGCAACATTTGTAGCATTTTACTTCGGATTTATTTTTAGTTTTACCTTTATGTTTACTGGTAGATTTCTTTGGATAAAACTTCTTAGTAGTTTGCGGATGGCTAGTCTTCTGAGACTTTCTATGGAAAGGCTTAGAAGATTTCTTACGAGAAACCTGTCTAGATTTTCCTGGATATTTAATGGCTGGTTCATAGGCAAATTGGTCACAAAATTCGCCTAGTTCTTTTCTGCCTGTTAAATTATGTTGTTTCATCTGGTAATGAAGTTTGAGGTCATTACACAAAGAAAGACCTTCATCGGTAATTATGGAACATAATTGTCCATATGTATATTGTTCGTAAGGAATAGACATCCGGTCATGACGGTCCCGAAGTTTTTCCGAACCCGTTCGGAAACCAACATTACAGAGTGAGCTAACAGGTAGTGCCGCAGCTTCCTGGTAGCCCATACCAAGGCCAAACAAGCCTTCTCCAGTGGGGTGTAGCGGGTTTCGTAATCCAACATCTTCTTGCTCAGATAGTAGATGGCCCTTTGCACTTTGTCTTCTGACTCTTGTGCGAGCATGCAGCCCATGGTAGTCTCAGTTACCGAAAGATACAATATCAACGGTCTCCCCGGCTCTGGTGGTGACAACACGGGCGGGTTCTGTAGATACTCTTTGATCTGTTCAAAAGCTGCTTGACATCGGCTGTCCCATTGGAACTTCTTTCCTTTCTTCAAGAGACCAAAAAGTGGTTCACAAGTCAAGGTTAATTTAGAGATAAACCGTCTTATGAATTGCACTTTACCCAGAAAGCCTCGCACCTCCTTTTCAGTCCTTGGTGGTGGCATTTTTAAGATGGCCTTGATCTTTGAAGGGTCGACCTCGATGCCCCTTTGTGTGATCAGAAACCCAAGAATTTTTCCCGCTGTAACACCAAAAGTACACTTCTGGGGATTCAACCGCATCTGAAACTCTCTGATCCTTTGAAAGAATTTTTGTAAGGCGGTGTAGTGGCCTTCTCTTTCTTTGTACTTGACAATCATGTCATCCACATACACCTCGACCTCTTTATGGATCATATCATGCAATATTGTAGTTGCTGCCCGTTGATAAGTAGCTCCAGCGTTTTTCAACCCAAATGGCATCACTCTATAACAATATGTACCCCACGAGGTAGTGAATACAGTCTTCTTCCGGTCTTCGGGTGCCATTACTATCTGATTATAGCCTGAAAAGCCATCCATAAACGAAAGCAAGGCGTGTCCTGCCGTGAAATCTACCAATTCATCAGTGTGCGGCAAGGGAAAGTCGTCCTTCGGATTGGCCCTGTTCAAGTCTCTGAAGTCTACACAGACCCAAATTCTGCCATCCTTCTTCGGCACCGGAATAATGTTGGCCAACCAAGTCAGGTATTTGGATACCAACAGGAAGCCTGCATCAATTTGTTTGGTGACCTCTTCCTTGATCTTAATGGCCCAATCAGGGCGGATCCTTCTGAGTTTCTGTTTGACAGGTCGGGCCTCGGGATCAAGAGGGATCCGGTGCTGTACAATCTCAGGATCGATTCCCGGCATGTCTTCGTAGGACCACGCGAAAACATCTTTGAAATCTTTTAATAAAGCGACTAAGCGCTCGCGTTCCTCAGAAGGCAACGTGGACCCGATCTGGACCAGCCGCGGGTCCTTCTCAGTACCAACATTCACAGTAGTGATTTCATCCATTAAGGGTTTAACAAATCTTTCCTGCTCTTGATCAATTAACCGTTGCAAAACCGGAGGAATTTCTTCCTCGTCGTTTTCATCAAAATTTTGAAAATCCAGATTTAAGCAATAAATCAAAGGCACAGAAAAATACTCAGAAACCACATCCACGTCGTTCTCATTAAACACTTCCAAGCCATCTGATTCTTCTGTTACAACAGACTCGAAAGAGAAAGAAAATGACGACCTAGACAGGACTGTGGCATCCGGGTTATCACCCCCAGGAATACCGGACTCAGACTCAGTCGAGTTGGAACCTGATTCCGACCCACAAGACTCGGTGGAATCAGATTCCGGCTCACTACCTGACCCGGTGCTGCTGGACAAAAATCCTTCTTCGTACTGCCAGACGAGAGAGGGTGCGATAGATACATCCAAAATAGTTGTTGGTAGACCCGCAGCCGTTTCGTTCCCGATCACACATACCGAGGAGCTATCCCCCAAGCACTTCAGTTCGATCGGAGGATCTGAAAGTAGACATGCCAGTGCTACCCCCATTTCATTTTCAGCGTCCTCAGACTACACTTCCTTACTCTGCTCAGCCTCAGCCGATAGATCTGCCTGCCCTTCGGCGATGTCATCCTCAGGTAACTGTAAATCAAAGAAGATCTCAAACCCCGGTACGCGCTTCTTCTGCACGTTCAGCCACGGCTCTAGGAAGCCACAGAACGGAAAGTCCTCCCCCTCCCGGACGAAGCGTTCGTTTAGGGTACCCCGAATGGGCCGGTGCATTAAGTCAAAGGGCTTCCCCATCTGTTTCGCTCTAGCCCTTCCGGCCATTTCCTTTCCTTTCCTTATCCAATCCTCTTTGGTGGGTAGGAAGCCCAAACCAAAGGTATGAGGGTTGTGTGGCACTTCGGCCAATGCTGCGACGCCCTTCTGGCTGCTCTTTCCCAATCCCATCCCGGGGATGTGCTGGAGTTTATTCATGAGATAGACTGCTTGGGCACTGACATATACCCCTTCATTAGCTGCCATGATGTTCTGTACAACCCGAGCCTCAGCCAAGGTAAAACCTAATATGAACACATCTTCCATACCGTGCTCGATTTCTAAAACAGGCGTAGACACCTCCGGTGGCGGATGAATCGATGAGTTTCCAAAAACAATGGCTACTCCCTTCCCATAGGGGTATTTCACCACTTGATGTAGGGTGGAGGAGACTACCTTTGCCTGATGCAGCCACGGCCGCCCTAGAAGCAGGTTGAAAGTTGCAGGGACCTCCAAGACATGGAAATCTATCCCATGCTGTCCCGGCCCAACCTTTGTTTGAATCTTAACCGTTCCCATTACTTCCGGGCTGGTGTTGTCATACGCCCGAATCACTTGGGCCGTTGGCACAAAATCCGTGACTTTTAAACCGATCGCATAAGCTGTCCTTGCCGGGCAGACGTTGATGGCGGACCCCGTGTCGACAAGCACCACGGGTATCCATTTATCTCTGCACTCCACAGAGATGTAGAGTGGCTTGTTATGGTTCGCACCCTCAGGTGGCAGTTCTTTATCAGAAAAAGTTAACATCGGGGCGGTCCCTCCTGAAAAGACTAGGCCCACCAGTTGTTCGGGCGTGGTGTCTATGGAAAGCTTGGCTTTGTCCATGGCTGGGAGGACCGCCTGTCTATGTACCCGAGAAGCCATAAGCAACCCCCAAATGGAGATGTCTGCTTGTATCTTTTTTAATTGTCTCAATACGGCCTCATCTTCGAGTTGTTTTTCCTTTTGCTTCTCTGCTTCCTTATCTTTTCCAGACGCCTCCGGGTGATCTATGTGTGGAGGCTTGAAGTACCGTCCACTCCTAGTCATGTGATCGACCTCGCCGATATACCAGGTATCATCTGGTTGGTTACCTTCCCAATCCTCGTCCGTGTGGGCAAGACATAGATCGTCGTCTTCCCACCACATACCATCTGCAGCCGACAGGCATCTGTCTGGTTTCGGCATAACTGTCCCGATACTTGCAGTACCATTTCCGTGCTTGTGGCAGTCTCAACCCCCACGTGGGCTTTTGCCTTTCTGATCCTCTCAGAATATTCGAATCTTTCCTGTTCTGACTGTGTCAATGCAGTAGATTGTTCAATGATCCCTGTACTCAAAATGCTCCATTCCCGAGCGAAACTCTCGACACCGGCGCTCTCCGGCGATGTATTCTGTTCTTCGACCTTCCCGGCTGTTATTGATGCTTCTGCCCCTGCCGGGCCTTGTTCTGACTGAAACCCTCCTACCACATCTGGCTGATCGTCCAACCATCCCGTGGCCTCTGCTGATTCCTCATAATCGAACCAGTTAACGGCTGAGTTTTCTAGATCTTGGTTATCGTAAAACTGGAACTCAGCAAGATCCTCTTCCACAGCTGTCAAATCATCCGTTCCTCGTCCTGGACTGTCCGCTTGGATTGCACACAGCTCTCCTCCGGCTGGAAACTCGACATCTGGTCTATTCTGGCCCACTGGTGAAATGTAGTCACTCGGACTGTAAGCGTTCCCAACATCACTCCCAGATTCCGCAGACTCTAGTTTGACAACCTCCTTTTCCTTCGGAGTCTTCTCCCTCCTGCTCTCGATGGTCACCACCACTGGCTTTGGTTGGGTTATGGAGACGTCCAGCATGCACAAATCGGTGCAATTAGGAAGGAAAACCTCCGGCTTAGGCAGGTAGGAGGGTGTGATATAGATACTAGGATCGTAGGATGCGACCCCAGTATGGATGAAATTGATTCTTTTGGGTGGTGGAGCTTGGTTATGTGTGGGGAGAGGATTTGTAGTAACATTGGGTTTCTCAGGAGGTAAAATCACCCCATTATCAATGAGATCTTGGATCTCATGACGCAATCGAAAGCACAGGTCGGTGTGGTGACCGTGCTGCTGGTGGAACGCACAATACTTGGCTGGATTGTGGGCAGCGGGGAGTCTTTCCGGTAAGGGCTGCGGCTCTAGGGGCTTCAGATGCCCTTTTCTGATCAAAACCCCCAAAGCTTTAGACAGGGGCATATAAAGCGGAGCGAAGGTTCTGGTATTTCTGGGAGGGTATTTGGCTGTTTGTGGGTTGCTTCCGGACGCACCGGAGAATGGTGTGGCTGCCGTAGTTCTTGGGGAAGGGTTGGTGGTGACCATACTCACTTCGGAGGTCCTGGTAGTTGTAGCGCCACTCGGGCCTGCAGTAGTATTTCGATTGAAAGTTCTGCGGGGTTGCTCCCGGTCGTTATCAATCAGGCCTTGTTTTAAGGCATCCTCGATCTGCACCCCCATTTCATGTAGATTAGCAAAAGTAGGGAAGGGGATTACAATCATCTTCTGCATTAGCTTCGGCTGAAGATTGCGCACAATCATCCGAATCTGGTCTTTGTCTGTGGGTCTTAAGGTCATCATCGAAGCCTTAGCCCGCCATCTGGTTACAAATTTTGAGAAACTCTCCTTGGTTTCTTGTCTCGTTGTCTCGAGATCCCGGGTCGTGATCTCGATTTGTGTGTTATACGAGTACTGCAGGATGAAGGCCTCAGCCATCTCGTCCCAACTTCTCTTGACGTCATCCTCCAATTTTGCATACCATGCGGCCGCTACACCCGACAGGGTCCGGCCAAATAAAGACAGCTTCTGCAATCTAGTGAGGCCTATTGGCCTTAGGGCGTCTGAAAATAGTCGCAGGTGTACCATGGGATCCTCAGATCCGTCAAAACGATCAATTTGTGGCATCTTAAACCAATCTGGCAGCATCACGGCTGCGTCAGTGTATCCGTCTCCAATGTCCGGGATGGACTTCACACCTTGAGATTTCTTAAACAGCTTTTCAAGCTTACGCATTTTTATTGTCACGGGATCTACCTCAGACTCGAAGAGAGAATCCGATTGATTGATAGGAGTGGGTGCCTTGGACTGTTGAGGCAGAATCGGGGGTGGAGCCGGCCCCGTTGGGATATCCGTATCTTCTTGGACATTCCGAGTGTTTAGCGTCTCTTCGGGTATCGGAACCCTTAGTGGGGGAGGGACTTGCTGTGAAGCTGATGCCCCAGTTTGCTGCTGCAATCTCCCAATTAACTCCGCTTGCTCATTCATAATTGTGGCTTGTTGTTTGGCAAATTCTGCCTGTCGAACAGCATCCTGTTGCATCATTTTCATGCTTTCCTGAAGTTGGCACACCATCTCCTCTAAGCTAGCCATACTATTCTACTCTGGTTGAATTACTGGTATGCGTTCTCTCTCTGTGAGTGAAACAGGACCCTGATCCCTACTGAACTCAGGTGGGGTAGATAAGGCCCTCTGTACTGACTGTTGAACCGGTGCCCTCTGCCTAGTTGCCTTCCGTTTAGTAACCGGGGGTAGAGAGTGGTACACCGGTTGTCCTGCTATCAGATCCTCAGATCGATGGAGCCGACGACCTCTGATCCAGAGTGCTTGGGGAATGTCTACCGGGTTGGAAGCAATGATGCTAAACTACCTAGCAAAAAGATAAATAAAGCAATAAATAAACCAACAACCGGACAGCACAACGGCATAAAATAAACATATAATACACAATTGGGTGTCCATAACACATAGTCAGTAAGCCGAACACACTGTTCCTCAATACTGGTCACTGTTCCCCAAAATCTGTGTTCCCAAAACTGAACCTGATACCCGCAGATAACTGGTTCTCATAAACTGATACTGATGCCCTCAGGCCTAATACTCAATTTTGCAAACTGATATGCACGTTCCTGTAGAGCAACACTATAAGAGCACATAGCAAGTAAAGAGAGCCAAAACACCCCTATGTTGGGGTAGGGTTTCCCTGTCCTATTTTATCAGGAGCTAGGGTTTCACTATGCACGCAGCAGTTCTCAAACAATCTAACATCGGGTAAGCAGCCTGTCCTAACTTGGAATGGTCACTATGGATCCGAATATGCACTAGGTCAAATGGTCGAAAAGGGTGCCCCGGTAAACCGGGGTTTCTGTTCCCATGCTGTCAGAGCCCATAACCGGTCAGCCTTATGGTCATGCCTTGACAAGACAAGCCTCCGGCAAATCGTTCAGGAATGGCAGATGGCAAACACTGTGTTCCTAGGCGCACCAATGCAAATGCAATGCAAAGAGACACATAGATGAAGTCAAAATGGGATATCACGAGTTCGAGTCAAGCTCTCTAATTGTCCCCAGCAGAGTCGCCAGAAACTGTAGACGCGTCCCGCGAGGGGCCCTTCGCTACTACAGTTCGGACTCGATTTTGTGTCGTGGTTCTGAGTTTGAACCAAAGAGTCCAAATCTGGCAAATCGTTTTGAGAAACAAAATTTTTTGAAAAGAGATGCCAAACATGGACCGCTTTGCCAGATACAGAGTCGCCACCTAAATATTTTTTTAAAATGGGGAAATTTAGGAAACCCTGACTCGGTGCCGAAGGCCACATGTCCGTCATCACCGGAGTTGTCTCGGCTCGGGAGCTAGGGTACGATTGGGGAAGGTCAGCTATGAGCACCCCCTCTCGCCCGGTCCGAAGACCGGCCTCTACTAATCATGATATCCATTTTTGAAAACTTTATGTGTTCTTATTCCGGTTATTAGCCTAGAATTACTATGTTATGCGCACAGCAAACAAGTATAGACTAGATTGCCTAATTTGGAAATAAGCATTGCATATCCGTTCGTTTTGAAAAGCGTTTTGGAATTTGCTACTCGCAAGTAGGCTAAAACACGGATTTTAATGAGTTTTTCCAACTCCAACAATCTACCCATCACCCACAGGCATTCAAACAATTTATCACATAAGCATTTAGTCGCATGGCAAGCATACTGTCATGGCAACACTCACACGCATGCGGGATACTAAAGCATAACTACTTACATCGTACTCCGTGCCAAAACAGTAAACTAGTTAGCAAATATGCATGTCCTAGTTCATGTTAAGAATGGGTAATGCATCGCATGCAAAAATGCAATCTAGGCAGGCTCAGCTAACCTAAACATGGCATGTGAAATGCGATCAACTACCACATATTCAATTTGTGAATTAAAGTACAAATGCAGTTAGCGTGATGTACCGAGCCTGATGCATGCAATACAAATGCATGAATGCACGCATGCACAGCATAAGGTATGCTAATTAAAAAAATGCCCTGGTCTACCATCATAAGCAGGTAAATAAGAGGGAAGAAAGACGTGAGGTTGGAAGACATACACACACTCACGCACACTTATTACATCATTGCCCTCGCTCGGAGGGACCGAATAAATTTACAGTCCGAATGATAAGCAAATAAAATTATTACAGAATTTTTATTAATTAATAAAAAGAATGCAAAGAGGAAGAAAAGGGGTGGCTGCAGCCTCTGCCTCGGGATGCGCGAATGATGCATGCTCGAAACCCGGCTCCGCCTGGAAAACCCGTACCACATCACTGCCACCTCTGTTTGTACTGCCCCTGCTTCTCTGAAAATTCCCAAAGTCCCAAAACAGGTTCCTTGCGTGCCGCAGAGTACCACCGGCTAGGGGAAATTACCACCGGCGGTGCACAATTCCCACCGGCCATTTTTGGATCTATCGGCTGTAAGAAGATTGCCGGTCGGCACTGAATTCTGCCGGTCGGCAGAAACTTCCTGCAGAAGACAGTTTTGATAGCAAACAGAGGATAGATAGTATGGCATGGGATTTCAGGCATATATAGGCATGGCCATGCTTCCTATCATGCTTTAAACTCAAGGAAGCATGGCCTTCGATCCTCGAGCCATCAATGGTGCATGATAGCCCAAGGGATCAACTTTGCCACTTGATGTAAAGATGCATGCAACAAACAAAATGAGAACCAAAGCCTTATCAAGTTAGAGTCAAAGGCCTCGGTGACCGAGAATCAAGGCACATTACATCACTTGAAGTATGAATGTCCCTTGATCCCCACATTTGGCTTGACACCCCAAACCAAATAATGGAATGCATGTTATGCAAACATGGCTCAAAATGCAACATGATACCAAGATGCAAGGCATGCTAAGTGTGGTGCAACTAGTATGGCAAGCATGCAATGTTAGGCATACAAGATGCAAATGTAGTGCAAACATGGGCCGTTTAGGCAATGGGATCGACATGTTACAAGACTTAATGAAGCAATTATGCAACGAACATGAGATAAGCATGCAAGGGTGACCATAAACCATAAAGGGGCAGACCTCAAACCATCTTAAAACAGTGGCCAAAAGTGCCTGAAATGGTGGACAAACTCTCATGCCAACATGCAAGCCAATGGTCTCAAAACTAAGGCACAAGAAAGGAGGTACCTCACTCCCATAACATGACCAATCATAGCAAGATTTAGACAAGTAAGAAACAGAATTTTTACAGGCAAAATAGGGCTCCAAATCCTCCTAATATGGCAGCTAAGATGGCTCCAAAGAGGTGTATGCACTAAGGTTCATGTGTAGGCACAAGAGGGCACACCTTCAAGGCACAAAAGAGGTCACAAATGCACACATATGAGCATGATTTATGGACTGAAATATGGTCCTACATGATGCCAAAACATGAGGATGGTCCAAACTATGCATGCTAGAGGTCAACATACTCAAAGCTTACAAGCCAAAACACAAAGAGATGACATCAAACAAGGCAAACATGGCTGAAATAGATGACCAACAGACCTCAAACATGATAAAATAATACCAAAACCTTCATGGAACCATGCGAATATATGCAAGAATCATGGCCTAAGCACAAGGGGCATTTCTAGGCCAAATGGAGCAATACAAAGCAAGTACTTTAAGCATGCAAAGAGACATAAATCCGGCCAAAAACAGAGGTCACACATGACCTAAAACACCCAAAAAACTTCTGAAATGAGGCCAAAAATGATCAAGCACACATGCTACCCTTTTAAGCCAAAAAGCAAGGAAACAAGACAATGAAGGGAGAGGGGTGTCCCTCCCCTATGCAAGACTTCAAACCACCTTCCTTACCACTGAAAATACACTGGTTTTCAATGGTGAGGAGATCAAAACACTGAAGTAAACAAAGCCTTACCAAAGAGGCAACAAAAGGGGCCCAATAAGGCCTAACAAGGTGAGTTTGCACTCAAACTACAAGACAAACTTAATGAAAGTTCTAAAGCATGAAAATATAAGCCGTTTTCATGTTATGCACAAAAGCTAAATCAGCAAGCAAGATAGGTAAAAAAACTATTGCAAGTTCGGGAAAAATAAAGCATGATGCCCAACCTTGAAGAACAAATGGTCTAGCCCTCTTCTTTTGATCAAAATCAGTCCAAAAACTCAATAATCAACCCCCCAAGTCCCTCAATCTCGGAGCTAGGTGTAATCGTGTGTGTATTGGTGCAAAAGTAAGGTAAAAACACACTTTTAGGCCAAGAAAACACACACAAAGGAGGAGAGAGAGGGAGGTATAGAGATAGGGTGTATCTATATCTCTAAGCTCTGGTTTTTGCTTCCAAGTCTCCAACCTAGATCAAAGAGGAGAGTCTTCCTCTTATAGGACTCCCTCTTGCAAAGCTTATACAACAAGCCTGCTTAGAGGGAGATCCCTCCATACACGTGTATGGAGGGAGGCAGAGTTGGTGCCAGCTATCACAGCTGGCACAAAATATCTCCATAAAGTAGATGAACAATGGTCGGCTGCCCAAAAATGTCATTTTGACAAAATTTAGTGCCGACCGGCAATAAACAGTGCCGACCGGCAATAAAAAGTGTCGATGGCATCAAAAACCAGCCGGTGACCTTTAGCCTCTGCCGGTGGTGTGTGGGGATGTCTCACAAGGCATTCCCTGCTCCTCCAAGGCAAACACACAAGTGTTTGGTGCAAAACCAGACACTAAACAGTCGAGTTCGGAGATCCTGAGGCAAGGCGCGCGAGCCGAGACCTCCGAGAACTCCAAACGAACACAAACATGGATAATCACCGAGTGTTCCAAGCGGTGACGTCCAAGTCTTGAGGGCGGTCAAAAATGGGGTGTCTACAACAAGCCTATGAGCTGTATCAACACTTCCAGAGATAAGCATATGAGCTGTATCAACACATTATCTGACAAGCATATGAGCTGTATCAGTGGAGTCCATCCCCTATCTCCTCCCAAACAACATCCGGTTTAGAGGTCCTTCCCCTATCTTCCCCTAAACCATGGAGTACATCCCCTATCTCCTCCCACACACACAGTGCACATACACAAAGGTCATATACACAATCAATCAATACATACCGTTAATGTATTCTATTAACCGTCATACTCTATGACATGTCCAATTGATTAGTTTTAGTTTGCCTAATCATCATGCATTGTCTACAACAATCAAAACTACCCTCTACTGGTAGCCCAAGCAATTATTTCTAAACAGATAATAAAAGCTCCAACAGATAAAATATCAATGTTTTCAAAAGTGAGCAATTTATAAATCCAACTCCATCATTTCACAACATAATAAGTCAATTTCATTAATTCCAACTCAATTCCATAAGTCCACAATTTTCCCAAATTAATTATACCAATTAATTTATTCAACCAAATTAGGGTTTTGTACCCCATTTCTCAATATTGACCCAATGGTCTAAATATCAACAACCAACATCAATAACACCATTTTGAAACCAAAAATACATATTATGAGCCCAAAATCACAAAACCCTCTTTTTAACACATTTTGAAACCCTAAGTCCCAAAATTCCCCAAATTCAACACTTTATGAAAACAACTAAAAATCTAGGTCAAAGACCATAAGAGTGAGTAGGAACCCCTACCTCAAAAGATGAGACCCAAAGAAGAAGATGGTGAAAACGAAGTTGCTCCAAACCACGAGTTCCTCGGATCAAAAGATAGCCCTCGACGATCAACAACCTTTTTGTAAAGACCAAAGGTGAGGAAAACACCCTAGCTAGATCAATATCTAGAGAGAATGCAAGGTTTTAGAGAGAGAGGCTCTCAAATGGCTTTTTCGGAAAAGTAAGAGAGAGAAAGGATGAGAAAAAGTGATTTAAAATTGCTTCACAGCCAACTGATATACGACATTCCCGCTCGAGCAGAAAACACAATGCTCGAGCGTGAAGAACAAAAACTAGGTCCGCTCGAGCGCAAAAGGACCCGCTCGAGCGCCAAGACACAAGAATAAAGTAAACCCGGTTGTAGACGTCCCCGAACGCCCCGGGAGGAACGAGCTCCCGTTCTGTTCATTTTGGGGTCACTACAGCTCAGGACTCTCAATTTGTCACGGTTCTTAATCTGAACCAAAGAGTCCAAATCCGGCAAATCGTTTTGAGAAACAGATTTTTGAAAAGAAGTGCCAAACATGGACTGCTTTGCCAGATACAGAGTCGCCACCTAAATGTTTTTTTAATGGGAAATTTAGGAAACCCTGACTCGGTGCCAAAGGCCACGTGTCCGTCATCACCAAAGTTGCCTTGGCTCGGGAACTTGGGTACGATTGGGGAAGGTCACTTCGTGAGCACCCCCGCTCGCCCGATCAAAGATCGGCCTCTACTAACCATGATATCTATTTTTGAAAACTTTGTGTGTTCTTATTCCGGTTATTAGCCTAGGTTACTATGTGATGCACACAGCATATAAGTATAGACTGGGTTGCCCGAATTGGAACAAAACATTTCATGCTTGTTTATTTGAAAGATGGTTTGCCACTCGCAAGTAGGCTTAGAATGTAGATTTTGCCATCCGCAGGTGGGCTTAGGAAAAGATGGTTTCGCCACTATCTAGTGGGCTTAAAACTCACAGTCAATGATTTGTTCCAATTTAAACAACCCAACCTTCACCCACAGGTATTCAGGCAGTTATATCACATAAGCATATTGCCTCATGGTAAGCATGCTATCATGGCATTCACTCACACGCATGCAAGGATGCTAAAGCATAAAGCTCACCGGGTACTCCAAGCCAAAAAAAGAGACTACATTAGAAATCATGCATGATCCTAAGTATACAGAAATGCCTAATGCAACACATGCAAGAATGCAAACTATAGCAGGCTCGGCTATTCTAAACATGGCATATGAGATGCAACAGCTAACATGTATTCAATTTGGAATTGAAAATACAATGCAGTTAGTATGATGCGCCGAGCCCGGTGCATGCAAAACAGATGAATGATGCAAACATGCTGTCATACTGTATGCTAATTTAAACATGCCCTAATCTAACCATCATAAGCAGGTAAATAAAAGGGAGAAAGACGTGGGGTTGGAAGACATACAACACACACACTCACACTTATTACAGTTATGCCCTCGCGCAGAGGGTCCGAATAAATAATACAGTCCCGAATAAAAGAATAGTACAGTTCAAATATTACAGTCCAAACAATATACAAATTCCTAATTAATTAACAAATTAACTAAGAAAATAAATAAAACTGGCATGCAAGCCAGGGACTGCCTTGCTTCTGATGGATGATGTACATTTAGGCTGTCCGGCGCGGAAATCCACCGGGATGCCCCAATTAGCCTCTGTTTAGCAGTTATCCTTGGAAAACGCGCCAAGCTCCGAAAAGTTGCTGATTCTTCATTTTGCTGCAACAGAGAGCAGGAAAGGGGCATAGCAATGTATTTTCACAAATATATGCATGCCTCGATCCTCGTGCTACCAATCACGCATACCGAGGCATGATGGCCGAGGAATCGAATTGCACAACTCAATATAGAATGGATGCACGTATAAACACAACAAGACCTAACTCCATCATGGATGATCCGAAGTGTCGGTGACTAGGGAATTGAGACACATTCCGTCACTCGGAGTACGAAATGCACCTCGTTTCCCGTGCCCGGGCTAACTCCTATCCCGAACACGATGCAATATGCATGGCATGCATGAAATACAACTAAGATACAATCCTAGTATACACAATGCTATGGAATGACATGCCTCGAAATGCGTGCACACGGGCACGCAAGTCGAGGAAATGCATAAATGCGATCTAAGATACAACCTAGTATGCACTATGCTGTGAAAATGAGATGCCTCGAGATGCGTGCACACGGGCACGCAAACCGAGAAAGTGACATACGCAATGCAAATGATAGAAAAATATCATATGGGCTTACACTAACATGAGAGAGCCTCAGCCACACTCGCATAAGAGGCCGATGGATGAAAATGAAGTGCCTCGAAATGCGTGCACATGGGCACACAAATCGAGGCAATGGAATATGCAATGCAATATGGAAAAATGGCATATAGAATGCAACATGGACTTATACTAACATGAGAGAGGCTCAGCCACACTCACATAAGAGGCCGATGGATGAAAATGAAGTGCCTCGAAATGCGTGCACACGGGCACGCAAACCAAGGCAATGACATATGCAATGCAATGGCATGGAAATGGCATATAGAATGCAACATGGACTTATACTAACATGAGAGAGCCTCAGCCACACTCACATAAGAGGCCGATAGATGAAAATGAAGTGCCTCGAAATGCGTGCACACGGGCACGCAAACCGAAGTAATGGTATATGCAATGCAATGGCATGGAAATGGCATATGGAAACATGGTAATAGAGTTTAAGCACTGAAATGTGGGGGAAAACAGCCCCGAAATGAGGCGAAAACACACCCGATGCAAGGAATGGTCTCGAAACATGAATTTTGGGATCCGAAATGGCCTATGGCTGTACCAAACATGCACAATATGGATATGCAATGAATAGACAGTAGCAAGGTAGCCCCAAAATTAGTATTTTACCAGCACAAATCATGGCCAAACAGCAAGCAAAGATAGGGCAACAATGGCATGCAAAAATGGCCTTAAACATGAGGTTATGAAGCAACTCGCAGCTGCTAATTCCAAACAGGTTAGGGCCCTTCAACAACATTGAAGAGGGGCCAAAAATAAGCATATTTTCAGAACTGTAAAACCCTAAAAACAATCATAGACAAGGCTAAGTTCTTATGCAAGAAAAAGGGCCAAAAGGTGGCCAAAGAGGCAAGTGGTATATGCAATGCCCAAACTGAAAAATTCCCTTCTACAACATTGAAGAGGGACCAAAAATAAGCATATTTCCAGAACTGTAAAAACCCAAAAACAGTATACAAACATTCTATAAATGCAATGCAAAATGAGGCTCAAAAGTGGCTACAACACAAAGTATGCAAAATATTCCACAAACAGCAAAAGACCCTTAATGAAACATGTTGAGAAGGTCAAAATAAGGCCATCTCTAGGCCTGTAAATCATCCAAAAATGGAAGCATAGTGGGCTGCCAAAGCATGCAAGAATGGGGACCAAAAGAGGGATATTGAAGCAAGTGCAAGAAGGAGGGCTCAAACAGGGTTGATCCCTTAATGAGACATGAAAATGAGCTCAAAAAAATGACCTTTTCAGTTTTGGTCGGAGCTCAAATATTCAAGAAAGAGAGGCTAAGAAATGATGCAAAAATGAGCTAGAAAAGTGGGAAAATGGACTCACCTTTGAAGATCAATACTTTTGTTGCTTCTTGGACCAAATTTGTTGCCTCTTAGCTGTTGGAATTCCTCTCCTTGCTACTGGAGTGGAGTGGTGGTGGTAGAGCTTGGTGGTGTAGAAGAAATGGTGGTGTAGGACTTAGGGTTTTTTTGGAAATGAGAGAGATGGAAGAGGAATTTGTGTATCAAGGCTTGAAGGCAATTTTTCTAACCCCTCTCACCAATGCCACCTGCTGGTTATATAGACCAAAAGGAGGGGGAGCATGGAAGGAAAGGGTGGGGGAAAAGGACCAAGCCTTTCCCCCACCAAAATATCCCCCGGATACAGATCTTTTCTGGGGGAAAAGGCTACACAGCTGTAAAGTGTATCACACAAGGAACATGGCCGGCCCATTATTGGGCTTGGAAGTGGCCGGCCGGCCACCCCCCCTAGCCGGCCGGCTAGGGGTCAAAAGGGTCAACTTGAAATAGCGGCCGGCCACCAAATAATGGTGTCCTCCCATGCCTCCTCATCACAACCCTGTGGTTCGAATTTGGAAATTCTAAAACAGGAGAGAGAACAAGCCAATTTTAGGAGGGGTTCAAAAGGGTCAAAAGGAAATAGTGGCCGGCCATATGATATTAAGATCCTCCCATGTGTGTACAACACAAATATGTGGTTCAAAGTTCAAGAAAAAGGGCCCAGGTTGTTCAACATTGGCTCGGAAGGAGGAGTTCAAAAGGGTCAATTGGATTTTCTGGCCGGCCATGAACTTTTAGGGTCCTCCCATGTGTGTACATCACAAATATGTGGTTTGGAGTTGAAGAAAGTAGCTCCAAGGTGTTCAACATTGGCTCGGAAGTGCGAAAGGCAGGTGTCGGAGGGCGAAAATGGAATATAACTGGTTGCCAAGATAATTGCTGGCCTCCCACCCTCCAGTGACCTTCCTGGTGATGAAATAGAGGCACCTGCCAAAAATGAACAAGAACCGATGCAAAACGAACCCTCGGGGGACGAAACACGCAGTTCGGGGTCCCGAAAATGGGCTGCTAAGCACCGAAAGTGGCGTTCGGCCACGAAGTGGGTTTCTCAGACCCCAGTATCCCTCAAAATGGAGTAAATAAGATGTATGCCAAAATTTAGAGCAAACAGAGATGGTTAAGCGGTCCCGAACCGAGGCGTACGGCCAACGGTCCCGAAAAACCGGAAACCGGGCTCCGAAATGAGAAAAATGGCCTACGGCCACAAAATGTTGCCCGCGGCCACTGAGAGATGGTCTATAGGACCTCTCCCTCCCCTCAGGAAAAGAAACAGAGAAAACCGAGTCTGGTTCGCAAACCGAGGCAAGGCACAAAAGACGGTTCGGAAGTCCGGAGGAGGGGCTCACGGCCGCGACTCTGAAACTTCTGAACAAGCACATTATGCAATATCACCAAGTGCTCAATTGGTGACGTCTGAGTCTCAAGGTCGGTCAAAAATGGGGTGTCTACAGTTGCCCCTCTTTGACAGAACTCGAAAGTCACAAGTGACGGGAGTGAATGTCAAAGCCCAGAGACGACCCATTTTTGACAAGGCCGAAGACTTAGACAAACATACAAGATAAACAGAGATGCGCCCGCAGGCAGGGGGGGCAAGATGCAAAATGATATGCAAGAAGATTTTGAAGATTGGACTTATACGCTACGCGAGGCCGGTTTTGAAAGTTGGACTTATACGCTACGCGAAGCCGGTTTTGAAAGTTGGACTTATACGCTACGCGAAGCCGGTTTTGAAAGTTGGACTTATACGCTACGCGAAGCCTATTTTGAAAGTTGGACTTATACGCTACGCGAAGCTGGTTTTGAAAGTTGGACTTATACGCTACGCGAAGCCGATTTTGAAAGTTGGACTTATACGCTACGCGAAGCCGATTTTGAAAGTTGGACTTATACGCTACGCGAAGCCGGTTTTGAAAGTTGGACTTATACGCTACGCGAAGCCGGTTTTGAAAGTTGGACTTATACGCTACGCGAAGCCGGTTTTGAAAGTTGGACTTATACGCTACGCGAAGCCGATTTTGAAAGTTGGACTTATACGCTACGCGAAGCCGATTTTGAAATGTTGGACTTATACGCTACGCGAAGCCAATTTTGAAAGTTGGACTTATACGCTACGCGAAGCCGATTTGACAATTGGGGATTCATGCAATGCACTGTAATGTAATAACTTGAAATGCAATGTAATAGCTAGGAAATGAAGGTACCTCACAGGGGCATTGGCAATGACTTACCTCATGCTGCTGGGGGTCTCCCGCTTCTTCTCAGTTGAACTGCAGGTACTACTTTTCTTCCTGACCAAGGTCGCAGCTTTCCCTATTCTCCAACGGGGTGAAAGACTAGGTTGGTTCAGTATCCAGAATTGAGGTGCATACACGCTATCTCAACCTATGGGGCTTCCATACAGATTTCAAGCCGAGGACACGCCTCTGGGTATTTAAACCAGACTTTAGTCTCGGAGATCCCGAACCTTTGTGTTCTAGGCATAAGCCATTCGAACTCTAGTTTCCACCCTCTCAGTTGGTCTCCTAGGAACTCACCGCGAACACAGGCAGGTGGCTATACCAGACCACCGGAAGTCGTTCGGGCACGACAAACACCAAAGGAATTGCACCTTTAGAGGATTTAAGGTCTCCTAGACCAGGGAGTGCACAAGACAGTGCGATGCAGAGTGAATGCACAAAAATAGTGCTAAACAGATAAAGTGCGCGAGATAGCGCGATACAATGCACTAACAAGTACAGGTAAGATGCGCAAGATAGCGCGATGGAATGCGTGCAAAATGCAAGTAAGGCGCAAAAAATAGTGCAATGCGCAAGAAAGCGCGAGTGATTTGAAATACACAAGACAGTGCGAGTGATTCAAAATGCACAAGAAAGTGCGATTGAGATGCGTAAAATAGCGTGGAATGTAAACTGCACAAAACAGTGCGATGCCCAAAATGGCGCGAATGATTTTGAAATGCACTAAACAGTGCGATAAGCTAAACAGCGCGATTGATTTGAAATGCACTAGACAGTGCGATACGCTAAACAGCACGATTGAAATGCACTAAACAGTGCGATACGCTAAACAGCGCGATTGAAATGCACTAAACAGTGCGATACGCTAAACATTGCGATTGATTTTGAAATGCACTAGACAGTGCGATACGCTAAACAGCGCGATTGAAATGCACTAAACAGTACGATACGCTAAACAGCGCGATTGAGATGCACTAAACAGTGCGATACGCTAAACAGCGCGATTGAAATGCACTAAACAGTGCGATACGCTAAACAGCGCGATTGAAATGCAATGCACAAAATAGTGCGAGTGAGATACAAAGTGTAAGTGCACAAGATAGTGCAAGTGAATGCATGTTCCATGCAAATGAGGTGCATTTTCTATGCAAGTATGGAAGAGTGCATTTTCTATGCAATATTGAAAGCAAGCATATTCTATGCATGAATCACAACGATGCACGGTACGCATGCCACAGAAGTGTATACGAAAGTGCACATTCTATGTAGTAGAGGAGCATCAAACATGTACCCTGGTGCCTCTGATTTATCTCTTAGAGGACTTTGCAACACACTCAGCTCAAAAAGGGCACACCCTGTTCATATTGGCGAGAGATAACATCAGCTACTGCTGCTTTAATTGCCGTTCTGGTTTGAAGCATGCTTAAGCTTGGAGTAGAGGCACTCTCATTCTTCAGGGCATTGGCAAGGCCTGAAGAGGTACATCCGGAGCACAATCATGGAGTTTGAAGAAGGTGAAACACACTCAGATGCTTCGGTTTTCCCTCTTTTCTTTTGCTTTGTAGTCGGGAACCCATATAGCTTCAAATAGGTCCTTGTTTTACTGTTCTTGCATGACCTGGGTTGAACCCTGCGGTTTTATGAAAGAATGAATCTTGTTTTGTACAAATGTGGAGAATGGCACAGCACTCTGGGCACAAAAAAGATTTATGGAAATTGAGAAATGAGTTCTTAACCGGGTATTGAGCCTACGACTGCACACAGTGAAAATGACTCAGCAACAGAAAACAAAAAGGTAAACAACCTAAACACATCGAGTAACACTCGAAGCGACTCACAACAAGAATCGAGACAGACAAAATAAAACACAAGCCTCAATTGCGCACATGGAGCCTGTTTCCCCGGGTATTGTTTCCCACCCTTTCTTATTTGTGACCCTCACATCACTCGGCCCTCAAGCTCTATTTTTCTGAAAAAGCCCTCTTCTCACTTTTTCTCTCATCGCACATCTCTCTATTCTTCAATCCCTCGTTTTTTTCAATCCCTCCCCTGGGTGGTTGATGGATGAATAGGAAGTTGCAGGCTCACACCCAACATAATCAGCTCGCGGCTATTTCCTTTGGTAACATCTGTCGATGCGCCGGATGAGGGAATGGGGCATCTTGATCCATTCCAATTCGTGCTTCGCACTCGGCTTGATACCTTGCTGCTTGGGGGATGAGGGAACCATCAGCCGTTTGTGATCAACCTTAGTGGTGCCCTTTTCTGGCGAATATGGTGCCCTTTCGGCAAGTAGAGTTCCCTTTCTGGCAAGTAAGTTGACAACAGGAGGAAGACAGGACATCTGACTCAACTGTGCCCCTATTTCATCATTTTGACCATTTTCATTTTGGTTTTAAAACAATTTTGACCAACATGAAAGTTAGATTAACATGCTTGTTCAATTTTCTGATTTAAAATCATGCAAGTTAGGCTATGAGCACTGAAAATTTTCCTTTTTTGGTCCAAGAAATGGTCCAGTTTTTGAAAAAGATGAAACAATTTTCGAGAAAATCAGTCAACCTCAGTAAAAATTCTAAAAGACTATTTTCGCAAACGGCCGATGCTTAACAAGCACGGAACTTACTCTCACTACAACAAAAGTAACCTATGGTGACGAAAAGTAGTGAAGAAAATAAATTTCATCACTAAATAAGAATAATTCGTGACGAATTACAAAATTTTGTCACATATAATAGAAAAATAAAAATAATAGGTGACGAAATTTATTTTCGTCAACAAATACTTATTTTTAGGTGAGGAAAAAATAAGTTTCGTCACCGAAAGTTTTCCACTAATTTTTTTTTGGTGGCGCCAAAATTTTGAGACTTTTGGTGAGAAAAAAATTTGTCACCAATTATAAAATTATTAGTGAGGAATATATTTTCGTCACCAATAATTTTATATATATATATATATATTGAGAAACTTGATTTTAAATATTTTAAGACCATTTGATGAGAAATATATTTTTATCACTGATAATTTTTAATATTTTGAGGCTTTTTAGTGAGGAAATTATTTTCTCACTAATTTTGGAAGGAAAATTTTGACATATTGAGCGGTTATGAAAAAAATAGACTACTAACTCCCCCCTCCCCTTTTTATTGTTTATCAATTTTCCTTTCCCCTTTTTTCTCTCTCTCTCACTCTCAAAACAAAACACAAGTTAATTAGTTCTTTAAGTAACCTATGGTAATGAAAATAGTGAAGAAAGTAAATTTCGTCACTAAATAAGAATAATTCGTGACGAATTATAAAATTTTGTCATATATAATAAAAAAGTAAAAATAATAGGTGACGAAATTTATTTTCGTCAATAAATACTTCTTTTTAGATGAGGAAAAATTAAATTTCGTCACCAAAGGTTTTTCCTCTAATCCTTTTAGTGAGAAATATATTTTTGACACCAATAATTTTAAATATTTTTTTTTGAAAAAATTGATTTTAAATATTTTGAAACTAATTGATGAAGAATATATTTTTGTCGTCAATTATTTTAACATTTTAAAATTTTTGGGGAGAACATGATTTTATCACCAATTTTGGAGGGAGAACTTTGTGATATTGGCGGTGATGAAAAAAAAAAAAAATCCTATTAGTTCCCTCTCTCTTTTTTTTTTTGGTGCTTCAGTTTTCCTCTCATCCCTCTCTTGCAAAACATACGTTCTCTGTCTTCAGCCCCCCTTCTTCTCATTCAGCGCTGCCACCAACGTCACCCGTTCTCCTCCTTCAGTGCCGCCACTGATGTCACCCGCGTTCTCTTCCGAGCAATCATCAGTGCCGTCGGCGTTGCTTATTCGATTATTTCTCTATTTTTCTCTTTTCAGGTATAGATCCTCTCTCTCTCTCTCTCCCTCCCTCCCTCACTCAATTTCTCTATTTTTCAATCTTTATTTTCCCTAATTTTCAAAACTAATTTCATTGTTTTCCCTAATTTTGAAAACTACTCAGACACATAGTGTCCCATATATTATTTTTTCAGACTAGCTATGAAAAAATGAGTACTTGAATATAGACTTGTTAAGTTAATAACTTGTTCATGTTATTTGCTTTATATGCAATTAACAGAAAATATTAAATGTAATAGATTTACTAAAAAAATAAAGATTAAGGGCACATATAAATTCTAGATAAATGTATTTTACGTACCTCGATTAGGGATTGCCAATATGTTAAAATGCATTTTATGTACCTCCATTGGGGATTGCCAATAATTATTGAAGCCATGAATGTGGATTTTTTTGCTCTTTTGAGTGCTTATTTGAATTCTTATCTAATTTCTTCCACTCCTTTATTGTTGTTTAATTAAAAAGATACACTGACTCTTACCTCTCTGGTTCTAGTGGATAAAGTAACATAGAGGAAAGAGAGGGACAAGAAATAGGGTTCCAAAATTCGTTGGAAGGGGAAAGGGGTTCTTCAAACCGTTCTGATTGACTGCTAATTAATCGAATAGCTGTGGTGATCGAAGGCGAACACGGCGGTCCTGATACCCTTTCGAGGTTCTTCAAAGCTTTACTGCAGTGTCCCAAAACAGAGAGAGGATCGCAGCCGAACGATGCACTCAAAATAGAGGGAGGATCAAAATCAATTGCTGTGAGAGGCGGATGGTGCACTCATATCTTCGGCGGCGAGACTAGTTCGACGGTAAGGCACTCATCTCATCTCTCTTCTCTTCCTTTCGCTGTGAGAGGTTGCTGTTGCTGTTGTTATATATATATACTTGAACACTTGACAACAGGCATGAACTCGTACTTAGCGATGCTCGTATCTGGGGCTGCTTCAAAGCTGGTAGAACCCCCATTTTTTTCCTGTTCTGATTGAATTCTAAAAAAGTTGGAAACTTGAATTTGAAAGAGAACTCGGGTGTCTGTTTTTGGTCAAACCCATCTGAAAATTCATTTGTCTTCTTGTTTGGATTCGACCCCTGTATATCCACGGTTGTAACTCTGTTTTTGGCTCAATAGGAATCGAATCTTTAAGACCGTTTTCTGCAGAAGAAACCTCCGATTGGTTTGAGTTGTCCTCTGATGACCTGTCATTTCTTTTGAATCTGCAACAAACAAAATAATCAGAAACAACATAAGATTTTAAAACAAGTAAGATTTTTTTAATTACCATAAAAATAGAAAAAGAAAATTGAAGACAAGAGTTTTGAAATACCTGATAAGTTATCTCTTGAAGAAATCGAAAAGAGGAAAAAAGTAGGTGGAAACAGAGAAGCAGAAAATGCCGACAAAGAGAACAAATTTTTGGTACAAGAACTGTGTATCAAAACCCATATCCACTTAATCGAAATGGGTATACACCACACAATTAAGCATTCACTCACCCATCAAGTTAGTGTCTTAGTACTGATGTACTTCAGTTGTTTGTGTGTATATCTGTGCTGATTCAATCTTATACTTGTCTCAGATGCCCTTTCACATGTTATTTGATATTTATTGATGATTTTTGAGTCGGTCCTAATTTTAAAAGCAGTTTTCTTTTGGGCTTTAACTATGACATTTTTTACCTTTGATCTATAGAATGTCCTTGTGTTATGCCAAGCATTTTTCATCTAATAGAATTCCTTTTCTTATGCCAAACAGAAGGAACATGATGACTAAATTGCTGATAGCTTCTAGTGGACAATGGAGATAACTGAATAGAAATGGGAGGCTGTTGCTGCTGCTGTTCTAAAGGAGGGGGACTGAACAGTTTGTCACCATTCTATCATGTCAGTAATATCTCCCTTACACAGGATTATTTTAATTTTTTGGTATCAACTGATCCTAACCTTTATAGCTTTAGCAGAATTTTGTGCCTAGCATATGATTGGGCTTGCGTTTGGGTGCCAACCTAGTTGGGATCCATTTGTTCGCTATGATGCTTGTGCACCCTCTCTTGTTTTTGTTGTAATCTTTTCCATCAATAAAGTTTTCTTCTTATTTTAGGTTCTTTAAGTGTCTAGTGGCTAGTATTTAGTTGCCTGCTCATTGGCTTATGGTTTTATCAAATACATGTTTTTTATAAGTAAATATTTCTGGTTTGATTAAACATATCATAACTTTACATCGCTGTGAATCACTTGATTATTGTGAAGGTGAACCTTATTGTGAATTCTATTTATATATATATATATATAATTTGCTGTGGCAGTGTGCATCTGCACCCTATGTGCAAGTAGTCGCTTGTTTTCTACGAATTGGGGGGAATTAGTTGCTGCCTGATGGACTTGCTTTTTGATATCATTTTCTGCTATGTCCTATGTGAAGTTATTAATAGTGTTTGAAACTGGAAGTAGTGGCAAACCTGGTTTGGTTTCCCCTAATGTGTGAGTATGCCAACATAGGTTCTTTGATAATAATAATAATAAGGTTTACTTACCGTTGTACTAAAAATTAATGTTGTGGTAAAAGATTGGCTCTATTAGATTTTGGAAAAAAGTGACTTTCTTGTATGGGGTTCAGAGGTTGACTGTTATTCCCGGAAGGTTTTTAATTTTTTGTAGAAAAGAAAATAGTGTTTGACATGAATTGATGCTCTCTTTACCTTCTCTCACGATGATGGCTCTGTTATCTTATGGAGAGCTTGTTTCTACTGGACGGGATTTTTAGTCTCATGTTCATTGCCATCTCTATGAAATGGCCAGAATTTAGGAATTCATTTGAGTTGCTGTAACATTTTTGTAGTTTTTTTAATTTTTGGCGCTGAAACACAGTAGGTGCTTAGGTGGAGTTGAGCCTAAGCTATGGACGTGGCTGTGGACAGATACCATGCCTGGCTATTTGAGGATCCTTGTACATGCCTGATGCTCTGCTACTGCAATTATTTCTTGCCTTTGTTTTAGTTGGCTGTGGGCATCTTCTCTTTATTTTTTTATATTTTTTTCAGATTGTGTATTTTTTTTTTCTTCAAATTGCTAATATAGTTCAGTACCCATTACATATTACGTTTTCTGGAATGGAGCTTAATTGGCAAGTTGTATGTAAGGATGAACAGAGAAAAGATTAAAAGAGATCTATTTTCTAGAATGAGAAGATGGAATGATTGAATAATTTAAAAATAAAAATAAATAACTGAATAATGTGTTGTTCTGTACCCATTCCATGATTTATATGTTTCTTTAGGATACCAGCTAGTAAAATACACAACAATCAATCACTTAAATACGATACACCAATCAAAAGGCAATCCAACGGATAATAGCAATGCATAAACCAATATAACACTATCTATGTAAATTTATTGAATAAACAAGAAGCAAACCTTCCCAACACATGGAACAAACTTCACTGATGTAAGTCCATATAAATAATTTCCAAGAGAGAAAGGAAGCAAAGGGCTCCAAAGGAGAAGCGTAACAACTTTAAAACCATTTTCTCCAATTGCCTTGTCAATCGCAAGAAATTTCTTGTTTCCTTCCACCAATTTAAGAATATGATCACAGGCAAAATATCTGGCAATTTGAAAGGCAACACTTGCATCCACCTGAAAGGGTAAGAAGATACAAGTTCAAGTACACCCCATTTCCTTAAAATTTGTTCTTTCATATTGGCAAAACTTCCAACTTACGGTTCCACTAATAGAGACAATGATAGTGCCAATAATAGAACCAAATAACAGACCAGCTGACATGGTTAATGTGATAACTGGTATTGCAAGGATCTAGGACAACATAAAGCATGACATGATGGATGTTAGTGATAGATTAATGAAGCCTTGTAAACATGTTATGCTTAAGAGAGAGGGCAAGTTCTTACTTCTAAGCCAGCAATTTGATGGGTTTTGGGAAAGATCAAATTGGGTTTGTTTTCCTTTTATCTAGTTCTTTGATTTTCAGGTTTTGTTTATGTGTTTTATTTGGGTTTTGAGAAAAATTTCTGTGAAATTTTGATGTGGTGTTACCCTATTTCCTGAATATAGATGATGTTTAGTTTATGAATTTTACTTTCAATGATTAGCAATCAGGAGATAAAATTAGTTTATGAATTTATCACCATTACTTGTAAGCTTTTTGAAGCTTGCATGCATGGTATACTCAAAGATCCCAATTATTTTCCTTTAAGACTACTACCACCCTTTTTTTTGTCTTTTGAATTTCCAGTTATTCTACTTTTTCCATATGTGCTATATGAGAGCACCCCAGGCCAATATTCCTACTACTTTGGCTGTTATTCCCCTTTAAAATGATTTGTAACCCAAACAATTTGAGCATCCAACTCAAAACTGTTTCTATTCAACAGTAGAGTTTATTATCTTGCCTCCAGCATTGGTATTTCCAAGGTCCTCATACCTTTGCAGTAGCAAGTGTTTGAGGAAGATTTTAGTGGTCAATGGTGAAGTTTTTATTGTGACTACTACATTGTGGAATAATATTTAGTCTTAAGATGGCATTTTCTCTACCTGTTTCGAAATTTCTGTTGAAATACGTAATTTCATTTAATCTAATCCGTACTTAAAATGTTTTCATGGTTGGGTTGGGCTAGAGGGCCTAGTAATTTGATTCTTCTTGTTTCAATGAAATTTGCTAGATCAGGTTGATAATTGAAATGAAACCTGGATTCCAGTAATTTAGTTTGTTATGGGAGAAAAAGTAATCTATATTTCAAAATTTTAAAATCTTTTTAATAATGCAATATGAGAGGTAGAAGAAAATGAAAAAAGATACTCAAAACAAAGTCAACATTGAAAATATGAACATATGATACTCTCAAAACGAGGTAATCCTCTCTGGGTACTTATAGGTTAATACAATGCATTGATTGTTGAGTTTGCTTCAATGAAAAAAAAGAAGATAATCTTATGTTGTACTTCTGGTGGAATTCCTCGTAGTGGCTAGGATCTCCACTGAGTTGGTCTGATAGAACGAAATGTGGAAGTCTGTCATATTCTAATTCATACATATGCCTTTCTCCATATGTGAGAGCAGAGTACCCATAGTTTTGACCTGGTTGGAGCCTTAAGCATTGACTCAAGGCAGCAACTCTTCAATCTTTAAGAACATTGAAGAGCAGAATCACCTATCCAGAAAGAACACAATTCCAATTTTTTTTCCTAAATGTTTTTTGGACAAGAGGTCTAGCTTGGGGCCTTGGCTTGAAGGTGATCCCATATCAGCTCCATAAACATCATCATAAACATCATCTAGTGTGGATGCTTGTTTGGGAGTTAGATCTTCCTAATCATGAATCTTTGTATATTGGAATATGCATCAAATAAGTTGCTTATAAGTATGAGAATACTCACATATATATATATATATATATATTACGTGTTGTATAATATTTTGAGATAAAATATTGTATATTCGTTAGAAATACACTTCCAATTAATGGAATTTAAAGAAAATATGGAATTTATATATCTCATTCATTTGATAAATTAGAAATATTAGGTTAAACCTTAATAGATGTGAGCATTTTTTTCTTCGATAAATGTCTCATATCCTTGCCTTGTATACTGAGAGAAATTGAAGAATCGTAATGCAAATTGCAATATCCAAACCTTGGAGCCAAGAGAATAGTGATGATGGACATGGTTTTGATATTTTTATTTATTTATTGTGATGATCGTTACAGGAAGGTTTTGTGGCTTTCCACATTCAAGTCCATTAATTGGTTTGCAATTTCAATGTTTTTAGTTTATGAAATAGGTCAGATAATATTATTAGTTTTTAGTTTTTAGTTTATGTCATTAACTTTCAATGTTTATGTCCTGAATTTCATAAACTAATGTTGGCCATGTAACCTGCAAATCATTGGCCAGCAATTTCCTTGAATAAAATTTATGTAACAATTGTCTAGTTGAAGAGGTTGTCCTGATTGTCTAGTTGAAGAGGCTATCCTGATTGGTGAATTTTACTTTCAATGATCAATGTTAGTTTTTGATGTGTTCCTATTTTTTAGAAGTTTCATCTTTTCACAAATCCTAATGATCAGAAGGTTAATGAGTTGACTTCTTTGTTGCCCTTACTTGATGGTGTTTCCTAGAGGACCATTGTGTTAATAAGAGAGTGAAGAATGTCCCTTCTTTGGGTCTTTTTCTTGTAAATCTTTCTTTGATAGAATCATTGAATGGGTACTGGTTTATAAAACAGAGGAAATATGTGACTCTGTTGCTGATATGTTCGTGTGTGTTACTGATCTGTTGTTAGTTTTTGGGTGCTCTGTCGCTGGTTTTTGTCTGCTATGTTGCTGGTTTTTGTCTGCTATGTTACTGGTTTTTGTCTGCTCTGGTCGTGGTTTTTTGTCTGCTCTGTTGCTGATTCTTGGCTGATCTGTTTCTGATCTGTGTGTGTCTGTTGTCCCTGTATGTTACTGATGCTGTGTGTTGGTTGTTGTTCTTAGTTTTTGTTGGTGTGTTCCTGTTTGGAGTCTAGTTGGTGAAATGTTTAATTGAAATGGATCAAACACTTCAATCAAGCATAACAGTTTCCTTCCCATTTCAATTAATTTAGTTATTAGAACAAAACAAACCCATTATTTTGTACGTGAGGATAGGAGATAGGCATTGAAGACATGGTTGAGCTTTGTCAAATTGTGACAAGGTTGGTGTCTATGTGCCTCCTTGTTCACTTCAAACTCCAAACAGGAACACGCCAACAAAATTAGTTTATGGACAACCTGATATCCCAGCTAACCTCTGCAATCTTGTCTGTGAAAGGTTAATCCCCACCAAATTACTTTTATTCATGTTCACTTGAAAATCCAAAACTAGTTTTAATTTTACCAGAATTCTTAGTTTTATAATATATAGGCTTGATAAAATGTTAGCAGAATTAGAGCTCTTGTTATATATCATTACAGAGTTGATTGTAGACTTGGGATTCTAGCTTTAATCGTAGCAAAATTCTTCATTGGAAGCAGAATGTTAGCTCTTGTTATATATCATTAGAGAGTTTGTTGCAACTATCATTGAATCATTTTTTATTGAATTTACATGATTTCCATTTATTTATCTAAAATTATCATTGAATCATTTTCAACAAAACGAGGAGTGTTTAAATTTAAATGATCTCCATTTATTAATTAATTTGCTTCCAACTGGAAATCTTAGTCATTTCTCCATTATTTTTTATAATATTTTTAAAACTAATATTAAAAAATATTATTTTTAAAAATATTATCGCAAATGTCACATTGGCAACCATATTAGCGTTTGGTGCGTATGTGGCATTCTATGAAAAATACAGTAATATATATAGCATTTTTTGTTTTGAAAATTGGTTAAGTTAGTTTGAATGACTAGTTAAAATATAGAGTATGATTGGAACACACAATAGCTAAACTAATTAGGTAAAATAAAAAGGGTCTTTTTTTTGTACTTTAGTTAGTGAAAAATAAAGACTGTGGTTGGAGATGCTCTTAGTACTTATGTTGCTAAAATCACTACTAGAAGTGAGAGTAGACTAGGGTACATAGGTTAAACAATAAAATCTTTGTTAATCACAACTTGAAACTTTTTAATGCATAATTAAAATTATTTACATATTATAGTCTGGTGAAATCTGAATGTCGATGTTATTAGAAAGGTACTGGAAATTGGATGTGAGTAGGGAAATAGATGCTCCTGACCTAATTAATTTTGACAACAATGATTGGAGGTTGAGTGAGATGGCTGCAGAACTTGCTCTTATTGACAGAGATAATCTAGGAGGGTACTATGAACTGTTGTTGGTGTCACTTTAAGACTTTGTTTGGATCTAGGATCGTAGGAACTAATTTATGAGTTAAGACTGTGTTTGGACCTAAATATTCCTGTTTTATGTTCGAGGAACTCCAAAACTTTCAGAGTTTTTAATGAAAGTCACTTCATATATCACATTATACATGCTGTATATTTATGTTTTGAGAATATTATCCTATCTAAAATAATAGGCCGTAAGGCCTTTAACACTCCAATGGACGGCATTTTTTTTTATGAGAAAAAGTAAATGGCCACCAAAACGTGATTCCTAAGTTTATTCTAGTGTGGTACATTAGATCTTATGGTTGAATGACTCTTTGAGTGGCCTTTTTGCTCAGTCCATTTACCTTTTTCTGATAAATAAAGATGGTTAAATTACTGTACTTCTGGAAATTTTTTCAGAAAAGGATCAAATTCACCAAAGTTCCAAACCTGCAATTGAAGTAATCATCTCATAAAATTTAGGACAAGTTCTCCAACTTACTAATGCGCAAGAAGTTTGCCATACCAATAAATAATAAGCTCTATCATTATAAATTTTTGTCCTTTTCAATGGCTGAAAGGATAGGAAAAACTTAAAAATAAATAATCTTCTTGCAATGGTTTGGGGTTTGGGTAGTAATTAAGCTAAAGGCAACTAAATCAGCTGATTGAGAACTTGTCCTGCCTTGCCTGAAACCACAATATAAACTGAAACTTGAAAGAAACATAGGGAAAAAGAAAAGGGAAAAGGGTTTATTTGTGACAGGAAATTGGGTGATGCAACTAGCATAACAAACAATACTTACCACTTTGTCAAGTGAGCCCTCTCGTTGTCTATAAACCCTGCAGTTCTGGTATAGCATTGATTTTGTCCCATGTGATTGGTTTGGAGTCCATGGGTTGCTTCACTTTCCCCTCTTTATTATCAATTTAATTTCTATTTGAGTCCAAGTTCCTTGATTGACAACATAGTCAGCCTAGGATCGACTCAATGCACATTACATGACAAAATGGACAACCATATATGGAATGGAAGAGAATAATTCATATTATTTTTAAAGAGAAAGAGAGGTTTTCTTTGGGGAATTGAATTGAGAAAAAAAGGAAAATTATCCCATTGCCTTTTGTTCTTGTTCAGAGGTTCTTTTTGAGGTCCATTCCTTGTATTGTAATTATGACATGTACGCTCCTATTATTTATAAAGTAGGTCTCTTCCAATTTACTTCTTTGTTGCTCATCCTCTTTGTGTGTGCATCATCTTATTTATGAAATCTGGTATTAGCTATGAATAGATTCATTACTTTGTTGGTAATGCCTAGTAATGTGACTTCATATGCAGGGTAGCACTTCTGAAGCAAGTTTTGTATTGGCAACCTAGAAACTAAGGTGCTCAATCTAATCTAGTGTTTATTTTGCAATTTGAGATCAACTTCATGTTGTTTAGGTTCTTTTTACACGTTTTAGGGGGAACAAGGTGCTAAGTTAATGTAGTCTTGGCTCTTCTATGTGATGTTCTTAAATAAAGCATCTATACCTTAATGAAATTACTTAAAACGGGCTAATGGTTTGAAAGAGAGATATGCTGATGGTACATGAAGGGAAGGCTGGCTATAAAGGATTCTAATTTCATATACATGCCTATTGTTAAGCAAAACATCTAAGATTTGCTGCAAATGTGTTCATTAAATTCTTTGATTTAACATCAATTTTACTTGATAAAGTGAGAGTTATATTGCCTATTTTCGGAGATAGTAATGAAATCTGTAGTTAAGAATGCCTCAGCAAAGGCTCAGCAAACATAAATCTAGGAATTCAACTTGCCAAATTGTTTGTATTTTACACTAGATTGGGTTAGTAAAGATTTCCGGCTCATAAATTAAGATTGAGAAGCAAAACAGAAATTGAACTCAGCTGGGACCGAGTTGAATAATACGATAAGTAATCCTTTCTTTGGTGCTGCTGGAGTCTGCTGGTGTGTGTTGCTACTGGTTTTTGCGCTGCTGGTGTTGGCACTGGTTTTGTGCAGTTTCTGCTGTATGTTAAACCTGCTGGAGTCTGCTGGTGCAGCTGCTTCTTGTGCAGCTGCTTCTTGTGCAGCTACTGGCTCATTTAGTGTATGTTGTTAAACCTGATGAGTGGAGGGCCTGTGCATGCTGCTGCTGGTGTATGCTCTGTTTGTTTGTTGTCCTGTTTTATTTTTCTTTTCCTGTCTTTTTTGGTTCCTCTTGTAGGATTGGTTTCTCACTTGATGCTCTTTGCTCTTCCCTCTTTGTTGATGTTAAGAAAAGTAATCCTTTCTTTGGGGTTCTCTAATCCCAACTTCTTGTTGAAAATGCATACATTGTAAACATTGAGGTTTGTTTTTCAAATTTCATATAAGTTTTAGTTGAAATGCATCCATCATTGTCAACTTTGTTGTAATGACTAGGACTGAGGGGTTTGTTTTACTTTATACATAGATGCAAATTGGCATAAAAAAGAAGGCATTCAGGGGCTTTAATGGTACAACCCAAAAGTCTTAATTCCTAGATTTATGTTTGCTAGCCTTTGCTGAGGCATTCTTAACTACACCATTTGCTTCAACTGAAAATTTTTGACCTGGAAAAAGTAAAGCAAAGAGAATACTGTTACATTTACAAATTTTATTGTTTGTTTACTTTTCTCAGATGAATACTCAAATATTATTAGCAACTAGATATCTTAGAGAATTCATCTATGACCCCTTGTGATTCATTTTGTGTGGGGATTAGATTAGCCATTGTCTTTGCATTGTGGCAGGCTTTAGATTTATTAACTTACCTTTGTATACTGAAAGATATTTTTAAGAATTTTGTGATTCGAGGAAGTGTGAGAATAGATTATAGTGGAAAAAGTATTTTATTTTGACAAAAAAATAGCTTATATTATCATTACGGAAGTAATCTAAAGTTTTCAGATCATTAGTTATTTTCAGAAAAATTTGTAAATCAATTCAAAAGGATTTATCTTACAAGGTTCGAAGAAGTTGAAAGTCCCTGGATGTTTTTTGTAATTATGGTGAGATTTGGCTGGTTTAACTAGTTTGATGAACTGTGGTTGGTGCTTGATGTATTTTTTGTAAGAACTTTAATATACACTTATTGTTGACAAGATGCTGCACCTACGGACATATTATGGCATGTTTGCTTCTAATACATCCCCTCATGCACAATGCTTTCAATTGTGACTTGAAAAACAGACGGAGTCTGTAGCACATTTTGAATCAGTTGTGGCTATAGTGCTTAATGTACTTTGTCAAATTATAGGCAATATTGGAGCAATTTCAAGGTCTAGGAGTACAAATTCAATTAGCTTGCAGTTTTCTATCATTTATAGGAGTGGTATTCAAGTGCATATTTGTTGAGTCATATTGGGCATTGCAGTGATTTTACAGGATCTAAGGCAACTATGCTAAATTACATTGGGGTTCAAAATCACTTTGTGAAACATAAAGGACACTTGTATATTTGTATATGTGCAAAATACTACCATGTTTTTCTTTTTTATTTGTTCTCTATTACAAACATCATGTCCGGTCTCGTGGCAGTGAGATACATTAAACTACCCACCAGCTGCTTGTAATACGTCTCATCAACTAAGTCTCTATTTTCATGTTGCTTTATCATCAAGGATCACCTCAACTCTTTGAAGTTTTGAATTGTTATATGCATTTCTACTAAATTGGTTTATAAAATAAAATTATTTATATGAGTTTAGATGTAATCGATAATATATTAATGTTTGCCTTGTTTATTTTCTTTGCAGATTGGTTTTGATGACGTTCGGGAGCATACTTGCAAATGAAGATCAACTGTTGAATTTTTTTTCCTAAACTGATGCTAAGTTGTAGTTGCAAAATAAGATTGAGTGTTGATTTTTTTTTTTTTTTTTGTGGACTCCACGTAGTTGATTTTGAGATTTGCTTTGATGGTTTTTTTGTGATACTTAATGGATTATTATTAAAGTTGTTTGATGGATACATTTTGATTTATAATATAAATTGTTTAGTGAATTTTTTTGTGGAGTGATGTATAATAGCTAGTGGATTTCTTAGTACAATTAAAAGGCTATTGGGATATGAGCAGGGACATTTGTGGAATAATAATTTAAATTGAATATAAAATATGGAACAAGTTTAGTGACGAATTTGTTTTGTCATTTATACTTGTTATTATGACAAAGTGATTATTCGTCACTAATAAACTTTTTTTGTGACAAAATTTACTGCAGTTTATATATAAAAGTTTTTATTTATTTTGTTGTTTGGTGACTAAAAATTTCGTCACATATAAATATATTTGTGACGAACTATATTTCGTCATCCATGTATGACTTTTGAAGACGAAAAATTTCGTCACCTTTACATCTTATTGTGACGAAATTATTTCCTCATCAATGATCAATATGCGTGACAAATTTATTCGTCAACTAAAGTTATAAATATGGTACTGAATAGCTATTTGGTGACGAAAATGAGAATTTTTTGCGACAAAATGTTGTTTCATTGGTGACAAAAAATTATGACTTTTGAAGACGAAAAATTTCGTCATCTTTACATCTTATTGTGACGAAATTATTTCCTCATCAATAATCAATATGCGTGACAAATTTATTCGTCAACTAAAGTTATAAATATGGTATTGAATAACTATTTGGTGACGAAAATGAGAATTTTTGGCGACAAAATGTTGTTTTATTGGTGACAAAAAATTTCGTCGCTGAAGTAATTTCATTGGTGACGAAATTATTTTTCGTCACGTTGGTTTTTAGTGACAAACATTCAATGACGAAACTGGTGACGAAAATATTTCCTCACAAATATCTATAGTGACGAAATTAGCTCTTTGAAGACAAAAAAAATTCGTCATTCAAGACCCAACTTGTTGTAGTGTCTTGAGACGTACAACCTCGAATTTGGACGAAAATTGCCCCCTTGCTCGAAGAGAGCTGCATGGCAACGGAAAGTTGCCCCTTGTTTGAAAGGCGCCGCGGCGCATTGAATGGCAACGGAAAGTTGCCCCTTGTTTGAACGGCATCGCGGTGCGTTGAACGGCAACGGAAAGTTGCCCCTTGTCTGAATGGCACCGCGGCGCGTTGAACGGAAACGGAAAGTTGCCCCTTGTCTGAATGGCACCGCAGCGCATTATAATCAGTCCTCGAAGTGATGATTGCAACCGAACACTCGGATACCGAGAAGGCAAAGATTATCAGAACCATTACATGGACATGATCGAATTTGAAGTGTTTTAGGGCTGGACTTCAGAATGAAGTTGCCTACGTATCCCAAAGATGGGAATCAAGCCTCACGTAGTTCGGGGTTAAGGTACACTCGGGTATTAACCTCTCCTCTTTAGGCTCTAACTTTTGTCAAGGCGCCTCTTGCGGGTTTTCGACCTTGCGAGCTTTGTTCTTCTTTTCTTTTCAATTCTTTTCATTTCTTTTCCCTTTTTTTTTTTATTTTCCTTTTTGTTACATTCTTTCTTTTTTCTTGTTCTAACTTTTGCCTGGGCCGCCTTTCTGGGTTTTCGGCCCAGCGAGCCTCTCAAGGGTAAAAGTGTAGCTTTGTCCATGTCAAATGGTTTTGAGATCCTGAAGTCATCTGAATCCAGGAGAATGGCTGCTGTTTTGCTTTGTAAGCTTCTTCTGATGAGATCTGATTTTCTTGACCTGACTTTGGGTGCCTCTTGTTCGAGGGCTGCTTCAAATCTTGCCACACAGGCCTTACATGGCGGTTGACCGTTGAACGTTCTGAATGGGTCCAAGGTTCGAAAGCAAATGGATTGAATTTTGAGGCTGAGAGCGATCCTAGGCTGCACAATCTCAAGAGCGATTCCACACAAGTCTTCACAGGACCGCGCAAAACATTTTGTTTTTGAAAATTTTTAAGAAAGCGACAAATCGCTCGCGCTGAAGATAGTGTAGAACCAATCTAGATCAAGCCAGGATCCTTCCCAGTACTCACGTTAACAAACATGATTTCATTCATTTAGGGCTTAGCACGCCTCCCTCTCTCTCTCAAGTGATCAAAGTTTTGCAAATCCCGAGGAATTCCTTCCTCTTCGTTTTCACCGCGGTGATCAAAAACTTTGAAAAAAACTTAGGTCAATGGAATGATTTTGGGGTGCAGAAGAGTAGGCGAAAAGTACTGCTATTTCATTCAAACTTTCTAGCACAGCTGGCATAAAGCAGAAGCAAGCACAAAGCATGAAAAAACCGCTGCTGTTTCATTCAAATCTGTTGGTACAACTGGCTCCAAGGCAGAAACAGACTCATAAGGAAGCGAAAAGACAGACGCAAAACAAAATAATGATATCCGAGGTAACACCCCCGGAATCATCCGACTTCTGTACAACAGGATTGACTCGATACAACAAGACAGACCCTACTGACTCAGTAAGAAAAGACTGACTCTGTACAAAACAACAAGACTGACCCAATACCCAAGTCAGATAGTACAAAAACCAGCATTCACAAATGCTCAAAACAGTGTGTGCCATACACCACATCTGAAATAAACTGAACGCCGCCCGCAGGTGCTTCATCCCTTGATCACATCACATTATCCCCTACAAGTTCAGTGATCAAGTGCCGATAGACTTTGCAGGACCTGGTGCGGGGATGACTCCATTGTCAAATAGATCCTGTACTTCATAGCGAAGACGGAAGCAGGCGTTGGTAGTATGGCCAGTTTGTTGATGGTACGCACAGTATTGGGTAGTATCATGTGTAGCCGGAAGAGGGTTCGGGAGAGGCCGAGGCTCAAGGGGTTTGAGATGGCCTTGTCCAACAAGGATTTGGAGAGCTTTGGACAAAGGCATATAGAGGGCATGGAAGACCCTCCGACCTCGGGGTTGGTACTTCAAGGCTTGTGGATTTTTACTGGGCGCACCAATAAAGGGATTGGCAGGTGCTGGCCTGGTTTGCCGATCTCTTCCGAGTGGAGGATTAGAGATAGCAGGATCGTCTCTAGTATGACAGTCCTTCTCCCGATGTTCCCTTTGATTCAGACCGCCCCCAACTTGAGCAGCGAAAGTGTCATCCATAGCTTTTGGAACAATTGCGAGGACTTGCTCTTTGTTCAGTCCCTCAGCTTTCAAAGCCTTAATATCCCACCGAAGGTGTTCATGGGGACCAACGCCTGCCCCTACCTTGCTCCTACTAGTCGCTTCCACTTTGTCAAGAGATTGGCTTTCCTCAAATGCAGCCCGTCCCAACATCGGGGAGTCTTTTGACATGAAGTTCCCGGTATGTGGTGTGGTCGATGATGGAGCCAATGTCCCGGAGGCCAGATCTGTCACGGTTTTTTGAAAATCTTTAATCATTCCCATCAACTCAGAAGCAGTGGGTTCACGGGTTTGAGATGGTTGAGGTTCAGGTGCACCGATCATGCATAAGTCCATGCTTTCTGGAATAAACACCTCAGGCCTGGGTAGATGGGCTGGGGTGATGTATATGCTGGGGTCATAGGTGGATGGCAGTATATGGATGAGATTGAGGTCGGTAGGGGATGTTTGGTCATTAGGGCCTGAAGGTGGAGCTATCGTCCGGTTGTCTATGAGATTTTGGACCTCATGACGAAGGCGGTAGCAACGGTCAGTGCCATGACCGCGTTGCTGATGGTACACACAGTACTTGGCGGGGTTATGTCTGGCTGGGAGTGGGTTGGGAAGAGGTTGAGGATCGAGGGGTTTGAGATGCCCTTTTTCCATCAAGGCTTTTAGTGTGCTAGTCAGGCTCATATAGAGGGGGGTGAAAGTTCTACCCTGAGCTCGGATTGGGCCGGCTGTTTGTAGGCTTGGTTTGGAAAAAGGGTCGGCTGTGGCGACTGTATTGATTTCGGTGGGTTTGGGAATAGCGCTACTACCAGCGTTGGTACTCCCTGAAATCACCTTCCTTGTCAGTTCCCTTGTTCTGGGAATGATCCCGCTGTTGAACGCATTCTCGACCTGAACCCCTAGTTCATGCAAGCTTTTGAAAGTGAATAATGGAGCGACTATCAATTTTTGCAACATATCATGCTCGAGGTTTCGCACCATCATCTGCACTTGATCCCTCTCAGAAGGGCGGCGATCTGTCATCTGTGCTACCTTTGCTCTCCACCTCGCAACAAATTCCACAAAAGACTCTGTTGGGTTCTGGCGGGTTGCTTCAAGCTCTTGGATGGTCATTTCAACTTGGGTATTGTAGGAATACTGATCGACAAAGGCCTCAGCCAGTTCTTCCCAGTTTTGCTTCACTGTATCCTCCAATTTGGTATACTAAGTAGCTGCTACACCCGACAGGGTTCTTCCATACAGAGAGAGTTTCTGTGGCTTAGTCAGACCCATCGGCTTCAGGACATCTAAGAAAAGTCGGATATGTACCATTGGATCTCCAGACCCGTCGAAACGGTCGATATATGGCATTTTGAATCTGTCTGGGAGCCGGATGGAAGCCTCGGTGTGCCCATCCTCAATGCCAGGAATGGAGTTAAGGCCCTGTGCCTTTTTGAATTGCTTCTCAAGGTTTGTAATTTTCACTGCAGTCAGATTGAACTCATCAACATGAAAGGGTTGAGTTCTCTCATTAGGCTGCACCAGGGGTCTGAGCACCTGAGCTTGAGCCAACCCTTCTTGAGGATTCAGACACTGCAAATCTTCAACTGGCGGAATTGGGTCAAAGTTCGGCTGGGGTCCCAAAGCTAGATGTGAGGCAGATGCCCCAGATGGGCGCTGCGTTTCAATACTGGTCTCAACTTGCATGGCAGTTCCCCGATTTAGCGCTGTTGTCATGGCCGCAAATTCTTCCGAACCTTGTGCCATCACGGTCTGTTGAGTTCGAACAAAGGTGATGTGACTGGCGACTGACGGATTAGATGAACAGATGAGCCCTGACCGGCTTTTCTTTACCTTGCCTCAGCGAAAGAACACTGGTTGCCCTTGAATTGAATTGCTGACCTAACAAAGTCTATCAGCACAAGTTCGATGAACCTCGGGGGATATCGGAGCCTTCTGAAGATATGGTTCCCAGACTACCTAGCAAAAGAGAAAACAGACAGCATCTCAGCCTGATTCCACCTGAATAGATATGAGTCTATTTGAATGAGTGTGCTCTCTACTGAATTCTGCCCCAAAATTCTGCCCCAAATCTGAGTCTGATACCCACAGGTAAAGCTGACTCCCAAATACTGATAGTAATGCCCGCAGGCATGATGCCCAAATTCGCAAACTGGTGCCCGCAGGCCTGATGCCCAAACTCATACACTGATATATGCATTCCTGTAGAGACGCACTCTAAAGCACATAGCAGATAAGTGAGAGCCAAAACACCCCTACGTTGGGGTGGGGTTTCCCTGTCCTATTTTGTCAGGAGCTAGGGTTTCACTACACACACAGCGGTTTCAAACAACCTATAAACGGGTAAGCAACCTGTCCTAGTTTGGAATGGTCACTATGGATCCGAATATGCACTAGGTCGAATGGTCAAAAAGGGTGCCCCGGTAAAACCGGGGTTTGTGTTCCCATACTGGCAGAGCCCACAACCGGTCAGCCTTATGGTCATGCCTTGACAAGACAAGCCTCCGGCAAACCGTTCAGGAATAGGAGATGGCAAACACGGTGTCCTAGGCGCACCAATGAAAATGCAATGCAAAGAAACACACAAGTGTAGTAAAAAATAGATATCATGAGTTCGACTCAAGTTCTCTAAATCTCCAGCAGAGTCGCCAGAAACTGTAGACGTCCCCGAATGCCCTGGGAGGAACGAGCTCCCATTCCGTTCATTTTAGGGTCACTACAGCTCAGGACTCTCAATTTGTCACGGTTCTTAATCTGAACCAAAGAGTCCAAATCCGGCAAATCGTTTTGAGAAACAGATTTTTGAAAAGAAGTGCCAAACATGGACTGCTTTGCCAGATACAGAGTCGCCACCTAAATGTTTTTTTAATGGGAAATTTAGGAAACCCTGACTCGGTGCCAAAGGCCACGTGTCCGTCATCACCAAAGTTGCCTTGGCTCGGGAACTTGGGTACGATTGGGGAAGGTCACTTCGTGAGCACCCCCGCTCGCCCGATCAAAGATTGGCCTCTACTAACAATGATATCTATTTTTGAAAACTTTGTGTGTTCTTATTCCGGTTATTAGCCTAGGTTACTATGTGATGCACACAGCATATAAGTATAGACTGGGTCGCCCGAATTGGAACAAAACATTTCATGCTTATTTATTTAAAAGATGGTTTGCTACTCGCAAGTAGGCTTAGAATGCAGATTTTGCCATCCGCAGGTGGGCTTAGGAAAAGATGGTTTCGCCACTATCTAGTGGGCTTAAAACTCACAGCCAATAATTTGTTCCAATTTAAACAACCCAACCTTCACCCACAGGCATTCAGGCAGTTATATCACATAAGCATATTGCCTCATGGTAAGCATGCTATCATGGCATTCACTCACACGCATGCAAGGATGCTAAAGCATAAAGCTCACCGGGTACTCCAAGCCAAAAAAACAGACTACATTAGAAATCATGCATGATCCCAAGGAATGGTCTCGAAACATGAATTTTGGGACCCGAAATGGCCTATGGCTATACCAAACATGCACAATATGGATATGCAATGAATAGACAGCAGCAAGGCTGCCCCAAAATTAGCATTTTACCAGCACAAATCATGGCCAAACAGCAAGCAAAGATAGGGCAACAATGGCATGCAAAAATGGCCTTAAACATGAGGTTATGAAGCAACTCACAGCTGCTAATTCCAAACAGGTTAGGGCCCTTCAACAACATTGAAGAGGGGCAAAAAATAAGCATATTTTCATAACTATAAAAACCCTAAAAACAATCATAGACAAGGCTAAGTTCTTATGCAAGAAAAAGGGCCAAAAGGTGGCCAAAGAGGCAAGTGGTATATGAAATGCCCAAACTGAAAAATTCCCTTCTACAACATTGAAGAGGGACAAAAAATAAGCATATTTCCAGAACTGTAAAAACCCAAAAACAGTATACAAACATGCTATAAATGCAATGCAAAATGAGGCTCAAAAGTGGCTACAACACAAAGTATGCAAAATATTCCACAAACAGCCAAAGACCCTTAATGAAACATGTTAATAAGGTCAAAATAAGGCCATCTCTAGGCCTGTAAATCGTCCAAAAATGGAAGCATAGTGGGCTGCCAAAGCATGCAAGAATGGGGACCAAAAAAGGGATATTGAAGCAAGTTCAAGAAGGAGGGCTCAAACAGGGTTGATCCCTTAATGAGACATGAAAATGAGCTCAAAAAAATGACCTTTTCAGTTTTGGTCGGAGCTCAAATATTCAAGAAAGAGAGGCTAAGAAATGATGCAAAAATGAGCTAGAAAAGAGGGAAAATGGACTCACCTTTGAAGATCAATACTTTTGTTGCTTCTTGGACCAAATTTGTTGCCTCTTAGCTGTTGGAATTCCTCTCCTTGCTGCTGGAATGGAGTGGTGGTGGTAGAGCTTGGTGGTGTAGAAGAAATGGTGGTGTAGGACTTAGGGTTTTTTTGGAAATGAGAGAGATAGAAGAGGAATTTTTGTATCAAGGCTTGAAGGCAATTTTTCTAACCCCTCTCACCAATGCCACCTGCTGGTTATATAGACCAAAAGGAGGGGGAGCATGGAAGGAAAGGGTGGGGGAAAAGGACCAAGCCTTTCCCCCACCAAAATATCCCCCGGATACAGATCTTTTCTGGGGGAAAAGGCTACACAGCTGTAAAGTGTATCTCACAAGGAACATGGCCGGCCCATTATTGGGCTTGGAAGTGGCCGGCCGGCTAGGGGTCAAAAGGGTCAACTTGAAATAGTGGCCGGCCACCAAATAATGGTGTCCTCCCATGCCTCCTCATCACAATCCTGTGGTTCGAATTTGGAAATTCTAAAACAGGAGAGAGAACAAGCCAATTTTAGGAGGGGTTCAAAAGGGTCAAAAGGAAATAGTGGCCGGCCATATGATATTAGGATCCTCCCATGTGTGTACAACACAAATATGTGGTTCAAAGTTCAAGAAAAAGGGCCCAGGTTGTTCAACATTGGCTCGGAAGGAGGAGTTCAAAAGGGTCAATTGGATTTTCTGGCCGGCCATGAACTTATAGGGTCCTCCCATGTGTGTACATCACAAATATGTGGTTTGGGGTTGAAGAAAGTAGCTCCAAGGTGTTCAACATTGGCTCGGAAGTGCGAAAGGCGGGTGTCGGAGGGCGAAAATGGAATATAACTGGTTGCCAAGATAATTACTGGCCTCCCACCCTCCAGTGACCTTCCTGGTGATGAAATATAGGCACCTGCCAAAAATGAACAAGAACCGATGCAAAACGAACCCTCGGGGGCCGAAACACGCAGTTCGGGGTCCTGAAAATAGGCTGCTAAGCACCGAAAGTGGCGTTCGGCCACGAAGTGGGTTTCTCAGACCCCAGTGTCCCTCAAAAGGGAGTAAATAAGATGTATGCCAAAATTTAGAGCAAACGGAGATGGTTAAGCGGTCCCGAACCGAGGCGTACGGCCAACGGTCCCGAAAAATCGGAAACCGGGCTCCGAAATGAGAAAAATGGCCTACGGCCACAAAATGTAGCCCGCGGCCACTGAGAGATGGTCTATAGGACCTCTCTCTCCCCTCAGGAAAAGAAACAGAGAAAACCTAGTCTGGTTCGCAAACCGAGGCAAGGCACAGAAGAGGGTTCGGAAGTCCGGAGGCGGGGCTCACGGCCGCGACTCTGAAACTTCTGAACAAGCACATTATGCAATATCACCAAGTGCTCAATTGGTGACGTCTGAGTCTCAAGGTCGGTCAAAAATGGGGTGTCTACACCGCTCGAGCGCGAAAACCAGTCCGCTCAAGCATAGATTTCCCGCTCCCAGAACTTACACCCAAAGGTACTACCCGCTAAAGCGCCAAAGTACCCGCTCGAGAGCCACCGCTCGAGCGCAAAGAAACCCGCTCGAGCGTGAAAAACACACCTGCAGAAGTTTTGCAGGGACACGAAAAACTGGGAGTGTGCAATCTCCGCTCGAGCGCAAGAAGACCCGCTCGAGTGGACCTCCTAAAAACTGGGCAACAAAGAATTGAAACCAAAGCCTAACCAACCTGTAACAACTCTGCCCAATACATCCTAAAACTCAATCAAGTGGAATTAAAGGATGACAACAAGGTGTACCACTACCAACATCACGGAACCGAGTCCGGAATACAACAGAACAATAAAGGGACAACTGGGATCGCTATACCAGTACATAGCAAAGGTGAGTGCTAAGGTTGAGGCAGAGGTAGTGGCGCTCGAGGTCGATCCCAGACAGAGCAGACTTTTTCTTTCTCAAAGTTGATTTTGAGTGGCAACGATGCAGAGACCAGCGATATTGAGGAGGCTATGAGCCGACCTTTTGAGTCGACTAGGAGCGAGGACGATGATGCTGGTTCAGGATCGGAGAGCGAGGAGGGCGCCGAGATTGGCCTTGAGTCAGGGAGCAGAGATGATGATACTTGCTCTTGCTTGGAGTCTGATTCTGATAGCGGTGCTGACGAAGACAGTGTCCCTGACTCCTTTCCGAGGAAGAGGATGAAGAGGCCATCTCGAGCGTGAGGCAACTGGCATAGATTTTTTTATTCTTTTTCTTAGCTTCTTTTATTTCATAGCTTAACACATGTATAGCTTCAGTTAGTTCTACTTTGCTTTTGAAATGACATGTACCTTTTGTAAAAAAAAAAAACCATGATCGTAGTAAAACCTCGCAGTTTTTATAAAAACAGTTATTGTTTTTGCATCATGAGCACCACATTTTCATAAGATGAAAAATGGAATTCAATTTAAAACCAAGAATGCTTGTATTGGAATGGTGTTCTTAATCGGATAATGAGCCAACCAATGACTAAAAAAAAAATACAACTCGACAAAAGAAAAACAAAGTAAAAACAACTTAAACACCGCTATTTACACCTGCTAAAGCAAAAGACTCAAAACAACACCTCAAAACACAGACCAGGACAAAACCAACATGCCAAAACTGGCAGGCCCACAAGTTGATGACCGGCCACAAACAGTGGACGACCTGCCACTTGTGGTAAGTCACCAGTTGGCTGACAGGTGGATCCCACTCATAGCCTTATCTTCTACAAAAGGTCTTTCTTTGTGGTTTCTTCTCAAGAACCTCATTCTAGCTGCTGTTTTTTTCTGCCAATGGAGATATTCCTTGCCAAGAAGCTCATGGATTGGATAGCCACTTTAGACGGCACAGAAAATGCGAATTTCTGAGGTTTAGGCATAAACGTGCTTTTTTTCGTTAAGTCGTACTCCACTTTGTTTTCCATTCCTTTATGCCGCGGTCTGTTGTTGGGACCTAATTACACATGTATTTTGGTTCAAAACACAAGAACTATGCCCAACTTTTGAAGAATTTCAAGCACTGCTAGAATCCTGACGTGACGAAGAAATTATGAGTTAGCCCCATTTTGGCCATGCCTAAACTTTGGGACGGATGTGTGGGCTTACTTTGTACGAAGCTCGATCTTTGGCTCATGATGTGGAGCTAGATATACCTGGCTTGATTTACCAGTTTTCTGATATCGGAAACATAGGTGACCTTTTGTGGCAAGGCTTTTGGAAAAATGCCCTCTATTTATGTGTGCTCACACACTTTCTTCTTGCCCCTAGTTGCGTCAAAGCCAACATTCGATTGATCGAAGTATCTCAATGCCTGAAAGAGGGTAAGAGTTGCACCAGCTTGGCCTTGGCCGAAACCTTGATGGGCTTGGATGCCTTTCATCGACAAGAGACCACCAGGTTTGCGAGGAGTCCACTACGGCTCCAGGTATTGTTTCCCACCCTTTCTTATATATGTAATTCTTACATCACTCGGCGTTCACGCTCTATTTTTCTCTCAAAGCCCTTTTATTACTGTTTTCTTAACATACACTTCTCTATTCTTTAACCTCTCTTATTTTTCTACCCTTCCCAAGTATGGCTCATGGATAAGCTGAAAGTGGTGGATCCTTGCCCCGAATATTTAGCCCGAGTTTACTTCTTCCACCAACGGCTAGTGGATTTTCCCAATGAGAGATGATGGTGTAATTAGATGTGCAACAGAACCACAACTGACATAGCTTGGCGTTGCCCCTTGCTTGACTTGGTTGATAATGGAAACAGATGACCTGATCAAATGTGAATGAATAGGATAGTTGAGTTAGAGATAGTTATGGTCGAACTTTAGAATGAAGTTGCCTACGTATCCCAAAGATGGGAATCAGGCCTTACGTAGTTCAGTTCAGGTCACTCGAGTATTGACTATCTCCTTTTGCGCTTTAACTTTTGCCAAAGTTTCCCTTTAAGGTTTCAACCTAGCAAGCTTGTCTTTTCTTTATTTCTAATTTTGTATGCTCTAACTTTTGCCTAGGTCGCCCTTCCGGGTTTACGGCCTAACGAGCCTCTCAAGGATAGTATTTCCTCAACTTGTCCATATTGATCGGCTGTGAAAACTCCAAACCATCCAAGTCCATGAGAATAATCGCCTCTCTTGACCAAATAGACTTAATGATATAAGGACCAATCCAATTAGGTCTGAACTGGCCCCGAGGGTCGTAGATGGGAGCTCGGTTGTCTTTCGGTACCATGTCGCCTTCCTTCAGATTTATGGACTTAACTTTCTTGTTAGAAGCCCAAGCAATCCTGCGTTGGTAGCCCTGAACATGATACAATGCCTTCAGCCTCCTCTCATAAAACAACATTAACTCCTCAAATTTACTCTGTTGCAAATCCACCTCTGCTATCTGACAATCGGCCATAATTCGCAGCGACGATACTTCAATTTCAATTGGCAAAACAACCTCCATCCCATAGACGAGAAAATAGAGGGTTGCCCCTGTAGATGTTCAGACTGAGGTATTGTAGCCCCGGAGCAGAAACGACAGTTTATCCGGTCAATCCCCGTAGGTTTCTACCATTTTCCATAAGATGTTCTTGATATTCTTGTTGGCAGCCTCAACAGCTCCATTGGTCTGTGGTCTGTACATAGATGACTTATGAAAAGCCACGTTGTATTTTTCAAGCAAATCCACCACCTCTTTCTTGAAGTGTGAGCCGTTATCTGAGATGATTTCATTCAGAACCCCATACTGGCAGATGATGTTGTTTTTGATAAACTTGGCTACATGCGATGCCTTCAGCACGGCATAGGATTGAGTGTCCACTCACTTCGTAAAATAGTCAATTGCCACTAGAATGAACTCATGCCCATTTGACCCCTTTGGCAAGACTGCACCGATAATGTCGATTTCCCAAACTAAGAATGGCCATGGTGATGTCATGTTGTAAAGCTTCGACGATGGTATATTCATGCGAACGACATGGATTTGACATTTGTGGCATCACCGTACAAAACCAATGCAATAATCCTCCATATTTAACTAGTAATAACCTTATCTGAGGATCTTCCGGGCTAACATCACACCATTCATATGCGTCCCACACTCTCCTGTGTGGATGGCTTCCATGATGCGCTTCGATTTCTCTTCTTCAACGCACAACTTGTGCATTCCCAGATGACCTCTTTTATATAGCTTACCCCCGCAGATGATAAATTGGATGGCTAGATGCCGTATTCCCCGTTTGTCCTTGGCATTTGCCCTTGGTGGATACGTCTCTTTTTCCAGAAAGTTCAAATATTGTAATACCAGGGCTTTTTGTCTTGCACTTCATCTATTGCAGCAATAGTCTAGTAAGTTGGCGTATATTTATGTTCGATAATGATTGGACGCATCTTCACTCCCAGCAAGATGTCTACCATGGCAAATAGAGTTGCTAAAGCATAAGCGAACCAATTGTTCTCTCTAAGCAGGTGTGTGAATGTCAATTTTTCAAACCTCAGAATCAGCATATCCGATTTTTTCCAAACCCTAACCTCAAAACCCTAGACTTCATCTACTTATACTAAGAAAGCATTCTAGTTCCTTCATTAAAAGTGTAAAGCAAGCTGAGAACAACACTTTGGACCGATTGGATTGTGATTTCCTCCTAGTTTCCTCATTGTGTCTTCATCTTTTAGCATTCATATTTGAGGTAGGGGTTCTGTTAACTCTATATATCTATGATTCGGTATGATTATGTAATATGTAATATTTTGTAGTAATGGGTTTGTATGAGTTAGAGATTTATGGATATAAATGTATTATTGTGCAAAAAGGGGTTTTCACTCAAATCATTGGAATATTTTGTATAGATCTTCAATGTGTGGTGCTAAATTTATGATTTTGGAAGAGATGATATAGAAAAGAGGAAAACTCCCAAATTTCTCTAAAACACTAGGTTTTAGATTTGTTTAAAAGAGGATTAGCAAACTAATCAAGGTTTCATAGTTAAATTAAGATTGATTTTATGTTGAAAAACACTTGAGAATATTGGAATCACATAGAGATTTGATCTAGTTTAAATTGTTGATAATGATGAAAATTGTTGTGTTATGGAAATATAATAATTTTGTTTATGTACAATATTGTTTATGAAAGATGAATTTTTATAAATAAAAGATGAATGAAATGATGGAATATGGAGGATAGTAGAAATGTTGAGATGGTGTTGATGCTAATGATGACAGTGGTGATAAGGATGATGGTGCTTTCAATATAATGGTTGTGTTGTTGTTACTTAATTTACGATGGAAATTAACATTTTGATTATGGATGGAGAATTATATGTAATTGTTATAGAATAAAAATTGAACCTTAGGCAAATTATATCATTGCACACTCATGTATTTTATTACATGCATTCTCATGATTTTGGAACCGTGTTGTATCATTAAAAAGTGTGTTATTTTGAAAACGCGTTGTGTGGATTAAGGTGCCCAATTACCATTCCATGTTGAGCGCCGGTAAATGTGGGAGTGTTTGTGAATATGTTATCAAGGTGTCCAATTCGCTTTCCGTGCTTGATGCCGGTAAATTTGGAGTGTGATTGCAAATATTGATGGGTGTCCAATTGCCCTCCGTACTTGGTGGTTGGAAAATGTAGAAAGCTTTTGCAAGGTAATGGGTGTCCAATTGTCCCTCCATGCTTGGAGGCCATAAAATGTGGAAAGGTTTTGAAAGGTAATAGGTGTCAAATTGCTCCTCCATGCTTGGTGGCTATTAAATGTGGAAGTGTTGTTTTAAAATATAATAGGTACCCAATTACCTTTCCGTGCTTGGTGGCCGGTAAATATGGGAGCATTTTGAAGTACATACTGTGGATTTTGTCACCAAAAAAAAAAAAAGATTTTGAATGTATAATAAAGGTTTAAACATTGGTTGAAATTGTATATAGAGCATTGGTTTTCAAAGGAAGTAAAGAGTCTTGAGCATGGCATTCCATTTCATGATCATAATTATAATGAACATTTATATATTGTGTTAAGATTATTCCTACTGAGTGTAAAAGCTCACTTTTTTTTTTTTTTTATGGGCTAGATATTTAAAAACTCTAGGTGATGATACTGTGTCTCTAGCCTGTTGAGGAGCAAATGGAAATCCAAATTCCGCACTAAAGCTCATTTTGATGTTTTCTTTGTTTACAGCTATTCAGCTTACTTGTCTAGGATTGGATTATATTTTGTTGTAATCAATGCCTGAACCTTGAAAGATGTAAGCCCTTTGGGTACTTTGATGCGTTCTCTTTCCCTTTTTGTTTTACTTGTATTGAAATCTAATGTATGTAATTTTATGACTTACGAGAAAAAATATATTTGTTTTACAAGATTGTTGTATTTAGTCTTATCTATTCACTCTTATATTATGAAATTGGAAAACAATAATTGATTGGTAATTATAAAATGGATTATAAAAAATCGGGACGTGACAGGGCAAAACTCATGGCAAATTTCTTCTAAATTGAGCTTATAACTGGCGTCAATGAAAAACTCAACTAAGACTTTTTCTGGATTGAGCTCGGGGCAAAACTTAATGAAAATTTCTTCTAGATTGAGCTCAAGACTAACCACCTAGTAGATTTTTAGATTGAACACAAGATTGATCTTAGGGGAAGAACATAGGCAGAGTCATAGGGTAGGTAGGTTTGGGATGTTGGATGAAGAAGCTTGTGGGACGGTTGAAAACCTTTCTTAAAACTTGGCTACCATTAGGTTCATGGCCTTGGCAAGCTCCCTTATATTTTCTTTTATCTGTATTTTAGGCCTAATTTTTTAGCATATCTGATGACAAAATTCAGGGTGAAGAATGTGAGACCCCTAAGTTTTGTAAAATTCTATTAAAGACCCTAGCTTTTGAGTTATTACAATGAAGTTCTAAGTTTCTCATTTACGCGAACTAAACCATAGTTTCTGATTATCACCATTTTCGCCCGACTACTCACCTTTCATTTCAAAGTGTTGTAATGCTACTCGAATTATTTTTTCTATCTCTATGTTTAATAATTTTATATTTTAAATGTGTATTTAAATTCATAGTTTCAATACATACCCTCATACTTCATTATATTATATTTTGACCCTAATTTCATTACTTTTATGTATACAAATGTACATTCTATTATTATATTATTCTTTCATAAAATATCTACAATATTTTAGAATATATTTGTATAACAATATATGGAAATCCCCTACGTCAATAGAGAGGATTTTTTAGTATACCTGGAGAGGATTCTTGAGTGTACCTTTGGGAACAAGAATCATGAAATCAAGGACCCTAAATCATGGAAACATGTCTTGTACCTATCCATCAATGTAGTTCCATTCCAACCAAGTAAGGATTAAACCATAATTAAACCATATTTAAACCTCTTAAACAACCTCCATTTTATTTATTTCCAACTAAATCCAAATTTATTCCATTCAATTCTAACCAATGGCAATTAAGACCTTTCCCCACTTTTTGCCTATAAATAGAAGCACCCTCAAGCATTTTTTTCACACTTCAAACACCACCACTACCCTACAGTTTGAGAGAGAAAGATAGAGTACAAAACAAGCTTGAGAGAAAGAAAGGAGATTTTGTCAAAAGTCCTAGCAACACCTAGCAAGGAAGTAAGCCACACAATGCCCTATTCTTTTCTTTTCCTTTTCTAAATGCATATATTCATGTGTATAAAATATAGACTTGTGTGTGCTCATATAAATGTGATTGGGTGTTGATGATTTTCTTTGCTTGTTTTCATCTCATGTTAAAATTCATCAAATCTACTCTCTTTAGTACCTTTTCTTCGTAAAACTTCTAAAAAATCTGAAAATCAAAGTTTATGGGATGTTGCTTGGCACATTTTAATATATGACAAGTACAGTAATGCTCATAGTTATCCTTTTTCCTCTAACCCCCTTTATTTTAAAGATTTGAGCACAAACAACCAGTAAATACAACCATCTTTCAAAAATTCTAGAAAAATCCCCTTAAGTCTATTTTTTTTAGTGAAAAACTTCCTTTAAATGTTAGCTTTCAAATAAAATTGACTTTAATGAAAATGAGTGACTGGTTTGAAAGAAACACTGATTTTCGTAACAGACGACGAATCTGGATAGGTCTAGAGTATTGTTTTTAATATCTAAAGATCTAGAAGGGCTATCCTACTTTTGTAAATTGATTTTGAAACTAGACAAAATTCTCTACAAACCCTATAAAGGCCAAGTCTTCGGAACCATTAAAAGTGCCCCTTTTATAAGTATTTCCAAATGAAATCAAAGGTGGAAATGTATTGAAATTGATGTTTTTATGCTCTTAGTTGATTTCATGTTGCTCTTATTAAATGAATAAGCCTCGGTATATCATCTATGCATATTTGTCATTGTATTTCTTGGATTTTATCATGATATGCTTATGCTTGTATAATGGTTTTTATTTTCAGTAGCATGATCTAACAAAAGCATAATACACTTAATTCAATGGGAAACCTAATAATGGTATTGGTGTTTCATTTACTGTAATGGGTTTGATGAGTTGGAATATGTTGACTTCAAGTAAGAAATGATGGGATGTGTTCCCTATTCAAGGATAAAGTCTTGCGCAAGTAGTTTTTTTTGAAACCCTTGAATGGATCGGTTGTGTTCAGATCCTAGGTTGTTATTGATATTTTGTGTTATAAGATTGGGGAGGTTCCGGGTGTTGACCTGTGTTTAACCGTCTCTTTTAAGGTCCTCGGTTGGCGCTACGCAGTAAATAACCATTGTAGGCATCCATGGTAAGGTCTGCGAAGTAGCAAAAGAGCAGGTACCAAATAATTTGAGTTTGATTCTTGAGGTTGGGAGGATAAATCTCTTTAGGGGATTTCTAGCTTACTAACACTTAACATTGTAAACCATTTTGTTTCTAACCTTGACATTGTATGTTGTTGCTTATCTTAATTGTGATTGTGTATTGGATTGGGAAAAATGGACAGGGAGTATGAGTTTATTGGCCCTTCCAAGCTCATGGGTTTCGTGCCAGATACGGAATAGTACTATCTGGAGGACGGTGCAGCCGAGACCTTTGAAGACGTATGACTTCCTTAGAAAAATTAGAAGACTTATTTTGTTCAAGCCTATTTTGTAATTTTTTTTTTTTTTGGGGGGGGGGGGGAGGGAGGCGCGGGGAGGGGGCTTGCAATAGCTAAGAAACTTTTTATTTTGTAACTAAGGCCTGACACTTGTAATTATTATATTTTGTGTATACATATCCACTGCTCGTACCCTATGTCAACTTATGTTATCCCTGTGTTAATACCTTGAAAAGATCTATTAAAAAGTAGCTCTACTATCTAAGGAGATTGGACTTCGAAGAGAGACTATTTTGACTCCTCCAATCTTTCTTGGGATCTTACTTGGTTATTAACCAAAGGATTCATTATTGGCGGTGTCTTGACCTTATACTTAGAGTCAGGCTAACTCTCACTAATGACGTTTCTTGAGGTATTAAATATTTTAATGAGTGATATTGATGCTTCTTTTTAGATAGTAGTTTGGCGGTGAGATTTTTATTTTATCTCTTTTTATCTCCACCTCGTTATTGTCATCATTTTATTTATCTCTTTTATTTTCTATTATATTTTATTTTGCTTGGGCTCCAAACAAAATCCACATGGGTGTCATGCCATGCTTCTTTTCTTTTCCTCCAAGAAAATTCTCTTTTTTTTCCCTCCAAGTGAATTTTATTTGTCATCATTCTTTGTCCTTTATTTTTCCTTTCATTTCAAATTTCGTTTAGTCTCCTTTTCTTTGGCTCCAAGTTTTCTTGAAGGCTACGTAGCCTCCTATTATTTAAGTTGCAATTTGAAACCCTTTTTTCATCATTCTATGCCATTGGATCTCTCTCTCTCTCTCTCTCTCTCTCTCTCTCTCTCTCTCTCTCTCTCTCTCTCTCTCTTCATTTGTTATAAAGATATTGAGTTTAGTTTGGGAGTGTTTAGAGTGAGAGTTAGTAATTTTATCAAAGAGGAGAGTTTTAGATTTTGTTAAACCTAACAAACCTTATGCCTTAGAATTTTAATCTGCCATTTTTGGAGATCTATAGTGAAAAGCAGATTATCAGAATGTTGGCGATGGAAGAATTTAGCATCAAGTGGTCATGGAATTGATTTGAGGTAATTCGGGTAGTATACAATATGATTCCTCTAAATCTCTTTGTAAAGAGTTTCATTTTATTTACCTTCAATTTGTACTCCTTTTGATTATTCTGGTTATTTGATAAATTTTGTGGAATTATTCTACATTGATTCATTGATTATTCTAATCATTTGATTAAATTCTGTGAAGTTATTCTTTGTTGACAATGTTGATTTGTTTGACTGAATGACGTGAAAATGCTCCGTACATGGATCTAGTGGACCCTGCCAATACCTTGCACCAATATGCCCGGATAAGCAATTGTGCATGGGTGAAGTGGGTGAGGCTATCACTAATCATATAAAGAATAGGACCAGGTATTTGGTCCTGGACGAGTTATCATATGCGAGTTTATTTGTTTAAGTAATTTGGTAAATGGCTTGTTAATTCAAATCGAATCGTTTGTGCCATGTCGTAAATTATTGGATCCATGTTGATTTATTCGTTATCCAAGCATTATTTATTATGGAAAATTTACCTATAAATCCCATCTTGAGGAATGGTGATCCATTTAGTCCTAAAAATTTTCATATAAACTAATTAGTCCCATTGATTTTGGAAAAAGTACATTTTATATATTATTTAAAAATTAGATTTACGGTTATACCTTTATTTCTATTATGTTCCTTCTCTATTTTTCTTTTGTTCTAGAAAGGTAAGGTATACAATATTTGGGAATGAAATTTGGGACGGATTTTTATATAAAAATCTTTTTTATTTGGAAAATATTTCAAAAGGAATACAAAAATGACTTAAAATAAGTGATTATTCAAACATTCCAAAATGATGTGAGATTTTTCAAACATTTCAAAAGGAGCACAAAAACTACTTGGTATGTTTTAGCCAAATGTATAATTTGAAACTGTAATACTCCAATGTAGCACGCAAATGTAACATTGCAATGTAACACTCCAAAAAAAATTTAAAAAAATAGTCTTAGTGTAATGCCCTAATGTAATTCATAAAAAAACTCCTTACTGTACTTTTCTCAAACGTAACACTCCAATAAAACTCCTTAGTGTAACATACAAAAAATTTCTTATTGTAACACTCAAATGTAACACACAAAAAAACTACATAGTATATTTTTTTCAAACGTAATACTCCAATATAACATTCCAAAAAACTTTCTTAGTGTAACATTCTAATGTAACACACACAAACACTCCTTAGTGTAACACTCTAATGTAACACACAAAAAAACTTCTTAGTGTAACACTTTAATGTAATACAAAAAATAAAATAAAAAATAAAAAATAAAAAAAAAACTCTTTGGTGTACTTTTCCCAAACGTAACACTCTAATGTAACACAAAAAAACTTCTTAGTGTACTTTTCCTAAACGTAACACCATAATGCAACACTAAAAAAAAAGGACAAATTACAAACACCCCCCTCGAGGTTTGGTAAAAATACAGATTCCCCCCTAAGGTTTGAGAAATTACAAATTGCCCCCTGAGGGTCAAATTTTCATAACAAATTAGGAAAAATTAGGGGGGAATCTATATGAAAATAAAAACCTCAGGGGACAATTTGTTATGAAAATATAAATCTCAGGGGGCGGGATGTAATTTCTCAAACCTCATGGGAGAATCTGTATTTTCACCAAACCTCGAGGGGGGTGTTTGTAATTTGCCCCCCCCAAAAAAAGATTGAGATTCTTCAAATCATTCAAAAAGGAGTACAAATATTCTTAGTAAGTTTTGGGTAAAATGTATAATTTCAAACTGTGAATGTTGTGTTTAGAAAAAGTACACAAAGGAGTTCTTTTAGTGTTTTTGTGTGCTATATTGGACTATATTATATTGGAATGTTACATTTGAGATTACACTAATTGGAGTGTTACGTTTGGGAAAAGTACATTAAGAAATTTTTTAATTTTTAATTTTTGTGTCATATTGGAGCATTACATTTTGGAAAAGTACACCAAAGAGTTTTTTTTTTTTTTTTTTTTGAGTGTTACATTGTTATGTTTGAGAAAAGTACACTAAAGAGTTTTTTAGTGTGTTACATTAAAGTGGTACATTATTGGAGTGTTACATTAGAGTGTTAAGTTTTTGTTCGTAATGTGGGATTTATTCTAGAATGAGAAAAAATTCAAAACTTCTATAGTGCAAATTGTCCAAATGTGTAATTTTACATTTTGCGAAACCCACTTTTATCCCTAAAAACTTAAACCCAAACACATAAGTGGCTACCCTTTTATGTAATTTCCACTTTAATAGGACCTTTGGCTTCATAAGAAAAAATGGAGGACTAAACAATTCACAAGATCACATATTCGGATTTAATGGTGCTTCACCCTATTATTATTGTCATATTGTCTACATCCCGAGTTAATTTATTTTTTCAAGTGCGGAGCAATTTAGTGGCGATTGGAGTTGAAGCATTTAAAGGATTTACTAAGTTAGATATTTTGGGCCCACCACTATATATTATTTTTGGAGATAATTGTATAAATTATATTTTGGTGCCATTTGTGTAATTATTTTTGGAGACTGATTTATATGTTTGAGGTTATTAGTTAATCTGAAATTGTAAATTTGAGGTTTATTTGATTTATTAATGGTCCAAAAGTTAGGCGTTACAAAGAATATGCCCCCCAACGTGTTAGATAGGTGGCTCAGCACTTTGAAATTCTAAAACTACCTGCTGGATACGTTGCAAGAGTTTTTTAGTGTGTTACATTGAAGTGGTAGATTCTTGGAGTGTTACATTAGAGTGTTAGGTTTTTGTTCGTAATGTGGGATTTATTCTAGAATGAGAAAAAATCCAAAACTTCTATAGTGCAAATTGCCCAAATGTGTAATTTTACATTTTGAGAAACCCACTTTTATCCCTAAAAACTTAAACCCAAACACATAAGTGGCTACCCTTTTATGTAATTTCCACTTTAATAGGACCTTTGGCTTCATAAGAAAAAATGGAGGACTAAACAGTTCACAAGATCACATATTGGGATTTAATGGTGCCTCACCCTATTATTATTGTTATATTGTCTACATCCCGAGTTAATTTATTTTTTCAAGGGTGGATCAATTTATTGGCGATTGGAGTTGAAGCATTTAAAGCATTTACTAAGTTAGATATTTTGGGCCCACCACTATATATTATTTTTGGAGATAATTGTATAAATTATATTTTGGTGCCATTTGTGTAATTATTTTTGGAGACTGATTTATATGTTTGAGGTTATTAGTTAATCTGAAATTGTAAATTTGAGGTTTATTTGATTTATTAATGGTCCGAAAGTTAGGGCGTTACAAAGAATATGCCCCCCAACGTGTTAGATAGGTGGCTCAACACTTTGAAATTCTAAAGCTACTTGCTGCATACGTTGCACGATGAAATTCATAATTTAATTGGTATTTTTTCTTGATACAACCTATTAGGCTCGTCCATGAAAAACGAAAAGAATAAAGCAATAATTTCACACTTCACCTTGTCAAGGCGATAGGATTCATCTTTTATGTTATTAATCACATCTTCAAGCCAACAAATTTCTTTCTTAAAACACCAATTGCATATTCCAAATCAAGCTAATGATCATCTAAAAGTCCTACCAGGCATGCCAAAATATGTTCATCGTTTAAAATGAAAACACCACTTTTGGCCAATGCATCTTTCTTTGAATAAGATGTGCATGCACGATTTGTAACCTAATCCATGGAGTAATTGCAAATAAGAAAATCTAACTCCTAAAGAGACAGGTTGTACATGGTTGAAAGAATAGCCATCGGTTCTTTCTTACCTTGGATGCAAGGATTTCAAAATTTTAACCAGAACTTCCAAGTGTCCCACTTTATGCTATCTTGAATCCCAAATGTAGTAAGCACCCTATCCATGTCATTTTCTCTTTTTTTTAAGGATAATGCATGAGATGTGGCCACATGTCTCTTTATTCCCTATATTTCTTTGATCACCAAGTGGCGTGCCAAAAATATCTCAAACATGACAACATGAAGAAAGAGTGATTCTATGAAAAGAGGAGGATTTTAGCCAACTGGCTTTTCCATCAACTACTTTTTAGGGATGGTCTCAACCACTTGCCACATCATCCCTTGATACCAATAGCTTGCCACACCATCAAGACATCATGGCCTCATCCTTCATTAGCAACCCATGAATTAATGTCATCCAACCACTGGGCCTCGTAAAGGCCTAGTACTCCAAGAAGCTTTCTACTACATAACTAGGATGACTATGAAATCCTATACTGTTGTCTAAGCCGAATGTCAAGTCTTGTCCTATATCAAGGATGATTGTAAGGTCTTACACTTTGGCCCACCAACAAGTATAGGCCCCATGGCCGACAATTAAGGAAGATAACTGATCTTGAATCATCTCTCAATGTGCACTTGAAAAAGGATTAGCAACGTGAGATGAACATAAAGTCCAGTACAGATCCCAACATGATCCTAAGCAATAACACCATACAGATATCTATCATCATGAACGCACCATGATGTACAATATAATTAATGTGATAGTTTAATATTCAACATATACTTATATAAGTACATTTTCTTAAAAAAACATCCATTTGAACATGACAATGTGTAAAACCATTGTTTTCCTTCCAATTATCCAATTTAGTTCCAAAAGCATTTGTGCACAATATAACCTTGGTTATTTGATTCCCCACGTTAATATAAAAGAATTCCATCTCTACAATTGTTTCTAAGCACGTTCACATATACGAGTCATGACCCAATTCCATATCTCAACCCACTACACACACTTATGCAACAATACATTGACTATCTTCCCTAGCCATAAGCCCAAGGGAAAGGACCACCCATAATAGGATACCAAGAAAACATATATTTCTATATATAAATAACTGAATGTAATACGTACTTACAATTCCACCGACCTATAGCATGGATCGCAAATAATACAACCCACAGAACACTTAACGCTTTACCTGCCTCATTCGGAGGGGAACGACCCCCAGCTTACACTTTACTGAGTGCAAATCCGAAGGGAGAGAAACCTATCACAAGGTTCCACGCTTTACCGGCTCAATACAAAGAGTAACGGACCTCCTTTCACACTTTACCAGGCACAAACCGGAAGGGATGAGGAACATCTGTCGAGGCACCACGCTTTACTGGCCTCACCCGGAGGAAAACGGACCCCTAAACAATAACACAATAACAACACAGCATGTTAAACTACATAATATTGCACAAGTATAATACATACACATCATCTACTCAGCAACAACAATGCCATCCTCAACCGATGACAATATAAGTCCATAACTACTTCCACCTTTTCAAATCAACCATTTCTCATTTCATTTCATAAAAGAGTTACATATGCCATTTTATTTCCAAATCCAAATCCATTTGTAATGACCCCCAACGCGTACTTTATATATATATATATATATATTTGGGTGAGTTTAATTGCTTAATTATATGTTTAAGTGTAAAAACATCTGTTTGTTTATGGAATACCTGTTAGAATTGTCAACTTTAAGACAGAAATTGAGAACCTTAATGGCTTTAGAAATCGAAATTGACTAGCCCTATAGGCTAATTAGAATATTTAGAATTTTATGGAAACTTTAATTAACATTTGATTCAGATCAAAATAATTAAAATAATTATTTGGAATTAATTAAAGTTAAGTGGGATTAGTTTGTCCTAAGTAAGCTTAATTAACTTAAGCTCATTACCCATATATATATATGAGCTACATAAGCCCAAATGAACTCATACACGTAACTTGGCTGAGATTTTGAGAGAGGGAGAGGAAGAACTCAACACCTCTAGAGGGAGAAAAGAGAAATTGAAGGAAATTGGTGAAAGACTTGGAGAATTGAGCTAATCAACTCTTAAATTCACACTCTAGGTATGAAATTCTCCCTTAATCTTTGTATATAAAACATATAGAAGTTGATATCATACAGTTCTTAAGTTCATTTGCACGTAAGTGTATAATGGAGGCTAGAATTACCATGAATTGGAAGAGTTAAGTTGAATTATGTACATGCATGCATGATTCTTCATTTTTGAGTTAAGATTTCTTGAATACCATACATGCATGACGTCTAGAAGGCAAGAACTTGAAGGTTTTTCATGGTTTTAGACATTTCATGCCATCTTGTTATGTTTTGGAAAGAAGAGAACTCAAGTTAAGACATGCATGGCTTATAGCTTAAAATTTGAGTTCAAATTTGAGAAATGGACCATGATTTTGGACAATTGGTTACAAGTTAATTATGTTTTCATGTTTTACAATGTTTTTCTATGTTTTTGGAACAAGCCATGCAAGTCTCACACTTGAAAGATGAGTTTTGGGCTTTAAACACAATTATGGAAATTCCAAAATTCGAGCAATTTGCTCGAGCAATGGAAGTGTCTCAAGCATACATTTCAAGCTCCCAGTAGTTTTGTAGAAAATTGCACGGTGGCTCGAGCAACCGATTGTGTGCTAGAGCGAACATCCTTTTTCTCTAAACTTGGCTCGAGCGACTGTCTAGCGACTATCAAGCATGAAAATTGAGCATCCAATACTTTTATAGTCTTTATAGACGGCTCGAGTGACCAAGTGTGCACTTGGGCGACCCCTTTGTTAGTTGATGGACCGCTCAAGAGAAAGTGTGCGCTTGAGCGAAGACCCCGTTTTCAGCAACTTTCTAAAAGCTTTCATAAGGGCATCATTGCATACTTATGCTTATTTAGGCATTCTTAGACATTGATTAAGACATCAATAGTAAGGAATTGATGTAGATACATTCAAGAAAAGAATTGAATTGAGATTACACGTTAAATTGAGATGGAACCTCAATGTGTTTTTACAGGTGGATGTCCGAGGCCTATTGACGATTTAACCCACTGTGAGTAGTAACTTTATAAAGATATGCTCAAGTTATCTTTATTTTCGAAATTGTTATTGTTCTCAAAATCGATCATAATGAATGAAGTTCTATTTTGGAATTGTAATCGTGGCATTCTTTAGTGAGGCCCTTGCTTGGGGGAAACAATACCATGGCCCATTGTTTAATAGGCCCTTGCTTGGGGGATGTAATACCATGGCCCATTGAATAATTGAAACATAGAGATCTCTGATGTTAGACCCACGTGGTCACAGTGAATATGGAAATATCGAATGACCCATCGTGGTCCCATTGATCTACCATTGTGCTATTGTCATTGATGCATTGCTACTCTATTGGATATACCACGCAAATTGATTGCAATGGCTATTGATATTGAGATTCAAATAGAATTGGAATTGATATTTGATTTGTTACCGAACTTCATTCATATAACCTCTTTATTCTGTTATTACTCATGAGGCCCTACCTCACTATTTGTATATGTATATAGGTGAGTGAATTGAACACTAAGGTTAGAGAGAAAGCCTTGGAGTCAACCCCATGTCAGCCTTTTTGAAGAGCTTCCAAGAAGGACCAAGCTTGGGCTCTAGCAGAGCCAAGCAAAGTCAAAACCCCTTTTTGTTATGATCTTTTGTTTTATACTTTAGTTTTTGCTACTGGGGGTTGTTTTGAATTTTAAAGCTATGGATATTCGAAATGTGTATTAAATGTTAAACGTCTATCATGATAAATGAATGCATATATGTAAAGAGCGGATGTATAATTATGCTATGAGGATGTTTTCATATATGCACATCTCAATGGATTATCTTTTTTTCTTAAATTGCTTCCGCTAAGGCCCGTAAATTATATTGAGATTGATTTGTTATTGTGGCTATAGGTAATCTTAGGATTACTAGCCGGTCATGATGCTATACATGTAGGGGCGGGTTTGTGTTGTGACACCATTATCTCAAAACCATCAACTGCGTCTACCCTTGGACAAAACTTCATCTTTTTCCTTAAACCAATCCAATGCATAAAATACAACTACAATACCAAATTAATCACAAACCATTACTAAACCCACTTAAATTTCATTTCAAAAACTAAACCACTATTCCAATTCTTTAACAAATAACTCGGTCATTACACATCTGCACCTCTTTAGGATTAATTAAGCCTATAATGATAAATTAGAGTTTCTCCCCACTCTCAACACAAACATGTCCAACTACCTCTCAATTAACCGAAACACCCACAACTCAACCAATTTATACTCCAAAATCCAAACCCTAACCCCTATCATGCTTTGTAAAATTTCTTAGCAAACTTGCTTTTAAATGCTATAAAAACTACCATATGTGTATCTATAATGAAGTATTGAAAAGGAGAAAAGAAATCCCTACCTCAAGCAAAAAGAGAAGAAAGCCCAAAAATCCAACTTCGATAAAAACATGATTGACAGAAACTAGGGGTCAAAAATGTTTAGAAATAGATGAAATCAATGTTAAAGAGCTTGAAAACTCAAAAATGGCAGAAAAAGAGAGAAGAGATAGTGAAAAGTGAAAAGATTTGACCTAAAAATTGACTTTTAAAGTTCTGATTCTAGACAGACCACTCGAGCGGTCAAAAGTGCACTCGAGTGGTGAATCGAGGCTTTCAATATCTCAAAAATTTTTGTAAAATAGAGCTGGAAGGGTCTACAGACTGCTCGAGCAAACTATGTACACAACACAGATTTGCTAACATCAATAGGCATAACTCTCTTGCCTGAACTTCGTTTAGAGTCATTCTTGTGTCCAAATTGAAGCCCCGGAAGTAAGGTCTCCAATGGCTCTAGCCTCACATCAAGATTCAAAGAGTATAGAGCGAAAATGATAAGACTACTTAATAACAACCATTTGAATTTGGAGTTTTTGATCCAATCTCGCCTAACCACTATGGTAACACTTCAACCAAGGCCCAAATATCGACTAAGAAGGTTCTCAATTATGTAATCAAAGAAGTACAAAGTGCTACAAACTCCCCACCTAAGGAAATTTTGTCCCCAAAATTGAAGTTATCCAAAGTATGGATTTAAGCTTGGGTTGGTGGATGTGTTTCTTTTTGTAATTGGGTTTCCTTGTGTTTTGGTGTATCACCAACCCAAGCTTAGATCCATAACTTCCCAAATCCCGATCCAACACCTTAGGGCCCCAAAGACACCTGATTAACTAGAATTCAAGAAAGAGGTCACAAATGATTCTTCAACCCACACAACTCGTTGGGTCTACGAGATGAGAAAACAAACAATGGACTCTACGTGCACTCCAAATATGTCAACCACGTCCCCGCCACTACCAAATACGCCAAACCACCACTGAGCACTTAACACTCCAGCACTATGGAAAAGAAAACCACCATCACAACAAAACTCTTGGTTAACTCTCACCAAAGAAGATGACTTACCATGAAAATACGGCCGAAAAGACAACGTTTCGGCACAATAAGCCCCAACAACACCAAACCCTCCTCCAAACAAAACACCTAAACACACGACTAGCAATCCAAGCTAAGTCACTAATCAAACCAACCAGGAAAGGAGACATAATTCACAACACATCCATGTTTAAAAAAAAAAAAAATTCCTCATTTCTCCGTTTCTTTGAAATTCTCTCTCTTGTATATAATTTTTTTATTTTTTTTTCTAAAAAGGTGCTCATATTTGCACCGCCCACAACCAAAATACATTTTTCATTTCCGCGTAAAACTTAAAATTTTGAAACCATCCTTTGAAAACAAATAAAGTGTTACTCAGAACACCTAATCATTCACATTATCATGATTTGCTAGATTCATCTTTTATTAACTCAAATAAACTACGCATCAAAATCCTTTTTTGCCACTTGGATTAAATCCACAAAATTACAGTTCAACATTGCCAACTGAGGCCACAACACAAGGATAGATTCATTTTTCGAATTTGTTTCTTAACATAAAACAATTGGTGAACCTCAACCGTCATCCAACAACATCCATCACTCTTATAGTGATGCCGTAACACCAAAAATGACATTTCTATAACAACAAATTAATAGAAATGAAAATCATGCTAATAATACAGGAAAGCGCAAATAAAGTTTACATATTCATGGGAGCCTCATCCCATCACTACCTATCAATCACAACGGTGCAAAAGTGCTCACAACATGAATGCCTCAACATGTAACCCCAACCCCATTACCACCAACTCACACCAACTTCACTTCACCTACCTGAGACTCACACTCGCAAGACTACCTCAAGGTCCCTTCCAACCTTACAACCACTACACACTATTCCAAACTACATCCAAGGTGACTAAATATCAACCAAATTCCGATACAAACCACCCGACTGAGCAACTCAAGGAAACTTCACTTTCGGCACTAAATACCAACATGCTACTTAGCACCGATTACTCCTAGATGGAGTTCACACAAAAAATAACTATCCCTTGAACCCACACCAGATTCCTCAAGCAAAGACACCACCAGTATTGTTTTCAAATAAACTACCACTCGTAAGCCTATATGGCAAACATAGACTTCTCATCACAACTCAAGACCGATGGGGTCAACAACCCTCCACCAAATCATGAATATGTAAAACAACAGCATAACACACCTAACACACCACCCTAAAACAATCAAGACTAGTCAAAAATAATAAATAAATCTCTGCTTCTCAATAAGCAACTCTAAATTTATTCAAGACATCACAAGCCAATACATGATTAACTCAGGAAAATAATACAACATAATAAAACTAGGATTTCCAATCCTTAGAACACTTTTCAACACAATACAAGCAATTTCAAGATTGATTGCATACCCATACCGTTTGGGTTCACAACAAGACATGCATACATATGCAACATCTGTAGGTATAAAGCCCTAAATAAAATAACATTAGATTAAAGTACAAAATAATAAAACTCCACCACACCATAACATTACCACTGTCCCCGCTTAGACAACTGAAACTGGTCTTGCCCATGCAGAGGGCAACGACACCGAATATGGCTTGGTCGACCACACCTAGAACAAGTATGTGGTCCTCTATTTCGTGACTGACTTGATGAAGCCAGAGTCTCACTGGACCCTCCAAAGGACGATTCCAAAGAACCAAAGTGGATTGAGGCATTGACAGCGCCCATGCCTAAGATCTTACCCGCCTCCAATTCTTACTAGGTCTACTTTCTCCCTAAACAGTCAGAATTATAGATATACCCTCTTTCTACTCATCTGGACCAACACTCAGATTAACGGCTTCCACGTGAGTCACCACCTCTATTAGGGTGTGATAATCTCTATACATAGCCCCAACAACCTTTCCTTAGATATCATCACACAACCGCCTCTCAAACTCAAAACAGCGTTGCTCCTTTGCTGCAACCAACTCTGAACTGAACCTCAACAAACTGGCGAATCTCGCCTCAAACTGTGCCAAAGGAGTATCCTCCTGGCGCAACTCAACAAACTGGTTCCTCAATCTTTCCTGAGAGGATGGAGGAAAAAAATTAGCCCAAAAAGCGTCAATAAATGAAGCCTTTCCTGAGCAGAAGGAGGAAAATACTTAGCCCAACAAGCCTTAGTAAATGCAGCCCAAGTGGTGCCCACAAAAACTCTAGCAGATTTCCATCAATAACTAGCGTCTCCCTTGAGTTGGAAACCAGCCAAAATAACCCTCAACTCCTCATCGTCGACTCTGAGCATATCAACAGTCTTTGTAATCTTCTATAATGAATCATCAACCTCTAACGACTTAGGTTCTTCCAAAAACACAGGTGGATTGGAGCAAAGAAGCACCTTGGTCAACTTAAGGGTACGCCCATGTTCTCTCTCAGTGCAAGCTAGAGTATCTCTCACCACTCTCAAAATCTCACATGCAGCCTCCTCACCTACAGCCAATGCTACAGGGGTAGGTACCAACGGAACAGTTGTGCCTCTATCGACATTTCTACTTCCAATCTGGTCTCTACTTCCTTGTGAAGACATTCTATAAAAGCAAAAACCAAAACCAAGCTTAGTGTACAACACAATGGCCTTCCTAGAGGCATACATTCCCAGCATCGCTAAGCTACGAGACACACTAAACACCAAAATCACACAATCCTATTCACATAAATAGTTAAACATTTAATAACATAATCGAATCAAGTCCACAAAGATAGCTATTCATCCCGGAATGCTCAAGGAATTTTCATTAGAAACTACGTTGATCAAGTGTATTTCCAATAAGACCTCAAAGCAAGTTCACCGGCTATCAGTAATTTCTATGAAACTTAATCCCATGCTCACATAAATGCAACACATAGAGTCCTAACATTTATCCTATCTATATGCAAATATCCTCACCAAGCATAATAAACCTATTGTGGTAAAAACCACTTCCCACGAGCTCAAGGTATTCAAACCGGGTAAGCTCTGACACCAAGTTGTCACGCCCCACTTTTTATCCCCTGAATAAGTTTACCATGTCCATTAAGAACATATGGAACTGTACATACATTACATCGATAATAAATGAAAGTCCTCTCAATCATACATACATGGAATGCAATAGGAATTACATTTAAACAAAATGCCCATAAGCTTACATCTTACATTAAAAGTAAGGGTTTAACCTTTTTACAGCAATGGCGTTTGGACAACAAGTATAGACCCCATGGCCAACAATTAAGTAAGATCGCCGATCTTGAATCAATTCTCAACGTGCACCTAAAAAATGATTAGCAACGTGGGATGAACATAAAATCCAGTAGAGATCCCAACATAATCCTAAGCAATAACACCATATAAATATCTATGATCATGAATGCACCATGATGTACAATATAATTAATGTGATAGTTTAGTATTCAAAATATACTTATATAAGTACATTTTCTCCAAAAACATACATTTGAACACTACAAGGCGTAAAACCATTGTTTTCTTTCCAATTATCCAGTTTAGTTCCAAAAGCATTTCTTCACAATACAACCTTGGTAATTTAATCTCCCAAATTAATATAAAAGAATTTCATCTCCAAAATTGTTTGAAAGCACGTTCACATATATAAGTCATAATCCAATTTCATATCTCAACCCATTACACACACTTATGTAACAACACATCTACTATCTTCTCTGGCCATAGGCCCAAGGGCAAGGAACACCCATAACAGGATACTGAGAAACATATATTTGTAAATATAAATAACTAAATGTAATACATACTTACATTTCTACTGGCCTATAGCATGGTTGAAAAATAATACAACCCACAGAACACATAATGCTTTACCTGCCTCACCCGAAGGGGAACGATCATAAGGTCACACTTTATCGGGTGCAAATTGGAAGGGAGATGAACCTATCACAAGGCACCATACTTTACCGGCTCAATATGGAGAGAATCAAACCTCATTTCATACTTTACTGGATGCAAACCGGAAAGGACAAGGAACCTCTGTTAAGGCGCCACACTTTACCGGCCTCACTCAGAGGAAAACAAACCCCCAAAAAATAACACAATAATAGCACAACATGAAACTACATAATATCGCACAAGTGTAATACATACACATCATGTACTCAACAACTACAATGTCATTCTCCATCGATGACCAAGGACAAAACCTCTAAATGGATAAATAGATACATAACTCATACAATATAAATCCATAACTAATTCCACCTTTTTAAATCAACCATTTCTCATTTCATTTTGTAAAAGAGTTACACACGCCATTTTATTTCCAAAACCAAATTCGTTGTTTCAAAACCATCAACTACTTCTACCCTTGGCCAAAACTTAATCTATTTCCTTAAACCAATCCAATTCATAAAATACAATTACAGTACAAAGTTAATAAAAAACCACTACTAAGCCCACTTAAGTTTCATTTTAATAACTAAACCATTATTCTAATTCTTAAACACATAACTAGGTTATTACACATCTTCATCCCTTTAGGATTAATTAAGCCCATAATGATAAATTAGGGTTTGTTCTCACTCTCAACATGAACATGCCCAGCTACCTCTCAATTAACCAAAACACCCACAACTCATCTAATTCATACTCCAAAATCCAAAATGCAAAATCCAAAATCCAAGCCCTATCATGCTTTTGTAAAATTTCTTAACAAACTTGTTTTTAAATGCCATAAAAACTACCACATGTATATCTATAAGAGGTATTGAAAATGAGCAAATAATTCCCTACCTCAAGCAAGAAGAGAAGAAAATCTAAAAATCCAAGTTCGACGAAAACACAATTTAACTGAAAGCCCTCCTGAGCTCTACATTTTGGTATATGGAACTAGGGTAAAAAAATGTTTATAGATAGATGAAATCAAGGTTAAATAGCTTGAAAGCTCCAAAATGGTGGAAAGAGAGAGAAGAGAGACTGAAAAGTGAAGAGATTTTATCCAAAAAGTGACTTTTAAAGTTATGATTCTAGACAAACCTCTCAAGCAGTCAAAAGTGCACTCGAGCAGTGAATCGAGGCTTCCAATATCTCAGAAAATTTTGAAAAATAGAGCTACAAGGGTCTACATACGGCCCGAGCAGTGAAAATTACGCTCAAGTGAACTATACACATAGCACATATTCGCAAACTTCAAACATGCATAACTCTCTCGTCCAAACTCCATTTAGAGTCGTTCTTTGTCCAAATTAAAGCCCCAAAAGTAAGTTATCCAATGATTCTAACCTCACATCAAAATTCAAATCAAAATTCAAAGTATGGAGAGAGAAAATGATAAAAGAGTGAAGACTACTCAATAAATTGCGCTCGAGTGAACTATGCACATAGCACATATTCGCAAACTTCCAATATAGCGATCCCGGTTGTCCCTTTACTGTTCAGTTGTATTTTGGACTCGGTCCCGTGGAGTTGGTAGTTGTATCTATCTTGTTGTCGTCTTTTCAATCCATGTGTTTGAGTTTTAGGATGTGTTGGGCTTGGTTGTTACATGTTGGTAGAGCGTTGGCTCCCATTTCTGTTGCCCAGTTTTTGAGTTGTCCGCTCGAGCGGGTCATTTTACGCTCGAGCGGGGTTTACACCCTTCCAGCATTTTGAGTCCTTGCAAAACTTCTACAGGTGTGTTTTCTACGCTCGAGCGGGTTTCTTGTGCTCGAGCGGGTTTGTTGGCGCTCGAGCGGGTTGTACCTCGTTGGTGAAGGTTTTGGGAGATGAAAATCTACGCTCGAGCGGACTGGTCTTTTGCACTCGACCGGGTGTGTTTCGCCTTTGTGTCTTGGCGCTCGAGCGAGAATTCTTGCGCTCGAGCGGGTTCAGTTTTCTATTCTTGACGCTCGAGCGTCCTGTTATCCGCTCGAGCAGGAATGTCGTTTATCAGTTGGCAGCTGGGCGTTTTAAAATCACTTTTTACATTCTCTCTCTCTCTCTAACTTTCTAAAAACACTTTTGAGAGCTTCTCTCTCTAGGATCTTCCTTCTCTCTGGGGTTTAATCTAGTTAGAGTGTCTCCCTATCCTCCGGCCTTTGTAAAAAGTGTGTTGATCGTCAAGGGCTTCATTTCGATCCGAGAATCGTGGTGTTTGGAGCATCTTCACTTTCTTCTCCTTCTCCATTTGAACTCTAACTTCGAGGTAGGGATATTCTACTCCTCTTTATGAGCTTTGTCTTTGAATTTTAGCATTTTGATATGTTGGGGGTTGTTGGGTAATTTGGAGAAAGTTTGGGTCTTTGTATAATTTTACAAAAGATGGGGTTTTATTTATAATTAAACCTATATGCATGTTTGGCATAGAGAAATGATATAGATGACGAACTATGGATGAAAGTGGAACCTTGGGGTTGTTATGTTAATTATGGGAAAATGCCCTAATTAGTTGGATAAATTAATTTGTATAATTAATTTTGAGAAATGAGGAATTGAATTGCGAGTATTCAAATTGAAAAGATTATGGGGTTAACGGGTGTAGTTGGATTCATTTAATCGCTCACCCAGGATGAATGTTGATAATATATCCATTTGGTGCATTTATTTCCTGTTTAGAAATAACTGCTTGGGCTATCGGTGGAGGATAGCCTTGATTGTTGTAGACAATGTATGATGATTAGGCAAACTAAAACTAATCGATTGAGTATGCTATCGAATATAGCGGTTGTAATAATACATCGACTTTATGTATTGAATGTTTATGTATATGATCTATGTTTATATGCATTGTGTGTGTGGGAGGGGATAGGGGATGTACTCCACGGTTTAGGGGAAGATAGGGGATGGACCTCTAAGCCGGGTTGTGTGTGACATTGATACAACACTACAATGTGTATCAAGTGTTGATTATGGAAGTGTTTACATTGATTTGATATAGCACTAAAATGTATATCGTTATCAATTGTGAAGTATAGAAGTGTTTCTATGTCATGTTGATGTAGCACCACAATGTGTATCGTTCGTATAATATGGGAGTGGCTTATGTGTTATTGATACAGCATCAAAATATGTATTCACCATGAATTTCGAAAGTATTTTTAAGATGAGTCTCATTCTCATCAAGTTATTTGGCTAAGTTTTGAGCCTCGTTTTGAAACTCAAGATTGAAAAAGAAATGAGAAATGAAATGTAACATAGACTTAAATGTCATGAAACCGGAATGTGATATAAGTGAGTGTATCGGTGTTGACCATCTATCAACTGCTAATCTTTTAGTCATTGTTCATAGCTGGTTTAGCGTATTTCTACTGGGCTGTGGCTCACCCTTTATGGGACATCATTTTCAGGTACAGGTAGCATGCCACCTCCAAGGACATAGCTTGGGAGGATAGAGGCAGACAGACTACTTTTGTTGTTTGCTTTCTTTTGATGTATTACATGTAAATTCAAACCAAGGGCTTAATATGTATTGAGTTAGCACTCTTCTTTTTGTAACCAAGTGTTAACTTGGAAAGCTGTAAGCCCGTAGGGCATTTGCTTTTGTTGTTAACATGTAATACTTTTGTAAGAACTACTCTGATTAATGGAAAGATGGTTAGTTTCTTTTCTATCAATGCATGTCTAAAGTGATGGGTTTTATGCATTTTTTTGAGGGCGTTACATCAAACATGCATAACTCTCTTATCCAAACTCCATTTAGAGTCGTTCTTTGTCCAAATTGAAGCCCCAAAAGTAAGTTATCCAATGATTCTAATCTAACATCAAAATTCAAATCAAAATTCAAAGTATAGAGAGAGAAAATGATAAAAGAGTGAAGACTACTCAATAACAACCATTCGAATTTGGAGTTTTTGATCTAATCTCACCCAACCACTATGGTCACACCTCAACCAAGGCCCAAATATCGACTAAGATGGTTCTCAATCATCATAATCAAAGAGTCAAATATAATTCCATAATACCAAGAAGTACGGAATGCTACATTTTTTATACCAACAACATACCTCTTTAATTTAATAATAAAATAAAATTAAAAATAAAAATAAAAAATGACATATAGCTCTTGTATAAATAAGAAAGACTTAATGAAATTGATGTCATTAACTAGCATGTAAAATTGTTGGAGATCATCTTATCATACATTGTGAAATGCTAAAAAAATATAGTGTTAGTAAAGTGATTTACATAAAATTGGGGGCACCTTGTTATGCATTTTATAAATACTCATGAAATATAGATGTAATAATAGAATTCTAAAAAACAAGGGGAAGGAGAGATTATACTTTACTATTGGATGAAAGATAAATTTATATGTGGTGGTGGTAGAGGATATATAATACCATGGGAGACGGTATTGCATATCCCCCTTTTGGAGGTTATATTATCTGATCTCCGTTTATATTTGAAGTCACTTGAGGCAACTAAAATTAGGCTAGGGGACAATAAAAAAACACATGGTTTATTTAAACTAAGTTTGAAAGTTAGTATTTAAATATGTTTAAATTTGAAAAAATTCTACAATATACATCTTTAGAAAGTTGTACCATATATCTTAGTTATGACCTTTGTGCTCTTTGATTAGGACTCATTGCGGTGTTGGTTATGACTTAGTTATGACCAATGGTTATGCCTAAAATGGTGTTTGGTTATGACATATTATGGTGTCAGTTATGACTCATTGATAACCTATTGTTGTTGTAATTTTGGTTATGATTAAAACAGTCTTTCGTTATGTCTCAAAGGTGTTAGTTATGATCCATTAAATTATGATAGAAAGTGATTTGATCATGACACTTTTTGGTATCAACAACACAAAATAGGATCCGGGGTTGCAGTTGTGACATAGTCACAGAAGTAACTACTATGAGGGTCGTCGGGTTTGTTCCAAACCTATTTCGATTATCTGAACTGTTCATATTATAGGGTTTATCGAACATATCATCCATGTAAAAAATTAGGTTAATTAAATGACTCTAACCACATGATCAGGTTCTAATTATTTTTAAAACCATTATCAAAATTATGATAGTTGTTCAATTTCTTACAGAAAAAAATAAAAAATAAAAAAAATAAAGAGGGAGAAAGAAAAGAAAAAAGAGATCTTGTTATAAGGCTACAAATATATGATTAGCTTGAATTTTTTTTTTTTTTTTAATTGAATGATCTACCTGACAAACCTTTCGAATTATCGAAATAGACTCGGATCAATCTCCTTCGGTCCTCACATAACTATTGTGACTAAGTCACAATAGCAATCTCAGTTGTCATGACTTGCATATCTATGCTACGCCCCTTCTTGTATTGTAGATTTACCCTTAAATTTAAGACTATTTATTGTTTTTTTTTTGTTGATTTTAAGTAAGTTTCAATCAAGTCCAGCTCAATTAAAATTTTCATTATATAATTTTAAAAGAGAAATGTTAGGTATACAAAATTTTCTACCAAAAAATTTGCTGAACACTCACATGCCATGTGTGTGCTTGGTAGAAATTTTGATAGAATATTTGTAATATGCAGCAGTTTTTTTTTTTTTTAATTTTACAATTCATACAAACTTATGAAACTAATTCAAATTATGTTTCAAACTATTTTCATTTATGATTTATTTACCTAATGATACCAATTCAAATAAATATATTACAAGCCAACATTAATTAATCTCAAATAATTTGATTCATCTAAGAAACATTTATGTACATAATATATATTTGGGAGCATTATTGTAAAACAAAACAATGTCATCTATTCAAATCCTAATAGAATCAAAGGCAATTAGCTGCAACAATGCCTCTATTTGGTTTTTGTAATTGGTAATCCCGTTAAACAAAACTTCATTTAATTGTCTTTTAATTCGCTCTATTGTATCGTGAGTTATGAGAGATTAAATGCGAATTCAACCCAAGTTGTGCCTGAGTAGAGGAGTTTGTACTGACATTCCATATCTTGTTTTAAGCATTCCTTGTTTGTCACTTCGTTGACTAAGTACGAGAAGCCAAAAAAAAAGTCAAAGTTGATTAACCACTCGACTGATCTTTTGTGCACTCGAGCAGTGAAGTGGTTCATCTAGTATATGTGCCTGCATTCTGAACTTCTAGGAAGCATGTTTTACGGCTCAAGTGGTAGATTTTGCGCTCGAACAGTTGGCCTATGTGTGAGTATCGCCTTTAATCACACCGTTCAAGCCGTAAAGTGAGCGTTCGAGCAGTCTTCGTAGTTCTGTTTAGTATGAAGTGCATTGTTTGTTATTTTTAGGGTTTAACTCGTTCAGAATCTTAGAGAGTAAGAAAAAACACAGTATTCGATATTGGAGGGTGTTTATATATGAGTATCATTGATGTATAGAAGATGATTGATTGATCAACGAATTACATATTGACAAACATCAAGGGTTGGTTTTGTTCTTTTATTCACAAAAAGAGAGAGGTATTCATCGGTGGATTCCGGGGAACTTGGGCCCAATGCTTTGGTGGATTTCAGAGTGACTCATCATCATGGATTTGACATCAATGTTGTGGATTCAACGTTGGGAAAATAAATTCTTAGGTGAAGACAGTAGTGTAAGAGACATATCGGGTTCAGTTCAATTTGGGTATAGATTCGCGAGGTAATTGAAAGTTCTCGTGTGTAATTTTTCTTTGTCTTCATGGTAGATTATTTTGTAACTTTGGCCCATAATTTTTTTTTATCACAATTGAAGGAGTGTAATTGTGATTTTTTCACATTAAATCGTTGTGCTAATTTGTTATTGATTGTTTGATTGAGATTTGTTATTCATTGTTTTAAATTGAATCATAATAACAAATCACTATCTCAAGGGTTCTTAGATTTTTTACCCCATCTTCCATAACTTAACCATGGCTCAAGTTGTATTCCTTGATTTTTGGGGCCAAATTCAGAATTTGAGTTTATATAGAAGTATCAAACACTCACTCATAATAGTATAATTATTAATGCACCAATATCATACTTGTAGCAACACCCCCCCCCAAAAAAAAAAAATGGGGTCTTTTTTTTTTTTTTTTTGGGTGGAGGAATAGGTTTGCTAGTTGAGACGTCCCGAGGCATAATATAAAGATACAAGTAGGGATGACAATTTCTCACCGTCCCATTCCATTTCCGCCTCACACAAGTATGTCTTTCTTGCACAAGAAAGCAAGACGCAAAGGTGGCTCAACCATTATGTTATTTCGTCGGTGATCTCAGACTCCCAAGAAAATATAATAATAATAAAAAAAAAATCATTTTGTCGAAGGCCCCAATTTTTTAACAGCCTGATAAGATAAGATCTTATTATAATATTTGTCTAACATCTCAAAAGTTTTGAGCCGCTACTAGTAAGTGTGGATGGATTTTTCTCTCCTTGCCCCCATCTGATTTTTCCAATGAGGTCATGTCATTTCTCCATCATTTTGTTATTTTTAGCCCTATATAATTCTTAACCCCCTACTATTGGTTGAGCACATTGCCAACTTAGAATTCTCGAAAGAACCCATGTAAGGATGAAATAGTTTATCTTTGTAAATACTGTAATAGATTAGTAAGTATTAGTAAATTTTTCTTTTACATTGTTAAATTTAAGATTGTAACATAATAACACATGCAGTTATAAAATAGGAAGAATAGCAACCGCAATACAAACTTTTCAACAATAAAATCAAAATGAGGGGGTACAACAACAATAACAATAGTAGTCGTTTTAAGAGAGGCAGGTTTTTGTTGTTGTGGTGGGGTGGGGGGTGGACAACAAGTTTGATTGGTCAAACCGCCCTGCTTGAATGTGCGAAAATTTTCTTACAAATCAGACCAACCGATGTGTACTGCATTTGGCACTATACAGAGTATTGAGCCCAAAATTTTGACGAGGAGAATGAGAACATATGTATTGAATACTTTGAAAATAGGCGAATTAGGATGGAAAGGGACTTGGGCTCCTCAAAGACTCACAACTAATCCCATACTCATTATTGGAGTCTTTTGTTACCAATCCCAAGCCGTGGTCACGGACAGTTTGTTTGGTTCTACTTTTCATAAAATAGTTTTCAAATAAGTTTATTTTTTGTATTTTAATATTTTTAATAATTTTTTTTAATATTTTAAGTAATTTTTTTTTTAATTTTTAGACACACCTAACATAAATACACTTAAAAAGTATAATATTTATATAAAAAAATCTTTAAAAAATACACTAAATACCAAAAAATATATTTAAAAAAATACGAAAATTTAGTACATTTTTCGTATTTTTGTGTATTTATTAATTTTTAAAATATTTTTTTCACAAATATTTTACTATTTAAATATATCTAAGTAAGGTGCACCTAAAAAACTAAAAAAAAAAATTACTTAAAATTTAAAAAATATTAACTAAAAACAAAAAACTCAGTTTTCAAAAAACTGAAACCAAACACTAATTTTTAGTTAACCATTTCATTTGGTAACCATTCTGTTTTCAGTTTATATTTACAAAAATTTTAAAAACTTTCATAAAAACTTGTTTGATATTTTTTTAGGTTTACAAATGGTTGTCTCAGTTTACAAATTTGAGAAAAAAACTTAAAGTCAAAAAATGAGTTTACGTTTTCAGTTTTCAATTTTTTTTTCAATTAATTTTTTTTTCAAATAATTTTTTTTCAATAATTTTTTTTTCAATTATTTTTTTCCTAATATTTTTTTTCAATTAATTTTTTTTCCAAATAATTTTTTTTCAATTAATCTTTTTTTTCAATTAATTTTTTTCAAATATTTTTTTCCCAATTAAATTTTTTTCAATTATTTTTTTAATTAATTTTTTTCAAATATCTTTTTTCCCAATTAAATTTTTTTTCAATTATTTGTTTAATTAATTTTTTTCAATTAATTTTTTTTCAAATATAATGTGTGTGATCCCATTGTCATAAATAATAAAAATAAATATAAATATTTTAGGTCTGAATAAACATATTTTTTACTTCATGTTTTTAAAATTTTTTAAACATGTTGTTCAAACCAAACGCGTTTGTAATTTATGTTTTTCTAAAAATAAACAAAAACCAGTTTATAAAATTTTTGTAAACATAAACAAAAAACTTAAATGTTACCAAACGCTACCTAAATGTCGTAAAATGATTAATTGGTAATTAATAAAAATATAATAGAAAAAATTAATTAAAATATTTTAATAGATTATCAAATCTTTGTTTCTTAAAAATAAATCTAATTTTTTACTCTCTTCGTCCTAAAATATTAAGCCCTTATTCCAATTTTCATTGTCCCAAAATATTAGTCCATTTTCAAAAATCAAGAACTAAAATAATATGAATTTCCTATTTTGTCCTGTTTTTAAATTCATTAACAACACAAAAAATATAATTATGAAAATTGGTATTCCCAAAAAAATGTACTATCAAAGGGTGATTTTAAAAAATTAATATTTTTAAAATGTAATAATTATACTATCAAAAAAAGTTAGATTCATCAAAAGGGAGTATTATTTTGGGACGAAGGGAGTAGTTACAATAGCATTACCCTTTTCAAAATGTAATTAAATAATATAAAATAAATCTCATAATTTAGGTCCCATACCATATTATTGTGGTGAATTGTAAGAATTAAATTGTGAATTTCTAATAATTCTGTAATAAAGGTAATGTTACAGGTACCTACAATTTTACCTATTATTTATTTTCTCCCTCACATGATGTGAGGTGTGGGACTTCATATAATCATATCGTGTAGGTCCTATACCTCACATAAGAGGGATTGAAATAAGAGGTACTTACGAATTAGTCCTACTGATTATACTTATTTATTTATTTATAAGTCATGTTCTTTTTTTCTTTTTTTTTTACTTGTCAATATCCCTAAAATACCGTTCACTCACTTTCTTCATCCCTATTACGATTCCTTCCTTCTTTGTTAGTGACCACTTCCAGCTACTGTCTCTGGTTGCCAACGACAGCCACCAATGATGGTTTCCAACAACACTTCTCTGGCCATTTTTTTAAAAGAAATAACATTTATCACCCCCAAGTCACTACTGCTATTACATCTACCACTCAATCACTCATTCTCACACTTGTTCACTCATATTTACATAGACACAAATTGTCATGACCCCTACTTGTCCCAATGTCATGGGTTGCAAGGCCAACTTTGCGACGTTTTGCTCGTGGTGGTGTGACCATTTGAGTGCTCAAGAGTGGCTCTTGTAAGGGCCTCAACGTGGCCTGACATTGGCCCTAAGCAGCCCAAGGCATACAGGCCATCATGCAGCCAGCAGCACGCCCAAGTAGCACAGGCCGTGGCTCATGTCACAGCCCAGCCACCCAAGCCATAGCAAGGTCACAACATAGGCCACAACCCAGCTACAGCCCAGGTTGCAGCAAGGTCGCAGCCAAGGCCACAGCCCATGCCAAAAGCCAGCAACAAGCAAACCATAGACAAGCCGCCTACCAACATTGCCAACCACTCGCGGCCCAACAAACCAGCCAACAGCAGTAGGCAGCAAAGTAGATTTTTAGCGCGTTGTTTAGGCATCCAAATGAAGGAATTTTGGGTTGAAATTTTTACTTGAACAAGATCTTGGGGGAAGTGTTTTCCCAACCAAGTTTCATGATTTTTTCTCAATTTGTGGAATTTTTGAAAAATCATTATGACTCCTCGGACATAAGGCATGTTTCCTACTACCAGATGGCTAATGCTTAACAAGCATATATAAAAGGGCAAGGTGTGCTACCTACCTGCCTCCTCGCCTAAACTGGGCTTCAAGTGAGCAACCTTGGGGCAACTCAAGGGTGAGCTTTACGCATCTAAAGGGGTGTCTAGAGTCTCCACGCGAGTTTGGGAGCCCCATGGACGGTGCAAAAATGTAAGCACTGCGTGTGCCTCCCGAGGAAGAAGTTTAACACGTTGTTTCCATTACGCCACGCGATATGGCATCTTGGGTACTCATTTTAGACCGAATAGGCTATCGAGGCACCACCAAAGGCCTCCTGTGCCAACTCAAGTGCTTGGTTTGGGTTCAACCTTGCACGAGGGGATTCTGTGGCTTAAGCTAAGCGGTTGGAAGGCAACACTATAGCGATCCCGGTTTTCCCTTCATTGTTTAATTGTATTTCGGACTCGGTTCCGTGGATGTGTTGTTGTCTTATTCCTGTTTTCATCCTTTACTCTTTGTATATGAGTCTTGGGTCGTGTTAGGCAGGTTTGAAACAGGTTGGGTGTGTTTGGGAAAACAAGTTGATTGTGATTGGAAACCAAGGGTTAGTGTCCATTAAATTTTCATAATGGTTCATTCATATTCAAACTTGTCCTTTCAAATTCCAATTAGTAGGCTTTTATGACAAACTTGTTCATTTAATATCCTTATTAGTGGTTCATTTAATATCCTTATTAGTGTTCATTTAATGACAACTAGTGTCTTTTCATAATCCAACTAGTATTTATTAGTGGGCTTTAATAAACCAATAAATCATAACTTGACTTTTCAATTCTAACCAGTGGGCTTCTATGCCATGTTACACCAGATTTGCCTATAAATATCACCATTCCCTAGCATGGCAAACACTAGTAACACTCTCACACACACACATTCGACTAAAGGAGAGGAAGGAGAACAAAAGAGAAATCTTGAGAGGAGGAGGAAGGGATGGCTTGCTCTTCATTTTGATTCGAAAATTATTGGGTTTGGAGCACCGTCGAAATCCTTCATCTTCTCCATTTGGTCTCTCCATTTGAGGTAGGGATAACTACTCATTTTTATGATCTTTGACATAAACTTTTGGTCATTTTGATTTAATGTTGAAGTTGGGTGATTTTGGGTGTTAGGGTTTCAACTTGAATAAAGAGGGGTTTTGCTATTTTGACCAATATATGTATATCTTGGGTCTTATAATTAGGTGAAATAAAACTAATCAGTTGAATATGTCATTGAATATGATGGTTGGAATAATACATCGAATTTATGTATTGATTGATCGTGTATATGATAATTGTTATACATTGTATTGTGTGGGAGGAGATAGGGGATGTACTCCACAGTTTGGGAGGAGATAGGGGATGGACTCCTAAACTGGATTTTATTTCGGAGGAGATAGGGGATGGACTCCATTGATACAGCAAATATGTGTATCATTTATGAAGTATGAAGTGTTTTAATATGAGTTGTTATCTCATGAGAATTGTGAAGTATGGAAGTGTTTTATTATGAGTTATAATCTCATTTAAATTGTTGATATTGGAAAGGATCATGGACATACTTGTCATGGATTTGGATTGTGCTGTATGTTGGTTTATATGAGTTAAACATTTATCAAAATGCCAATGTTTTAGTTATTGCTCATATTATGTTTAGCATATCTCTACTGGGCGTTGGCTCACCCTATATGGGACATCATTTTCAGGTCCAGGTGATATGCCACCTCCAAGGATGTAGCTTGGGAGGTTGTCGAAGCTAAAGGCTTCCTTTTTGTGATTATTTTGTGTGTAAATCAAGCCAAGGGCTTATTTTGCGTTTTGAGTTAGTACTCTCTTCTTTGTAACCAAGTGTTGGCTTGGAAAGGTGTAAGCCCGTAGGGCAATTTACTTTTGATGTCAACGTATAATTCTTTTGTAATGAATACTCTGATAAATAGAAATATGCTTTATCCTCTTATGTCTATGCATGTCAAGAATGTGGGTTTATCTTGTATTATTTTGAGGGCGTTACAAACACGGCATATGTGGGCCATTGAATGAAAGCATCAAGCTATGCATTGACTAAATCCGTTGAGGGATCCCATTATGCTACGAGCAAGCTACGGATTGAGACATTGCCTTACTCAAGCAACATGTTGGTGCGATGCCAACGTGCGCAATGGCCTTAGGCAGAGTCTAACACATGTGTTGGCATGAGGACTATGCTGTGGGCAAGAGATTGACCCTCGGTGGCTTGTGGGATTTACATGACCGCATGGCTATCCAATATACATCGATTGAGGCATGCTTGACCCTATGACACTTCAAGATGTTGTCAAAGACCCAACATGCTATGTTGGCTTGTCGACTAAGTCGAGGGCCTTCACTAGCACATTGTTGTGTGACTAGGCACCTTGATGACATGAACCTAAGTTGGGTGAACACCTTGCTTAAGGTAAGCTTGGTGCTATGAAGCGACTTATGCCGTGTGTGGTGCACTTGAGGCGTTAGGCCTACTTGTGGCATCCTGGTGAAGACAAAGCTTCCTTGTGAAGTTGTTCTACTTGACAAAGAATGAGGCCCTAATGTTCAAAACAAGTGAGATCTTTAACACTTGATTTGTCAATGAGCTATGGCGGGCTTAAACTTGGTGGAGTTTGAGAGCCACACAGGCGAAAAATTGATCCGCTGTGCCTCTAAAAGAGTCGGCCTGTGACACCCAAACAGGATGGTGTAGTGATCGGCCAATAGTCCCAAACTACCAAAGGACTCTTAATATAATTGGCAAAATTTCTCTTTCATAGATATACAAAAGCCATTATTTGTTATATTGAGCCCATTTACAAAATCCATGTAGAACACTGCATAACTATATGAAATGAAAGCATAGATTCTTATTAGAACCATTACATTACATTATTACAAGACAAAAATAATAACATGTTACAATACATACATCTTAATTTTGAAAAACTATACAGCCACAAAAGACTAGCTTCTAATTAACTTCTTGTCGAACTTGAACTCATTGTTACCTACATATATATAAGGGAGAAGGGTGAGCCATTGCCCAGCAAATAGTAATACAGTAAAGTAGTAAATGAATGAATACTAAAAGACTTTATTACAGCCAAGCACAAGCTCATTTTGAACATAATATAACTTTACAAAACAAAACATGCTTATCTTGCAACATATACATAGCGATGAACATTCTCAAGGTACTTCGTGTCACAACCCGAACCCACCCTAGAGGTTTAGGTCGTGACCGGCCAGTAATCTTAGATTACCCGACCTCAAAGACAAAATAGATAATTAATAATAGTAAACGGGGCACTGTAGAAGCAATATTAAAACATAACTGTGTCCATCGAGCGGTGCATATATGAAAATTTCATTATATTAAAAACTTCAACTTCTTTACAAAGATATAAGCACATAGATTCAAGCATATAGATTCATTACAACATCTTAGACGCTTATGCAAAAGATCCATACATAATGAGTTTCCAAATAACAAAAGAAAAACAAAACTAAAGGTTGACATAGCTTGGCTCCTCTTGAGTCCAAGCATGCCCCATCGCGAAGGAACTTCAAAGCGGCTTCACAAAAGGTGGACTCCTGAGGTTTCTCTAGACTTGACGCTCCATACGCTCACCTACATATATATAGGGAAAAGGGGGTGAGCTAAAACCCAATGAGTAATATTAGTATAAAGAGGTTAAATGAATGATGACTATTATAATACAAAATCATGTCATATGAGTTTCGAAGCAAAGCATAGATGAGTACTTGTCATATCAAAGTTCACAAATCATATTCATATGTGGTACATCCTATAGCGCAATGCAAAGGGCCCGAAGGCGGAAGGACCATTAAGGTCAACAAAGGGACCGCATAGGTCTAACAAAGGCACCAAATAGGTCAAGCAAAGAGACCACTTGGGTTAACATCAGAGATCTCTGTGCACATATAACAAAGGGCAGCGATATTGTTTCCCAGGTCGAGGGCCTTATAACAAAGGGTCATGGTATTGTTACACCCAGGCGAGGGCTTTACAAACAGATGCCATAATTACTTTTAAAAGAGAGAATCATTCATTCTTATCAAAATAGCACTTCAAAATAATATTCTTGCAGTTAATCAAGTACATTTTAACAACATATATTTACAAAGATACTACTCACAGTGGGTTGGTACTGGCATTGGACCTCGGTTGACCATCTACACAAATCACATAACAAAGGTACACATTGAAACACGCGCTCATAACAAATGACATATCTTAATTCAATTCTCTTATGTGTGTTCCTATCTTATTCCAAGGCTAAGGATGTCTAAATGATGCTTAAGATTGCCTTAAACTGCATGAGTTTGCAAATATGCACTTAAGAGTGTTTGCCAAAAATTGCTAGAATAGGGTCTTTGCTCGAGCGCACCTTTGGTCACATGAGTGGTGTGGCCTAACTACAAAAGTATTGGACAGTGTGAAAGTAGGCTCGAGCCATCACTTGGTCGCTCTAGCCAAGTGTAGTGCGAAGTCGAGTTTGCTCGAGTGCATACTTGGTTGCTTGAGCCAACTGCAAATGTCTGTAAAAATACTGAAAGCATGCAAAGTTCACTCAAGCGACAGCTTCACCGTTTGAGCAAAGTGGATGAATTCTGGAATTTCCATAACAAAATTCAAAGTTCAAAAATACATCTTTCATGTTCATAACTTGCATGGTTGTTCCAAATTCGTGAAGACTCATAGAAAAACATGTACAGATACTAATTTTGAAACCATGAGGTTAAAAACACCATGAATTGCCAAATTTGAAACCAAATTCTTCATGCATGTAATGAATTGTCTTCCTTTCTTTTCAAAACAATAATATATAAGATGAGAAGTGTAAAATTGTAGAGAACCTTAAGAAACAATAAGTGTAAGTCCCATGCATGTATGAATTTATAGAAAATTAAGCTCAAAAATGGAGAATTATGTATGCATGTAGACAATTGGCTAATTTCTACCATATTCAAGTTGTTTCTAACATTCTCTTTCCAATTACATGCAAATTGTCACGACCCCAAAACCGCCCCTATAGGTTTAGTGTCATGACCGGCCAGTAACCATAGATTACCTACGGCCTCCATACAAATGAACCTTTAATTTTAAAGTACGGGGCTTCGCGAAAGTCTAAAATGACATAGAAATTATCCGTTGAGTTGTGCATATAGGAGGAGAACAAATATGTTAAGCAAAGTTTTGTTTTAAAAATACATCCATCATGAGCACGAATTATGTATTCCATATCCATGTATATATATATATATATATATGTATACAACCCCAACTATGCACAATTGCAAAAGAACTTTAGAATACACAAAAGGGGGTTTGACTAGCGCGGCTCCTCTCGAGCCTGGTTGCTTCACTTGGAAGCTCCTCAAAAGCTGACCCAGGGTAGACTCGAGGCTCTCTAACTTTGTTGTTTCGCTTGACAACCTACATATATGTACATAAATAAATAGTGAGCTAGAGCCCAATGAGTAATAACAGAATAAAGAGTTTAAATGAATGAAGCTCATTATCATCACAAGTACTAATCTTAGCATCAATAATCGTTTCATTCGTACGTGTGGCTTACCCATTAGAGGAACAATATTTCAATAACGATGGACCACGATTGGTCTAACACTGGAAGTTCTCTATGCTTCAATCAATTCAATAGCCTTGGTATTAATCTCCCCCAAGCAAGGGTCGTTCTCTATGCTTCAATCAATTCAATAGCCTTGGTATTAATCTCCCACGATGGGTCTAACACTAGAAGTTCTCTATGCTTCAATTAATTCAATACCCTTGGTATTAATCTCCCCCAGGCAAGGGTCGTTCTCTATGCTTCAATCAATTCAATAGCCTTGGTATTAATCTCCCCCAGACAAGGGTCAATAGCCTTGGTATTAATCTCCCCCAGGCAAGGGTTAATATTCAATGGGTGCCACAAAACCATTTCGAAGTGGAACATCATTCATTATAAGAAAATGACGTTTCAATGAGCCATGCTAACAATCATCATATCATTTCAAAAAAAATTCGTCGATCAATCACAGATCTATTTCAATAGCATAACATTTTCGAAAATAGAGATAACTTGAACATATCTTTATAAAGTTATTACTCACAGTGGTTTGCGTTGTCACTAAGCCTCGAACGCCCACCTAAACAAAACACATCACAAAACACAATTGAAACTCCATTTCCTTAATTCAATTCTCTTTATGTGTTTCTAACTTATTCTATGATTATAGGAGTCCATATGGTGCCTAAGTATGCTTGGAGTGACATGAGGATGAAAATATGCACTCAAAAGAGTTTCTCAAAATTTGCTAAAAATAGAGTCCACGCTCGAGCAGAGGATCAAAAACAAAGGTGGTCGCTCGAGCGTAACTTTCTTCGCTTGAGTGGTCTGCAAAAGTACTAGTTACATGAAATTCCAGCTTGACAGTCGCTTGAATGGGTACTGAGTATAAACGGCTCCTCGCTTGAGCACCATTTTGGTCGCTCGAGTGACCTGTAAAATTTCAGAAAACTTCTGGTAGCTCGATTTTCATGCTCGAGCGAGGCTTGTCTCGCTTGAGCGGATAGCACAAATTCAGGAATTTCCAGAACTGTGTTTGAGCTTCAAGGTTGATATTCTAAGCTTCAAAACTTGTGTTTTTGTTACAAAAACTTAGAAAATTATTATATAACATGAAAATACTTCCAATTGAAACCACTTGTTCAAATTCATGCTCCAATTGTTCAAATTCAAACTTAAAATTTCAAATTAAAACCATGCATGTTATGGATTGAGCCTACTCCATGTTAAAACATCACTAAGTGATATGAAATGCATGAATTCATGGATGATCTTCAAACTCATGCCTCCTAAGCTTCATGCATGTATAAATTTCAAGAAATCTTAACTCAAAAATGAAGAATTAAGCATGCTTGTGCATAATTCAACTCCAATTCATCATATTCATAACAACTCAAGCTCAACCTATTCAAATTCAACCAAATGATTCTATAACTCCATGAACTTAGTTTCTACATGATTCAATTCTAAGAATTTAGGATGAATCTCATACCAAATGTGTAAATTCAAGTGTATTATAGCTCCAGTCCTTCAATCTTCCACAATTCTCTACAAGCTCTTTGTTTTCTCTCTAAATATGTTGAGCTCTCTTCCCTTCTCTCTCAATTCTCAGCCAAGAGTTATAAAAATGAGCCTATAAGCTTAATTAGGGCCTTATATAGGGCATGATTAAGTTAGCCTAATCAAATGTGATTAAGATTAATTAATTAGGCTTAATTCTAACTAATTCAATCAATTTATTCTAATTATTTTGATCCAAATCAAATTTCAATTAAAGTTTCCATAAAATTTTAAATATTCTAATTAGCCTATTGGGCTAGTGAATTTCAGTTTCTAAAGTCGTTTAGGCTCTCAATTTCCGACTCTAAGTTGTCAATTTAAATAGATATTCCATATGTCAATAGATAATTATAGAATTAAACATGTAATCACACAATTAAGCACATAATCATAAAATTAAACTCATGAAAATTATATAATGTACTAGTTTGGAGGTCGGGGTCGTCACACAAATGATCCCACAACTTAGTGAATTCAATCTCTACATGAATTATCTTCAAGAATTGAGGGTGATAATCTTACCTAAAGCTTAAATTGAAGTTGAAAATTTCTTCAAATTCTTCACAATCTCATTACTCTCTCTAGAAGTGTTGCTCTCCCTCTCTCTCCAAATTTCAGCCCAATTGATGTCAAAAAAATGAGCTCCTAAGCATGATTAAGTCATATATAGATATGGGTAGATTAAGTGAGGTTAATTAGGTTGGATTAAGGCTAATTAATTAAGCTTGATTCTAATCAAGTGTAATTAATATATTCTATTTTTTTTTATCCGAATCAAATTTTAATTAAATTTTCCATATGGTTCTAAATATTTCAATTAGTTTATTGAACTAGTCAATTTCAGCTTCTGAATTTGCTAAGGCTTCCAATTTTAAATTTTAAATCGGTATTGTAGCAGATATTCCAAAGACAGGCAGATAAACACACATTATACATATAACCATGCAATTATGCTCAATGAAATAATATATGAAATTGATACGTATGTCGGTGTCATCACAATCTCTCCTTCTTAGGAAGTTTGGTCCCCCAAATTTAAGTTACCTTCATTTGGAAACAACTCTAGATAGCGTTGTCTCATTTCATTCTCCTTTTCCCATGTAGCTTCCTTTCTGTAGTGTTCTTTCCATTCAAATTTCACTATAGAAATCGATTTGTTCCTTAACTGCTTGACTTGTCGATTAATAATTTTAATTGGTTTTTCTTCATAGATTATATCATCATCAAGCATTATCCGGTGGTAATCTATCACATGAAATGGATCCCGAAGATAACTGCAAAGCACTGACATGTGAAATACATTGTGCATCTATTCCATTCCCGGTAGTAAAGCTATTCGGTAAGCAACGGGGGCCAAGCCTTTGCAGAATTTGGATCAGTCCGATGTAGCATGGAGTCAATTTTCCTTTTTTACCGAACCTCGTTTGCCCTGTCATTGACATTACCCTGATGAACACATGGTCTCCCACTTCATATTTCAAATCTCTCATTCTCTGATCCACATAGCTATTCTATCGACTCTGAGCAGTCTTGAGCATTTGTTGAATGACCTTTATCTTTTTTGTTGTTTTTTGCACAAGTTCAGACCTATATAAAGCCCTATCACCAACCTCTGTCTATCAAATTGGAGACCTACACTTCCTTCCATGCAATGCCTCATATGGTACCATGTCAATACTAGCTTGGAAACTGTTATTGTATGCAAACTCAGCAAGCGTTAAGTAAGTTTCCTAGCTAACTTGAAAATCTAAGACACACATATGAAGTATATCTTCCAACATTGGATAGTTCTCTCAATTTGTGGATTAAAGATAGTGCTGAATCTCAACTCTGTGCCCATTGCTTGTTGTGAAATTTTCCAAAATCTAGAAACAAATTTTGGATTTGTATCTGACACAATAGACACTGGAACCCCATGTAAACGGATAATCTCATCAATATAGATAGTGGCAAGTCTCTAAGCATTGAATGAAGCTTTTATAGCAAAAAAGTGGGAAGATTTCATCAATCTATCAACAATAGTCCAAATAGTATTCATACCTCTAGAGGTTCGAGGTAGACTAACAATGAAGTCCATGGTTATATGTTCCCACTTCCATTCTGGAATAGGAAGAGATTGGAGTAAGCTTGCTGGTTTCTGGTGTTCAGCTTTGACTTGTTGGCATTGGAGGCATTTGGAATTGTAGTCGACAATTTCCCTCTTCATGTTTTGCCACCAGTAAATTTGTTCAAGTCTTGGTACATCTTGGTATTTTTCGGATGCATAGCAAACATCAACTTGTGGGTTTCTTCCAAAATTCTTCTTTTCAATTCCATATCTTTAGGAACACAAAGTCTTTCGTGGAATCTCAATACTTGATCTTCAATGGTGGATCTCAATTTAGGCTTGGTTTCAAACTCATCACATACCTTTTTGAGAAACTGATCTTCCCTCCGCTTCTGTTTGATCTCTTCAATAATAGCCGGTTCTGTAGACATTAAAATACTATCTTGCTTATGACACAACTTCTATCTCAAGTCTATCTAAATCTTGGAGAAGTTCTTTTCAGTTTGTCAGTAAACACGCCAAAGTCCCTGTGTTCTTTCTACTCAATGCATCAGCTACAGTATTAGCTTTGCACAAATGATAATAAATCTGCAGATCATAATCTTTGATCAATTCAAGCCAACACCTCTGTCGCATGTTTAATTCTTTCTCGGTAAAGGAATATTTCAAGCTTTTGTGGTCCATATATACTTTACACTTAGTTCCACACAAGTAATGGCGCCATATTTTCAATGCAGATACCACAGCGGTAAGCTGTAGATCATGTGTCAGATAGTTTTTCTTATGTTGTTTCAACTGCCTGGATACATAAGCAATCACCTAGCCATTTTGCATTAAAGCACAGCCCAAACCTCTGTAAGAAGCATCACTGAAAATCACAAATCCTTTGGTACCTGAGGGTAAAGTCAGAATTGGAGCTGTAATTAATCTCGTGGAATACGGATTCCCTCTGGTCCTTCCACACGAATGGTTCTCCCTTTCGGGTCAATTGTGTCAATGGTTCAGCAGTCTTGGAAAAATCCTTGACAAATCTCCGGTAGTAACTTGCCAAACCCATAAAACTATGAATTTCTGTTACATTAGTCAGAGTAGGCCAATTAACAATCACCTTAATTTTCTACAAATCTACTGATATCCCGTCTTTATTAATGACATGTCCCAAAAATGTAACTTTATTCTACCAAAACTCACATTTCTTGAATTTCCCAAACAGTTGTTTCTTCCTGAATGTTTGAAGAATTATTCTAAGGTGTTGTTCATGTTGTTTGTTACTCTTTGAATAAATCAGTATGTCATCGATGAAAACCATAACAAACTCATCTAGAAATGGTTTAAAGATCCGGTTCATTAAATCCATGAAGGATGCAGGTGCATTAGTGACTCCAAAAGGCATGGCTAAAAATTCATAGTGTCCATACCTGGTTTGAAAAAAAGTCATTTCTATGTCCTCGACCTTAACCTTCAATTGATGGTATCCTGATCTTAAGTCGATCTTGGAAAACACTTGGGCTCCCTGCAACTGGTCAAACAAATCCTCAATTCGAGGCAAAGGTTATTTGTTCTTAATCATTACCTTATTCAATTCTCGGTAGTCAATACATATGCAGAGTGTTCCATTTTTCTTCTTCACAAACAACACATGTGCACCCTACGGTGATGTGCTCGGCCGGATGAATCCCTTATCAAGTAATTCCTATAACCGGAATTTTAATTCTTTCATTGATATATGGTATGGAGTTTTAGGTAGGGGTTAAGTGCCCATCAATCAAAACTTCAATTTCTCTATTTATCAATTGTCCAGGAACCTCTTCAAGAAACATATCAGAAAAATATTTTACAATCGGAATATCATCTAAGACAACATTTGTAGTTTGAACATTCAAAATACTGCACAAATACCTTTGACACCCCTTATTAATCAATTTATGAGCCTTCATTGCAAAAATTAAGTATGGTGAGTGAAATACACCTTTTCTTACAAAATAAAACTCATTCTGTCCCGGAGGTCAAAATATTACACATTTAGAAGCACAATCAATAGTCGCATAATATTTGGATAGCTAGTCCATACCCAAAATAATGTCAAAATGAGTGATGTCCAAGGGCAATAAATCAATATACAATGTAGCATTCTCAAGTAAAACTTCACATGCAAGGTAAACAAATGAGCATAGCATAGATCCTCCCGATGGTGATGACACACATAGTATATATCTCAAGGTTTCCAAAGGTCTATTCAATTTATTAGCAAATGGCATAGAAAAAAAAATAATGGGTAGACCCTGAATCAATCAACACATACGCATACTACCCACAAATAGAGAGTGTACTTGAAACCACACTCTCAGCATTTTGGGTGTCCCTTTAGAATAAGCGCAAAAACCTTTTCTTGTCTTTGGTTGTCCCTCGTTGCAGTTGGAGTTGCATTGGCCTTTACATTCAGTGCCGATCCAGTTGAGCATGTAGCACCCTGGTTATCACACTGTCATGGTTATGGACATTACCTCACTATGTGTCCACCTTTCTACATAGAAAACAAGCCCCCATAGTCCGATAATAGACACCTCGGTGGCTTCTCCAACAATCTAGACAAACAGGTATTAAATTACCACTTTGATTCGAACTGCTTGAGTTTCCTGATGTTTCCCCTTTGTTTAGATTAACATTATGTCATTTACCCCTCTAATCAAAATTTCGGTTACGAGTAGCCATGTTTGCCTCTGACATGAGAGCCCTATCTAAAACATCAACGTAATTGGGTAGTTTTAACACGTTGATTCTTTCAAGAATGAAGTTGTGAAGACCTCCTTCAAATTTCCTGGCCTTTTGTAGTTTGTGTCGACCATATACGGCGTGAACCGTGCTAGTTCAGTAAACTGAGCCTCATACTCTACCACTATCTTATTCCCTTGCTTTGGTTGTTCAAATTCAGATACCTTCCTATCCAATGGCAAGTGTTTTTCATAGTAAATCTCTAAAAATTGAGTCCAACTAATTTCCTTGTTAGAATCTCGTATCAACATCCACCATCTCCTCGCCTCATCCTCTAAAGTAAATGCGGCCAACAGAACCTTTTGTGACTCTGTGCATGGGAACACCTCAAGCAGCTTTTCGATCCCTAACACCCAGGCTTCAGCCTTTAGTGGATCAACTCCCCCATGAAACAATGATGGCTTCATCTTTTTGAATTCTTTGGCGAGGGCAAGGGTTCGGTCATCCACCTGATGGTCCTGTACCGGCGGTGGTATGGGCATTGGAGGTGGGAATGGTGGTTGTTGTTGCTGCCATTGTTGTTGTTGTCTTAGGCTTCTAGCCATATCATGCATCATTCTTTCCATTCGGTCAAGTCGGTTGGAAGTGGATTCCTCCAATTCATCCATTCTTATTCTCGCCATTATCTATATGAAATTTATTATAACACACATATACATATATTCATTTGCAAGAGTGGATGTTGATACGAGAGAGTGAGATATTCAAATGTATATCCCATTCTGATATTCAAGTGCAAGAGTGGATGTTGAATATCCCATTCTGATATTCAAATGTATATGACTGCAATCCTTAAGTCTTTTCCAGAAACCTTATTGCTCAATGCACAAGTGAGTGACATATAACTCGTGCTCTGACACCAAACTATCACGACCCGAACCCGCCCCTAAAGGTTTTGGTCGTGACCGATCAGTAATCCCAGATTACCCAGCCTCAAAGACAAAACAGATAATTAATAATAGTAAACAAGGCACTGCAAAAGCAATATTAAAACATCACTGTGTCCATCAAGCGGTGCATATATGCAAATTCCATGATATTAAAAACTTCAACTTCTTTACAAAGATATAAGTACATAGGTTCAAGCATATAGATTCATCACAACATCTTAGACACTTATGCAAAAGATCCATACATAACGAGTTTCCAAATAAAAAATGAAAAACAAAACTAAAGGTTGACACAGCTTGGCTCCTCTTGAGTCCAAGCATGCCCCATCGCGAAGACACTCCAAAGTGGCTACAGAAAAAGTGGTATCCTGAGGTTTCTCTAGACTTGACACTCCATATGCTCACCTGTATATATATATAAGCGAAGGACGTGAGCTATAGCACAATGAGTAATATCAGTATAAAGCGGTTAAATGAATGATGTCTACCATAATACAAAATGATGTCATATGAGTTTCGAAGAAAAACAAAGATGATTACTTGTCGTATCAAAGTTGACAAATTATATTCATATGTGGTACATCAAATAGTTTAAAGCAAAAGGCCCGAAGGCATATCAGAGAGACCATTAAGGTCAACAAAAGGACCACATAGGTCAAACAAAGGGAGCATATAGGTCAAGCAAAGGGACCATTTGGGTCAACATCAAAGATCTCTGTGTACATATAGCAAAGGGCCATAGTATTGTTTCCTCTGGGCGAGGACCATATAACAAAGAGCCATGGTACTGTTACCCCCAGGTAAGGACTTCACTAAAGGATGCCACAATTACTTTCAAAAGAGACAATCATTCATTTTTATCAAAATAGCACTTCGAAAATAATATTCTTGCAGTTAATCAAAAACATTTTAACAACATATCTTTACAAAGATACCACTCACAGTGGGCTGGTATTGGCGTTGGACCTTGGTTGACCACCTACACAAATTACATAATGAAGGTACAGATTTAAACACACACTCATAACAAATAATGTATCTTTATTCAATTCTCTTACGTGTGTTCCTAGCTTATTCCATGGCTAAGGATGTCTAAATGATGCTTAAGAATGCCTAAAAGTGCATAAGGATGCAAATATGTAGTTAACAATGTTTACCAAAATTGCTAAAAACAGAGTCTTCGCTCGAGCGTACCTTTGGTCACTCGATCGGTGTGGCCTGACTGTAAAAGTAATAGATGGTGTCAAAGTAGGCTCGAGCCATCACTTGGTCACTCGAGCCAAGTGTAGTGCAAAGTTGAGTTTGCTCTAGTACGCACTTGGTCGCTCGAGCCAACTGCAAATGTCTGCAAAAATACTGAAAGCATACAAAGTTCGCTCAAGCGATGACTTCACCGCACGAGCAAAGTGGGCAAATTCTGAAATTTTAGAACAGAATTTGAAGTTCAAAAATACATCTTTCATGTTCATAATTTGCATGCTTGTTCCCAATTCATGAAGACTCATAGAAAAACATGTATATATACTAATTTTGAAACCATGAACTTAAAAACACCACGAATTGCAAAGTTTGAAACGAAATTCTTCATGCATGTAATGAATTGTCTTCCTTTCTTTTCAAAACACTAATATATGAGATTAGAAAAGTAAAATTGTGGAGAACCTTAAGAAACAACAAGTGTAAGTCCCATGCATGTATGAATTTGTAGAAAACTAAGCTCAAAGATGGAGAATTATGCATGCATAAATTGGCTCATTTCTACCATATTCAAGTTGTTTCTAACATTCTCTTTCCAATTACATGCAAATGATCCTACAACTTAGTGAATTCAATCTCTATCTTGTTTAATGTTTCGTAACTTCTTTTCTAAATTGTTCAAGGTTTGGTTATGACTTAACTTGTATAGCTCCAGATTAGTGAGAGCGTTCGAAGTGAGTTAATGCCTTCTTAGTTCTTACTCACATTGTTTAATCCCTTAAATTCAGGTGTTGGTTGCGACATTGAAGTACCTAACTTATTTGTGCAAACCTGACAAACCGAGCACCTAAACTTGGTTAGATGTTTCCCTAAACGTCTTTCAAGTGTTCAATGCTAATCTAGGCCTAATTCAAGTCTTTTGAAAATAAGAATCAACAACAAAGCGTGTGCCAAAGACGTACTTTGAATGGCCCTAAATGTTCATGACTTAAGTTAATGTTTCCTAATCTTTCTAAGTTCAAATTCAAGTGTTAATCGTGTACCAAATATGCATATTGAAAAGCCTTAGGTATCCTACAACAATTTTATATGTTTTGTATTGAAAAATTCATGTTGACAGGCTTGAGGTTTAAGGAAATAGGAAGAAATGAAAGGAAACTAAGTTAGGAGAGGAAATAGCATGAAACAGTTAGGAAGAAAGTCAAAAACCTACACTAATTTGGACATATCTCTTGATATACTTAGCATTTAGATGTAAGACCACCATCAATGAAAGCTAGACTTCCGGATCTTGAATTTAGGCTCAAGAATATCTAAAAACCAAGTCCGAATGAGAGAGATATGCCTATTTGAAGTTGGGCTAAAACAGGGAAATTTCGCATGTACGGGAACAAATCTGCACATGCGGTTTGGTCAGGGCACGTATGGACTACACGTGCCTTTTTTTCAGTCTTTAATTGGTGTTTTGAGTTGGTTTGCCGCACGTACAGAGGGAAACTTGCAAGTGTGGAGGGAAAATTACAGGTGCAGGAAATCTGGGCAAGTTTGCAGCTGCTTGTTTTCCCGGTTCTTGTGGTTTCCAATCCATTATTCACACTACTAAGTTCCAAAACTTGGTTCTTAACATCCTAATATGCGTATATATGATGTAGAATCAACAAGAACTCATTTGTATACATAGTTTTAGGATTAAAATAGATAACATGTAGAATTCGATTCAACTTTACATATTTTCTAAATCTTTCCTTCCTGCATCATTTTCAATCATCAAAACTAAGATTCTAAAGCTTCGAAGTATATAAAATTTGTGTAGTTTCATAGCATAACCATTGTATAGCTCAAATCTAACTTAAAACCAATTCAAAACCTGATTTTTCAACTTATTCTTCCAACCCTTTTTTTTTTCTAACTTTTTCATTTTACTTTCATTTTAATCTTCCCCAAACTTGTTTCTAATAAATATTTAGCTAGATTTTGATATCACTTTATGAAAGAGAATTGAGTGTCTTACCTTATAATGATTTTCTTGGAATTTCTTGGTTGAATCTTGATTTTCTTTTTGATTTTCTTTCTTTTTCTCTTCCTTTTCTCCTTATTTTCCTTTTGAGCTCTCAAGAGCTTGAAATCTCTCAACTTTTCTCCAACTTTCTACTTTCTTCCCTTTTGTAGTAAATGATTAGCTTAATTGCTAATTACTTCATTAGGCTAATTAACTAGGCTTAGTTATAATTAACCTTGCTTAAGTCTTAATATAGGTTAGCTTAATTAATCTTACTTAGGCATAAGCTAATCTTGTAACTTTTGTTAATCCTACTTAATTTCTGATTAGATATTTATTAGACTCTAATCATTAGACTACGTTCATTAAGCTCTTCACTTAAGGTTTTCTAAGTTATCTACAAATTCAATAATCCAATGCAAGCAAGTTCGCTAACTCTTCATAATTTCCAAACATTTCTATTCATAAGTTTCTTTTGTTGAGACATGTTTTCCACTTTTAAGTTTCTTATTAATTATTTCTATCTCTTAAGGCTTCCATCTCATTTCTTCATATTTTGGTCTCCAAAACATTATAAGCTAATTAAATTGGGTATTTTGTGAAATGAGGTAGTCAATGGGATAATTATTTTGGCCTAAGATATGCAGATATAGATAATAATAAGTTATAACACATGGCATGCCTTCGGGTGTCACACAAACACACCTACTTGCTTACTCTGTCACTCACTGTTATTTACTTATATATTTATTCATTCTCATAAACACAACTACAAACAGACAAACGCAAAGAAAGTAATGGAGATTGGTGTAATAAGTTTATTAAAAACATATTCAGTGATAAGTTTATCATTAAACAAATCACTAATAAAATCATTAATAATTTATTAGTGATAAATTTATAACTGGCCGATTTGTAAAAAAAAATTATAAATGACTAATTTAATTCACTCACTCTTACTCATGTTCACTCACTAATTTGTAAAATCTTATCCTCATCTGCCACACACATAGAGAACAAAATAGACTAATAAATTTATCACTGAGAAATAACTTTGAATCTGAATCTGGTTTTGCAATAGATTTGGGTTTGAGAGAGAGAGAGAGAGAGAGAGAGAGAGAGAGAGAGAGAGAGAGAGAGGGACGAGACATTGAGAATCATCATTATTTAAAGTCATTTCAAGTAGATTTCACTACTAGAACAACTAAATCAGTGTAGATCTAGATGAAGTCATCGAAAAATGGTAGTTAACGAGGACCATGATGATGGAGAATGATGGCAGCAACAAATAAGGTAATGGTGATGTGGTGGCTGTATACATAAACAATGGTGGAAATAGATCAACGATGGTAGAGATGGTGAATGGTGGCGATGGCCAAACAATGACAGTGATGATGGTGAGTGGATGCCGACAATGGTGGTGGTGGCAAATTGACGGTGATGGTGGCTATGGACAATGGTGGTGTGATGCGTTTAGAATACTAGTAGAGAGAGAGAGAGAGAGAACTATTTTTTTAATGAAGGTGAAATAAATGAAAAATGCTATGGATCCTAAATAATTTATCAAATTTTCTACAAAACCTCACACATGGGTGTGGGACCCATACACACCTATGTGAGAGGTGTGGTAAAAATTTTGATGAATTATTTGGGGTCCCTAGCATAACCCAAAATAAATATTTCAAGATTTTTTGGTGCATTTAAGAGGTGTATAGGACTTCAAGATAGTTAAGTCTATTAAATAGGATCCACTCGTAATTAATCCCTATTAATAATGTTTTAGGATTTGCATATTTTTTGACCCCCTTTTTTTTTTCATCTTTAGAGAACTTCTTCTAAAAAAATTTCAAAAAGCGTTAAGCTTCTAGATTCAACTCAACAAGACAAACCAGAAAATTATATTTAAAAAAAAAAAAATCAAGAGACAAATCCAGAAAAGAAAAAAAAAAAGCAAAATATAGTTTTTTTTTTTTTTGGGTGCTTATTTTGGCTTTTTCAATTTTTTTTGGATTTTTTTTCAAAAAAAAAAATATATAATTTTCAAATTCATCTCAACATGACAGATCGGAAAAGTAAAACATTTTGACATAATTTTGAAAACAAAGTCACTAAAGATAAATAAATAAATAAAATTTGTAAAAGATGTTGCTTTTTTTGGGTTGCCAAAAGAGCAAGTAAAATTTTAGGGGAGTTTGGTCTAATAAAACTTTGATCCATTAAGGACAATTACAAAAGTTTTACTTGAAAAATCTAGCACACACTACTATCACCAAAATATCGTAAATGACTAATTTAATATTTTAAATTTTAAAATGACATAAATTTTGATCTAAATATCGATTTTTAATAAAATTCATATTTTTAGAATTCTCTCATCGAGATCTATGACTATAAGGTTTTAAAAAATAAAATACTGTCAAAATTGATGTAAATAGTAATATTTTACTCTGTTTGATAGTAATATTTAAATTTATTTCACAATAAAATGTTATGGACTACTAGAGTAACATTTTACTTTTTTTCTCGAACAGGGCATCAGCAAAAAAAAAAAATGGCAGAAAGTTTTACAAGTTCTTTCACTGTAAGTTTACAAACAAATCAACCAACAACAATTCAAATCAACACTAATTCATCAACAAATCAATAACAAGGCAAGTGCAGTGTAATCCAACAGAGAAGAGCAAGATTGGTGCAAATAATATCATCAAATTATAGAAAATTAAGACACAAATTTCAATTTCAAGAATTGAAAGCAAATAAATTTCATATCATGGAATAACAACCTAAACTAATTTGCTCGTATATAGTATTCATCATTAAACAAGAAAAAACAAATAAATGAATGAATGAATGAATTAGTATTTTATATTTTTATAAACCTTTGCAATACATATTCTATCTCCAACATCTATTTTCATCACACCAAAGTCGAAAATGTAGCAAGAAGTAAGTACTTCCTCCCATTAGCACCATTCACATTGTAGCTAGCACTCGAAGGTCTCGCTCAAATCTGTCACATATATATGGAAGGGTAAGATTGTCAAAAAATAAATAAAAATATCTTGTTAATTCTATTTACACACCACTATTCCTTTCAGTTCACACCACTATGCTATATTTTTTTTATTACCATTATGCCCTTCAATGAAATTACCTTTTAGGACAAAACCCTAAATCCCATCAACACACTAGCCACCACCACCAACAACAGCCATTGTAGTTGTCATGAAACCTACCATCTCCATCACCTCCTCCCAACCTTGTCGCCTCGCTGCTACCCTTTTTCCAGCCCAAGTCGTTGCTTCATCATAGCACTACTACCACCACTACCGGCGATCCATGCTACCACAACCCTCTATCGCTACCTCGCAAACTTGCCTTCACTCATTCACAGCCTTGCAGCCCTAGCCCATACCAGTAATCCGACAACAAGAGAGAGACAACAGATCATGATCTCTAGAGATAGAAATAGAGTTCACAACTGGGTGATAGGATTGGCTGAGGGGTGATGGCACGCTGAGAGAATGACGAGGGACGGGAGGTTGTAGAAGTAGACAAAAGGAAAGAGGAAACCCCAACCACCATTCTTCTTGTTCTTCTTCCCTCTGAAATATTCTCCTAAAACCCTAAATCATCATTACCATCATCATCATCTTCTTATTTTTTTTTTCTTCTTCTTCATATTTTTCTTTCATTCTGCCTTGGAACTCGAAGATTTGAAGGTCCTGTGATGGTAGTGAGGTGGCAAGGGAGAGGGCTGGAGGAGATTAGTGATGGCCAGTGGCTGACGGTAGGCAAGTGTTATGGTTAGGGTTAGGGTTTGTCAGATGAGATAATGGTAATATGGTATTAAATGAAAATTGGTGGTTTGTATTGAGACAAAATAAACATATTCAATTTGTTTGTGGTGTGAACTGAGTAGATGGTGTGTAAATAGAATTTTCCAAAATGTTTTTGTGTCCTCCATCATGTATAAGCCTCCAAGTGATGGAATTTACGAAGGAAAAAATTATGCGTTGTCCTTTTCACCAAAGAAGGGCCCCATGGAAAAGTTTTGGCGAAATTTCCCAACATTTTAAGTACATGTAGCCTTTCCTATAAATATAAGCCTATTAATGGAGGAATAATCCTGTCTTACAAGAATTTTAACTAGGTTGTGCGCCCTTTGTTGGTTATACTTCCTTAGTGGAGTATGGGACCCAATTGGATAATTAAAAGAATATTTAATTTGGTTTGGTATTGGTTATAATATATTTTCTATATATTTTATCTGATTTTTGGAGACCCAATGGGTATTTAAAATATGTTCGGTGGCAGCTAGGCCTTAGCGTTTGGGAAACCCAAGAGTCAACAATATATTTTCATAATGTTTATTGGTATTGCGCAACATCTTATTATTTATCATCGATAGGCGTGTGCTTGGTGGCCAAGCTAAGTTCTTTGTATGAAACTCAAATTTCGTTGTTGATTTACAAAGTCAATGATGTGTGTGGCTAAGATTGGTCCAAGGTTTTTTGCTTGATTTGTTGCTACTGTTGCTTCGATTTCAAAGTTCTATGTTTGGCTGCTTCAAATCTTTGTTTGGTTCTATTTTGAGGACTGCTTTAGCCATATTTGTTCATTTATTTAATGAGATCTTTCCTCTTATTTATTTGTGATTATTTGGAATTCACCTAAGGGTGATTTGTGAGGCCATTAATGTCTTGTTTGTAATCATTTGAAAACTCTTGGTTGATAGTGGAATCGGACTATGGTCTCATGGACATACCTCACATTGAGGGAACTACGTAAAAATTATTTTGTCGTTGGTTATTTAAATTTTTTGCATTATTTTTATTTTCTTCGATTGATTTACTTGAGAGAAATTATCTATTTTTCATAACAACTAATATCACAGCTTACAATTTATTTGGGTTTGTTTATTTGTGTAAATTAGTTGAGGGAAATGTGAGTCATATGACTAGCTTCAATGGAGGTAATTATGTAACTTGGAAAACTAAAATAGAGGACCTATTTTTTGTAATAATTTGTATGGGCCTATTGAGGGTAATAGTGGCAAACCCAAGGGAATGAAAGATGATGAATGGAAGAGGCTTATCGAAAAGTCGTTGGTGTTATCCGTTAATGGATTGATGATAGTGTGTTTCATCATCTTGCTACGGAAATTTCAGCACATGATTTATTGAAAAAATTAGAAAGTCTTTATGATAGAAAATCAGCCACAAATAAAGCTTTTCTATTTCAAAAGTTGGTTAATTTAAAATATAAAAAGGGCAGCCCCATTTCGAAACATTTGAATGAAGTGAAGAGTATTGTTAACCAATTTGCTTATATGAAAATTGTTTTGGATGATGAACTGCAGGCTTTGATGCTACTGGGTTCCTTGCCTAAAAGTTGGGAGACTTTGGTTGTGACGGTTAGTAATTCGGCAGCTGATGGAGTTGTCACAATGAGCCAAGTCGCTAGTAGCTTGTTAAATGAAGAAACTAGAAGAAAATCAACGAGTTCTTCCCATTTGGAAGTGTTTATTGTGAGAGCTCGGAGCAAAATAAGGGAGAGGAGTAAGACTCCTCATAGTTGTCATGACAAATGAACAGATGATTCTTTTTCAAAGAAAGGCATTGAGTGTCATTATTGCCCTGAGAGACGGCACATGAAGCAAGAATGCCGAAAGCTCAACAACAGGGAGAAAAGGCATACGAAAAGTGTACAAAAGAAGCAAGAAGACATAATGGTGGTTACTTTCGATGATGATCTCATGGTCGTTTGTAAAGATGATTGTGCCAATTTTGTGGGCCAAAAGAGCAATTTGGTGATTGATTTTCAGTGCTTCTTTTCAAGTGACTTCTCGGTTGATTTCTTCATTTCTTACACCAAAGGATATTATGGTTGTGTTCGAATGGGAAATGAAGGTTTTTCCGAGATTGTTGGCATGAGTGATGTTTGCTTGGAAACAAATTTGGAATGCAAGTTGTTCCTTAAAGATGTGGGGCATGTACCCGACATTCGCCTCAATTTGACCTCTATTGGGAAGCTAGATGATGAAGGCTACAACAACAAATTTGATAATGGAAAATGCAAGCTCATAAAGGGTTCTTTAGTGGTGGCTAAGTGCAAGAAGACTTGCACACTTTATTCAATGCAAGGAAAAATTTGCAAATATGTTGTCAATACACTTGAGGATGATGCTTCTACCGAATTGTGGCAGAAGCAGCTTGAGCACATGAGTGAACAAGGGCTACAAGTTTTGTCCAAGAAAGAGTTTCTATCCGATTTGGAAGGTACGCATCTTAAGACTTGTGTTCATTGCTTGGCGGGTAAACAACATAGAGCTTCTTTTCATAAAAAATGTTGCTTCTAGAAAAAGAAAATGTTTTGGACTTGATTCATTCGGATGTGTATGGTCCTTTTAAAATTAGAACACAATGATGCACTTTATTTTGTTACTTTCATTGATGATTATTCAAGGAAAGTTTGGGCTTTTGCCCTAAAAAACTAAAGATCAAGTTCTAGATGTGTTTAAACATTTTCAGGCCATGGTTGAAAGAGAAAAAAGGCAAAAATTGAAGGGCATCCAAATGGACAATGGTTGTGACTACATTAAGCCATTTGATGAGTGTTTTCGTAGCCAAGGTATTCGACATCAAAAGATAGTTAAAAAGACTCCTCAACAACAAAATGGTGTTGCCAAGAGTATGAACCACACCATTATGGAAAGAACAAGGTGTTTGTTTTCACATGCTAAATTGCCAAGATCTTTTTGGATTGAGTCAATAAGGACAACGATTGATTTGATTAATTTGCGTCCTTCATATCCTTTGAATGGTGATGTTCCCGAAAGAGTTTGGACCATCAAATATTTGTCTTATGAGCACTTGGGAGTGTTCGGTTGCCGAGCATCTGTTCATATTCCAAAGGATGAGAAGTCCAAGCTTGATAGCAAGTCAAGAAAATGCATTTTTCTTAGCTATGGGCATGATGAATTTGGTTATAGATTGTGCGATCCGGTCGACAAAAACGTTATTCAAAGCTATGATGTTGTGTTTCTTGATGACCAAAAATTCAAGAATTTGGCAAAGCTGATCAACTGGAGCCAAAAACTAGTGTCCTCATTGACATGGATCCATCTCCTTCATCTTCAGTGGATATTGAAAATGGAAGAGATGTGCAGCCACCTCTTGAAGATGTGTATGATGATGCTACTCCAAATGAAGTTAAGCCTGAAATTAAGGAAGAACATCCAACTCAAAAGTCGCCGCCACCACAACATGATTTGAGGAAATCTACAAGAGATCAAAAATATTCAAAAAAAAAAAATCCTCCCAATGAATTTGTGCTGATATTCGATCAAGGGGAGCCCGAGAGCTACGAAGAAGCAATTAAGCATGCAAAGAAAGGTGATTGGAGAAAAGCCATGGAAGATAAAATGAATTCCTTACTTGAAAATCACACTTATGATTTGATGAAGTTACCTAAGGGGAGGAAAATTCAAAAAAATAAGTGGGTCTTCAAATTAAAGAATGATGACAAGAATTTGTGGTACAAGACACGTCTTGTTGTGAAAGGTTTTGGGCAAAAGAAAGATGTTGATTTTAATGAGATTTTCTTACGGTTGTGAAGATGTCTTTAATTCGGATTGTACTTGGCATGGCTGTAAATATGAATCATGAAGTTGAGCGACTTGATGTGAAGATTGCATTTCTTCATGGTGGCCTTGAAGAAGAAATTTACATGGAGCAATCGAAGGGTTTTTTGGAGAAAGGAAAAGAGCATTCGGTATGTAAATTAAAAAAAGTTTGTATAGCCTCAAGCAAATGCCGCAACAATGGTACAAAAGATTTGACTTTCATAATGAATAATGATTTCTCTAAAACCACTTCAAACCATTGTGTGTTTGTGAAAAATTTTCTAGATAGCAAATTTATCATTCTTTTGCTTTATGTTGATGACATGTTAATTGTGGGTCAAGATTCTAGCAAGATTAACAAGTTGAAGTTAGAGTTGATCAAGTCATTTGCTATGAAAGAATTGGGACCGGCAAAGCAAATACTTGGTATGAAAATTGTTTGTGATCGCAAAAATGGACTAATTTGGTTGTCTCAAGAAAGCTACATTGAGAAGCCTTGAGGTTCAACATGAATAGAGTAAAGCTAGTTGGTTGAGAAGGACAAGGAAGAGATGCTAAAAATTCCCTATGCTTCAACGGTTGTTTTTTTTATGTACGCCATGGTTTGTACAAAATCGAATATTGTTCATGTCGTTGGTGCGGTGAGTCGTTTTGTCTCTAATCCGAGTAAAGAACATTGAACAGCGGTGAAATGGATTCTAAGGTACCTTTGAGAGACTTCGAAGGTGTGTTTATTTTTTGGGAATGACAAGCCAATGCTTGATGGGTTCATGGATTCCGACATGGCCGGTGATGTTGATTCTAGGAAATTCACTTTGCCGTATTTGATGACATTTGTAGGGGGAGCTGTGGCATGGCAATCTAAATTGCAAAAATGTGTTGCTCTCTCAACTGCTGAAGCTTAATTTATTGCCATTACAAAAGCTTGCAGAGAAGAGTTATGGTTAAAAAAATTTCTACAATAGTTGGGTTTGAAGCAAGAGAGGTATGTGCTTTTTTATGATAATCAAAGTGCTATCCATTTGAATAAAATTTTCACTTTTCATTCGAGATTGAAACACATTTATGTGCGATACCATTAGATTCATGATGTGTTAGATTTGAAATTGTTACAACTTGAAAAAGTTCACACGGATGATAAAATTTCAGATTTGTTAGTTAAGGCTTTGTTGAGGGACAACATTTGAAGTGTCGAACTTTGGCAGGTATGACCGATGTTTCCACCTAAGTCAGTAGGGGAAAAATTGTTAAGTATACCTCCTTAATGGAGCATGGGACCCAATTGGTTTATAAAAAGAATATTTAATTTTTAGAGGCCCAATGGATATTTAAAATATGTTTGCTGGTAGCTAGGCTTTAGGGTTTGGGAAACCCAAGAGTCAACAATATCTTTTTGTAATGTTTATTGGTATTGCCCAACATCTTATTATTTATCATCATTGGGTTGGTGCTTGGTGGACAAGCTAAGTTCTTTGTGTGAAACTCAAATTCCATGGTTGATTTACAAAGTCAGTGTTGTGTGTATTTTCACTTTGGTGGCTAAGATTGATCCAAAGCTTTTTGCTTGATTTGATGCTGTTGTTGCTTCAGTTTCAAAGCTCTTTGTTTGGCTGCTTTGAATCTTTGTTTGGTTCTATTTCGAGGACTGTTTTAGTCATATTTGTTAATTTATTTGGTGATTATTTGGAATTCACCCAAGGATTGTTTGTAAGGCCATTCATGTTTGTTTGTAAATGTTTGAAAACCCTTGGTTAATAGTGGAATCAGACTACGGTCCCATGGACGTACCTCACATTGAGAGAACCACGTAAAAATTCTTGTGTTGTTAGTGATTTAAAATTTTCACATTATTTTTATTTTCTTTGATGGATTTGTTTGTGGGAAATCATCTATTTTCCGTAACACCCTTCCAATTCTATTTATTGCTTTATGTAATACTTAGGAGAAAAAATAGGAAATAATGGGTATGTAACTAATAGAATTGTAAAGGCATACCCCGTTGGATATAGGACGGACCTATGTGATAATTTTAACTGTTAATGTGACTCATATTTTCCAAGAAAGTCATTATCGTACCCTTTTTTCATAAAAAGCTAATGCTAACCAGGGCCAGCTTTGACATTTTTGGGCCCAAAACAAGCTTCCAATAAGGTGCCTTTTATAAGTTTAAAAAAAAAATATATATATATATATATATTTGTAATCAAAAAATTATCTTCCAAAGTTTTTTTTTTTTTGGCATGAAATTTTTTTAAATATATAACAAAGTTATAGTAAGAAAAATATCCAAAATAATCAAAACTTAAGTACTCAATAAAATGTAAACAAATTGTAATTGTAATAAAATATTATTTAAACACCACCATTCTCGCATTTTTAGTTGCAAAATTGCTAATGAAACTTGTATAATTCAACTTATCAACTAAATATTTTTCGGTGGCTAAAATTATTAATCCATTTAATTTTTTTTTGTGACATAGGTAAGATTTATTCAATTTTAAATTTGATACCCCTTTTTTTTCCTCTAGAAACAATTGTAACAGGCATAATTAATTGTATTCTAAACACAATCCATAAATTTGAGAAATTATCATCCGCTAATTCCAAATAACTTATCAAATTAATAGGCTTTTTGATCTATTTGGGGTTTTTTTTTTTTTGATTACGTACGTGTAGGCTTTAATAGGTAGCTTTTGTGATAATTAATGATATTTTTTTTCAAACACTATTAAAAAATGTCACTAATTGTTTATTTTCATTGACAGTTTAAAATTTTTGTCACAAAAAATATTACTAATTATAAGTTTTAGCGACAGTTTAAAAAATAGTCCAAAAAATGTCACTAATTTTCAACATTCAATGACAATTTTTTTTAAAAAAAATTCAAAGAAAAACATCACTAATGGTAAGTTTTAGCGTCAATTTCTAAAAAAAAAAAAAAATCACTAACTGTTAATTTTTAGCAAAATATGACGGTTCCAGTTTAGACCCGATCCTTTTCATATTCTTAGATCCAAAATTCCATATATTTAATTGTTGTTAATACCCTTTTTCATCTTGTTGTTAGTTAAGTTTGATTGTTTGGAGTTATTGGTTGTGTTTGAATCAAGTTAGGAGTTAGTTTTTCGAAAGAGTTGTTGTCCAATTCATTTCTTGTTCGCTCGAGCGGTGCTTTGGTCACTCGAGCGGCCTTTTAGATCTCCCAGTATTTTGCATGTCAGCAAAACTTATGGAAGTAGACTGATCTTCACTCGAGCAGTCTTCTACTATATGCAAAACTTCTGGGAGGGGGTCATTATGCACTCAAGCTATGTTCTGGTCACTCAAGCAGTCTTGCTTATTGTGTCTGACGCTCGAGCGGTATGTTGGTCACTCGAGCAGTCTGTGCGTCTATCAAATCGAGAAAAAGGGGGCTTTTTTGTCACTTTTTCTTTTCCTCTCTCTCTCTCTCTCTCTAAAACACTCATAACCCTAATTTCTTCACTCTTTTTCGCTAGTTCTTATCTAAACACCTCTAATACACCCAAATCCATTGATTTCTTCACCATAGCTCCTTGGAGAAAAGGATAGAGCTCGTCGAGGGGTTCGTTTTAATCGGAGAAGATTTCAATTTTGGCTCTGTCAAACTTCAACACTTGTTCTCTTCATATTCCACTCCTAAGATAGGGATTTCTTCAACCTTCCAGAATGATTCTTAACTTAATTATGTGCTCCTTGTCAAGTATAGTGAATTGGGAGATGGAGGTTTTGATTTAGGGTTTGGGTTTTGAAATGTAAAAGAGGGTTTTTCAAATGGGTTCTTGAGAAAGGTTGTGGGGGGTGTAATATTTTTTATTTATGTTAAAATATGGCAAATTTCTTCTTTAAATGTGTTTTTGAAAGTAAAGGATGTGTGATTTGAAAATCATTGGTGTTTGAGTTATGAAAGAAAAAGGACTAATGATAGATTTTGAAAAGATAAAATGAATTTATCTATTAACGACGAGGATGGAGTTTGACATGTATTATCACTCATATTTTGAGATTTTAACATATTACACTTGTTGTTGGAAATTATCTGTTGAGTAAAGATATATGTTTTGGGTTATCGGTAGAGGATGGTTTTGATTGTTGTAGAAATTACATGAGGATTAGGTCACTCATACATTTTGCACTGAGCATTGTTACATACTTAAACAGTGAAAACGTATTATTTTGAGAAAAAATGGGTGTATACCTTGGTGAATCTGGTTAGGGGGTGTGGTTGTGGTTTATATTGTTAGCCTGTGTGTCTTTGATGAAAGTTCAGAAACCCATGTGCTTAAGTGCCGATCCTTCCGATTAGTACTGGTAAAATGGCTTTGGTAGTGCTTGTATGGCCTACTACAAGACAAGATCCTAGAGATTCCCAGTGTTTTGTATCTGCTGCCCTATTTTCTAAAGTGAAAAAGTATTGTTTTACGAAATGATTAGTTCACTCTGTGTGGAAAATAACTTTCAGGTGCTGATGGTATGCCTCTACCAAGGACATAGCTTGGGTGAACTTGGAGCCGATAGCTTCTTTTTGTTTCTTTTGTGTAATTATGTTTGTACAAGCCTTGGGCTTTATCTGTATTGAGTTTAACTCACTTTTGTTGTACCCAAGCATTAACTTGGAAAGATGTAGCCATTAGTTCATAGACTTATCTATACTTCTTTTTGTTCAAATTCATTTACAAATGTGATATGTTATAGATTCATGATCTAGGATTTATGAATGTATACATGCATATGTCATTTTTTCTATGGTTAAGGAATATCAATGAAACGCCAAATATTTCTCAAGTTGTAATTTTCTATTGAATATCATGCCATGAGTTGTTATTATTTTGGGACATTACAACTTGGTATTAGAACTACTAGGTTTGAATATTATGGGATCGTGGGAAGTGGTTCTTACCACAATGGGTTTATCTCGCTAGATAATATTAGAAGTAGCCTTGGTATGTTATGTGACGACATGCTTATGTAACTAGATAAGTATGAGATTTGGTTTCTAAGATATTGATTGGGTCTACGAGTTTCTAGAAATCTTATTAGAAGATCACTTGATCACTGCTTATTCTTACTGGAAGTCTAGCAATGTCATGGAACAATTATTATCTAGAAAGGAAATTTATTTGTGATTATATGACTCGGCGCTTATGTGGAATGAATCAATTATTGTCCACTGTTTTACAACGTGAGTGAATTAGCTTTGGCACATTTATAAATGTCCTAAACTATTTTGTTACCTCTATTAGAATGTTAGGACGAGGAGGTGGTGGCAGTAGGCATAGCAAGCCTAGATGGCAGGAGGTGCTGATACTAGATGAAATTTCGGCACAGGAAAAAAAGATTGGTCAGGCCAATATGGCCGAGCCAGTAGATCAACCAGCCATGTGCACCTTAGCTCGTGAAATGGTAGGAGCGTTGCGGGAATCCATGGAAATTCTTAGGGCTAAGAATCAAGTCCAAGCCCATGTTGTGAAGATGAGGCCATATTTTCTAAAAATGGAGTTTTTCCGATCGAATTCGAACGAGTTTGTTGCGGATCTGAAAGAGCCACTGAAGGTCAACTGGTGGCTTGAATTGATGGTGAAGGCATTCGAGATGCGTGGCATTGAGGACAAAGGTTTGAAGGTGACCTTGGCATATCTTCAACTTAAAGAAGATGCGGGTCAACATTGGAAGTATATGAGAATGCCTATTGGGGTGACTTGGGAGGTTTTTGTCAATGCCTTCCAAGATAAGTTTTTGTCACCTACTGTGAGGAAAAAGTTGAGGGAGCAATTTCTAAAGCTCAAACAGTTGAACACACCAGTAGCCAAGTTTGAGGCTGCTTTCACCAGTTTGTCAAGATTTACACCGAAACTTGTGGCGATGGAAGAACATCATTGCATCGAGTTCAAGAAAAGGTTAAGGACTAGGCCTCATTTTAAGGTGGCCGACTTAATGATTAGGGATTAGGACTATCTTATGGAGTCAGCGGCTCATTTAGAGACCGTGATTGAAACAGAGGAAGAGCGGATGAGGTGCTCTAGACAAAGGAGTGAAGATGTTCAAAGTGATGCGAAGGATAGCAAACGAAAAAGGGGTTCCACCCCACAACAATCCCAGGATACGCAGTTTAGATCCACCTTTCTTTTGCCAAGTTCGAGTTCAAGGAGAGGTAACCAGAGTGATTTTACTTGCTTCAAGTGTGGTCACTTGGGCCACAAGTCTTTAGTTTGCCTGTAGAAAGGAGGAGGGCAACCCCCTGCACCATCTTTGGCTCGTCTTCAGGGTCAGAGTCAATGAAGAGGTCAACCACCTACTTGTTATTAGTGTAGGCAGTCGGGTCACTTGAGAAGGTTTTGTCCTCAGTCTGGTGGCACACCTGGTGCATCTAGTTCAGCCAGCATAGTCATCATAGGCTTCTAGGACCAATCAGGGAGCCACTTCGGCTCAATCCGTATCTCAGGCCTATGCTCTGACGGGTAAGTGGGTGGATCAGAGACCTTCAAAGCACGTGTATGTTGTTACCATGCCCGATCAGTTACTAGGACTTTCTATTGTGAGAGGTAACTTTTTGTTGTTCAACTCTTTTGCCAATGCGTTGATTGATACTTGTGCACCTCATTCTTTCATATTGTCTTCTTTTGTATCCACTTTGGAGGTGGAGTTTGAGCTGTTGGAGTCTCGTCTATTGGTTGAGACACCTATTGGGGATACAATGGCATTGGGTCGAGTATGTTGTTCGAATGAGATCAAAGTCGCGAATCGTCGGCTATCTTTCGATTTTGTTGTTCTTCATACGCATGCTTTCGACATAATTATGGGTATAGATTGGGTGACTTATTACCAAGTTTCGATAGATCACCGTCAGGATAGTGCTTCTGTCTTTTGTGTGATTGGGACAATAAGCTTGCTCCTCCGTTGTATGACCTTAAGGGTCAAGGAGAATTGAGTTTTCTTTTTTCCATCACGGTAGCTAATGAGTGTAGTACAATTCGGGGTAAATTGCCGAGAGTAGTTTGAGAGTATCCGGATGTTTTTTCGGATGATCTCACAGAGTTACCACCACACTGAGAGATTGAATTCTCTATCAACATAGCGCTAGACACAACTCCAATTTCTATGGCACCGTATAAGTTTGCATGAGCTAAGTTGTGTGAGTTGAAGGTGCAGCTTCAAGATTTGTCAGATAAGGGCTTCATTCACCCTAGTACATCACTTGGGAGAGCACCGACTGTCTTTGCAAAGAAGAAAGATGGCATATTGTGACTGTGCATCAATTACCAAAAGTTAAATCAGGTAACTGTTAAAAACAATTACCCATTACTGCAATTAGATGGTCTATTTAACCAATTGAAGGCGTCTCGTTGTTTTTTTAAGTTTGATTTACGATCAGGGTATCACCAATTGAGGGTGAAGGAAGAGGATATTTAGAAAACAGTCTTCCGTATGCAGTATGACCATTACAAGTTCATAGTAATGCCATTTGGGTTAACCAATGCACCTGCATCATATATGGGCTTGACGAATCGAGTCTTTCTTGAGTTCTTAGATCGATTAATGGTTGTCTTCGTCGACAACATCTTAGTCTACTCACCCTCCGAGAAGTAACATAAGAAACACGTACAGGTTGTACTTGAGTTGCTTAGAGCACACAGGTTATATGCTAAGTTTGGGAAATGTGAATTTTGGCTCAAGAAGTTAAGTTCCTAAGCCATGTAGTGTCCGAGAAAGGGGTGATTGTGGATTCATCTAAGATAGACATAGTGCAAGATTGGGAACGACCTAAGAATGCCTTTGAAATTTGGAGTTTTTTAGGCTTAGTCGGGTACTGTCAACGTTTTGTGAAAGATTTCTCAAGATTGACTTCACCTTTAACTAGATTGACGAGAAAAGGGGTTATATTTGTGTGGAGTGAAGCTTGCTAAAAATGATTTCAAGAGCTTATGGTTAGACTCATTACTACTCCAGTTTTGATTATTTCAGAGTGCGATTTCAGTTATTTGGTTTATTGTGACACATCTCTTAAAGGTTTGGGTTGTGTATTGATGCAAGAAGGAAAGGTTGTAGCCTATGGTTCACGAAAGTTGAAATATCTTGTGTGTTTTCAACGAGAATAGATATTGAAATATCTATTCTCGCAGAAGGACTTGAAGGCAGAGGAGATAGATAGAGTTTATGGAGGATTACGACTTTTAAGTTGCACTACCATCTGGGGAAGTCCAATGTAGTGGTCGACGCTTTGAATAGGAAATCCGTGAGTAGTGTAGCTAGTATTGCCATCCAGGAGTGGGAGATGTTGGGCGCTATTGGCGAGTTTGGCTTGTATCTGGGTGAGTCCATTGAGTTACCCACTTTATTTATAGCAGTTCCACAACCCACCTTAGTTAACTGTGTTATAGAGGCACAATAGAGTAATCAAGAAGTAAAGACTATCCAAGAGAAGATATCCAGTGGGAAGGTAGATAATGGTTTGAATGTTTATCTAGATTCAATTGTGAGATATCTAGACAGTCTTTATGTGCTAGAATCTTGTAGAAGGGAAGTACTCTGAGAGTTCCATTATTCACGCCTTGCGGTACACCCGAAACGCACAAAGATGTATCACGACTTTAGTACCCAATTTTGGTAGAGGGGGATGAAGAGAGACGTAGTCTTGTTTTTCTCAAGGTGCCTTAAGTGAAGGCTGAGCATCAACGACCAGTGGATATGTTGCAACCCTTACCTATAGTCGAATGGAAATGGAAACATGTCACGATAGATTTTTTTGTGGGTCTTCCAAAGACTCAATGGGGTAATGATGTCATATGGGTAGTAGTTAATCGGTTAACCAAAACTGCACGCTTTATACCTATGCGCATGAGTGACTCGGTAGACTACCTTGTTGATCAGTATGTTGGAGATATAATGCGACTTCATGAGGTCCCAGTGACTATTGCCTCGGATAGGGATTCGCATTTTGCGGCTCGATTGTGGTAGAGCCTATAGGGTGCTTTGGGCAGTAAGTTGACGTTTATCACACCGCCTATCATCCTCAGACTATCAGGTTGTTCGAGCATAGCATTCAGACTTTAGAGGGCATGCTTTGAGCTTGCGTTCTCGATTTTAAGGGGTGGTGGGAGATGTATTTGCCTATCATAATAGTTTTTAGGCGAATATTGGTATGACACCTTTTGAGGCCTTGTATGGCCAACCATGTAGATCTTATTTGTGTTAGGCTAAGGTGGGTGATGCATCTATGTTAGGTCCGGAATTGGTCTGGGAAACAATGGAGAAGGTTGTACTTATTCTTAAGAGGTTGATTTCGGCTCAGAATCGTTAAAAGAGCTATGCCGACCGTAGGAGGAGGCCTTTGTCTTTTAAGATCGGAGATCATGTGTTCCTTAAGATCTCGCCAAGGCAAGGCTTGATGAGGTATGAGAAGAGTGGGAAACTGTCTCCTAGGTTCATTGGGCCCTTTGAGATTCTAGAGCAAATTAGAGAAGTAGCTTACCGAGTGGCCTTGCCGCCCCAACTTTCCGGTGTTCATGACGTGTTTCATATTTGTATGCTCAGGAAGTACAAGCCTAATCCTTTACTAATACCTTTTTATATCCTATTGTTAGTTGAGTTTTGTTGTTTGGAGTTGTTGGTTGTATTTGAATCAGGTTGAGAGTTAGTTTCTCAAAAGAGTTGATGTTCATTTGATTTCTTGTTCGCTCGAGCGGTGCTTTCGTCACTCAAGCGGTCTTTGAGATCTCCTAGTATTTTTGCAGGTCTGCAAAATTTCTGGGAGTAGGTTGATCTTCGCTCGAGCAGTCTTCTATTGTCTACAAAACTTGTAGGAGGGGTCATTGTGCGCTTAAGCCGTGTTTTGGTCGCTCGAGTGGTGTTTTGGTTGCTCGAGCGATCTGTGCATATATCAAATCGGGGAAAAGGATTTTTTGTCACTATTTCATTTCCTCTATCTCTCTATAAAACACTCATAACCCTAATTTCTTCACTATCTCTCTCCAGTTCTTATCTAAGCACCTCTATACACCCAAATTCATTGATTTCTCCACCATAGTTCCTTGCAGAAAAAGGTAGAACTTGTCGAGGGATTTGTTTTAATCGAAGAAGATTTTATTTTCGGCTCCGTCAAATTTCAACACTTGTTCTCTTCTTGTTCTACTCATGAGGTAGGGATTTCTTCAACCTTCTAGTATGATTCTTAACTTAGTTATGTGCTCCTTGTCAAGTATTGTGATTTGGGAGATGGGGAGTTTTGATTTAGGGTTTGGGTTTTCAAATGTAAAAAAGAGGTTTTCAAATGAATTGTTGAGAAAGGTTGTGGGAGTATAAATATTGTTGAGTTATGTTAAAATGTGGGAAATTTCTTCTTTAAATGTGTTTTTGAAAGTAAAAGACGTGTGATTTGAAAATCATTTATGTTTGATTTATGAAATAAAAAGAAATGATGTTGGATTTTAAAAAGATAAAATGAATTTATCTATTGATGATGAGGATGGAGTTCGATATGTATTATCACTCCCATTCTGAGATTTTGACATTTATACTTGTTGGAAATTATCTGTTGAGTAGAGATATTTGTTTTGGGCTATCGGTGGATCATATCTTTGATTTTTGTAGAAATTGCATGAGGATTAGGCTAATCGAAACTAATCACTCATACATTTTGCATTGAGCATTGTTACATACTTTAACATTGAAAATGTATTGTTTTTAGAAAAGGCGGTGTATACCTTGGTGAATCTGGTTAAGGGGTGTGGTTGTGGTTCATATTGTTGGCCTGTGTGTCTTTGGTTAAAGTCCAGAAACCCGGGCAGTTAGATGCCGATTCTTCCGGTTAGTACCGGTAAAATGGCTTTGGTAGTGTTTTATAGCCTATTGGCACACAAGTACCTAGAGATTCTGAATATTTTGTATCCACTGTCCTGTTTTCTAAAGTGAAAAAAAATTATAATACGAATTGTTATACATATAACTAAGACATTGCATTGTTTTGAAAGAGAAAGTATGATGCTTTGGAAAATGGCATGTATTGCATCCACCATATGATTTTGTTAAGCTTCATATGTTGTGTTCAAGTATCTCTATTGGGTTTTAGCTCACCCTATGTGGAAAACAACTTTCAAGTATTGATGATATGCCTCCACCAAGAACGTAGCTTGGGAGGACTTGGAGCTGAGAGCTTCTTTTTGTTTCTTTTGTATAATTTTTTTTTGTATAAGCCTTGGGCTTTATATGTATTAAGTGTAACTCACTTTTGTTGTATCCAAGTATTGACTTGGAAAGATGTAGCCATTAGGGCATAGACTTATCTGTACTTCCTTTTGTTACAATTTATTTACAAATGTCATATGGTTATAGATGTAGGATTTAGGATTTATGAACACTACAACAAAAAAGGCCTTTAGTGACAAACTGATTTTGTCTCCAAACATCAAATTTTCGTCACCAAAATGATTTCTGATGAAAAAATTTTGTCACCACGTTTGTTACCTATACGTTGTTGCTAAAAATACATGGTGACAAAAAATAGTTTTGCCGCCTATTTTTTATTTTTGGCGACAAAATTTTTCATCTCCAAATGTTGCCTTTTTCGTCCTCTATAACATCAAGTTCGTCACTAGAATTAGATAATATTTTAGTTTAATTGTTTTGGCGACGAAATATTTCGTCACCAAATAGGTTTTAGTGATGAAATTTTTCCTCACCAATGATATTGATTAAGGTGACAAAAAAATTCATCACTAAAATGAGTACAAAAGAAAATTCTTCAATGACAAAAAACATTTTGTCACCAAATATTTCAATTTAGCGATGAAATATTGAACAAATGTGATGAAATTATTTGTTTGGTACTATATCATTAGTGACAAAATTGTAAATTTTATCATTAGTGACCAATGATATAGACATAATTACTTTATCATTAGTGACTAAAATTGTAAACATGTCCATATCATTAGTGACAAAACTATTCGTCATGGACATGTTTTGACAAAATTGACAAAATTCGAGACGAGATATGGACATGTCTGCTCTCCAGATTACCAAACATGTCCATATCTCATCTTGAATCTGCAACAAAACAAAACATTAATAATAATAATAAAAAAAAGGAAGTTAGACAATTATTATCTTATCAATTAAACATACAATTTAACATGCATTTTTTTACTTTAGTTTTCAAACCGGGAGTCCCGTGCTAGTTCTGTAAGTTTAAATAAGTCACAATCGTCGTTTCCGAGGTATTTAAGGTGTTCCCCAGGCCTTCTCATGGTTGTTAAACAATTTTAGCCCCCGATGACTTATTTTCAAGCTTAAGTGTGGGAAAAGTGCATTTTTCGACTTAGTTTTGAAACCGGGAGTCCCGTGCTAGTTTCGTAAGATTTCATAACTTACATTTGTCCCTCCCGAGGTGTTTGAGGTGTTCCCTGGGCGTTCTCGTGACTGTTACACGATTTTAGCCTCCGATGGCCTATGTTCAAGCTTAAGTGTGAGAAAAATGCATTTTTCGACTTAGTTTTCAAGCCGGAAGTCCCGTGCTAATTCTGTTAGTTTCCACAACTTACATTGGTCCCTCCCGAGGTGTTTGAGGTGTTCCCTCAGCCTTCTCGTGACTGTTACATGATTTTGGCCCCATATAGCCTATTTTCAAGCTTGCGTGTGAGAAAAATGCATTTTTTGACTTAGTTTTTAAAGCAGGAGTCCCATGCTAGTTCCGTAAGTTTTCATAACTTACATTGGTCCCTCCCCAGGTGTTTTAGGTGTTCCCTCAGCCGTCTCATGGGTATTACACGATTTTGGCAGCATATGGCCTATTTTCAAGCTTAAGTGTTAGAAAAGTGCATTTTTGGACTTAGTTTTCAAACCGGGAGTCTTGTGCTAGTTCCACAAGTTTACACAAGTTACAATGGTCACTTCCGAGGTGTTTGAGGTGTTCTTTGGGCCTTCTCGTGGCTCTTACACGATTTTGGCCTCCGATGGGCTATTTTCAAGCTTTTTTTTTGGGTGAATAAGACATAGATAAAAGAAAAACAGAGATTACAAAGCGATAAGGGGCATACCCCAGGACCTAACAAGCACTATACATGAAAGCCACAAAGGCAAGCTGCCCAGCAAAGAAAAGGCAAAAAACAAACAAAATAGAACACAACCATAGCTAAACTGGAGGCAAAAGCCGAACAAAAGTATAAATAACAAACAAAAGTTATAGCCACAATATGTTCATAGGCCGCATGCTTTCGGATGAAGACCATGAACATACCAGCAACAGCCCTAAAAATAAACCTGTGCAAAATATAATAATACTAAACCATGCACATCCCGCATGGATAGGCCTACTAACAAAAAACCACTTTATACCGTCAATAACAACCCAACAAACACAGTATAAATAAAATAAAATAATGACAATCTGCATCCAATAAGCACTAGTAGCAGCCAACACCGAAAACCAATCAACACGAACATCCAAGGAGCTAGAAACCAGTACTACATCAACGCAGCAACCACCCAATGAGAACCAGGACCGACCACCCATGCAACCCAAGTAGTGATCAAACATTATAATAAACCCTGTAAAGGTAGCCATATATGAGATTTGACAACACATATAAGGCCATCTGGAACTTAAAACAGAAACAAAACACTCATTATAGGTACACAAGTCACTCGGCCCACAATATAGAAACTCACACCACTCAAAGTTTGCTTCCTTAACCTGCACATAAAAATATACAATATATATATAAACATTAGCAAAAAATTATCTGGCTAAAGTCACTCAACCCAATTGTGAATGGATACTTTAAATAGTCCTCACAACACTCAACCCTCATATAAAGAATCAATGGATCCACATGAAACTCCAAGCAGAACCTGCACAAGACCAAACCATTAGCACACTCTTTTTATGCTCACCCACACTCAACCCTCATATAGAGGAGCTCACAACACTCAGCAGCCCTCCCACATTAAAAATATGGGGCTTCAGCATTGTCTCTGGCAGATTCCATTTAGCAAGAAACCAACTGTCACCTGTGGACCTAGGCAAATTCTTAATGGACATCATTCTGTTTCTAACCATCTGAGTAATAGATTTAATAACCACTTCCTCAGGTTTAAACTCTTTGTTAAAAATACGGTTATTTCTCTCAATCCAGATATAGTAAATAGAACACAATAATGCATTGCTAATGATATTAGCTCTCAAAGAATTAGCTTTAGCCTCTTTAGATGCATATGTGACAATGTCAGGCCAGTCGAAATCAAGCCAATTTATATTACACTTAGCCTCAATGGCACACCAAATGCTATTGGAAAAGATGCACTTAAAAAATAGATGAGAATGACTCTTCCCAGGGTTAAGGCAGAAAGGGCATTGAGAATGAGGGGCCAAACCAAACATATTTAACCTATCACCAGTATATAGTCTATTGTGGATAGCCACCCAAACTATAAAACTGACTTTAGGAATCCTATGAGGGCCCCAAATCAGCTTGTGGCAACTCACTCTAGCAAATTTATTTCTCCAATGATTCTAAGCAGACTGAATGGAAAACTGACCATTAGTAGTAAGTTTCCAAATAGTTTGATCACACTTAGAAGGATTAGGCCTACAACACACAAGAGTATAGGAGATCAACTCCTGAATTTCCCAAGAGTTAGGAGTAGGCCACTTCCAAGAATGACCACCAATGATTTGGCTAACTTTAGTCACACTATTAAGGCAAGAGTCATACATAATTTCGTCCCCATATTTGTTCCACCGAGGACCAATGGGAAGCAAATTATCGTACCAAAGGAAAGTGGATTCCCCACATCTAACTTTGTGAGTAAGCCTATTTTCAAGCTTAAGTGTGAGAAAAGTGTATTTTTGACTTAGTTTTCAAACCGGGAGTCCCGTGCTAGTTTCATAAGTTTCAAAAACTTACACTGGTCCCTCCCGAGATGATTGAGGTGTTCGAGGTGTTCCCCGAGCCTTCTCGTGACTATTACACGATTTTGGCCCCCAATGGCGTATTTTCAAGCTTAAGTGTGAGTAAAATGCATTTTTCGACTTAGTTTTCAAACCGGGTGTCATGTGCTAGTTCCATAAGTTTCCACAACTTACATTGGTCCCTCCCAAGGTGTTTTAAGTGTTCCCTCGGCCGTCTCATGGGTGTTACACGATTTTTGCCACATATGGCCTATTTTCAAGCTTAAGTGTGAGAAAAGTTCATTTTTGGACTTAGTTATCAAACCGGGAGTCTCGTGCTAGTTCCGTAAGTTTACACAAGTTACAATGGTCACTTCCAAGATGTTTGAGGTGTTCCTTAGGCCTTCTCGTGGCTGTTACACGATTTTGGCCTCCGATGGCCTATTTTGAAGCTTAAGTGTGAGAAAAGTGCATTTTTTGACTTAGTTTTCAAACCGGAAGTTCCGTGCTAGTTTCATAAGTTTCAACAACTTACACTGGTCCCTCCCGAGGTGTTTGAGCTGTTCGAGGTTGTTAGGCTTTTATTCTTGGCAATCCCGTTTGACAAAACTCCTTTCAGTTGTATTTGTTTTTGCATTTTTATTTCAGTGAGGCTTTGAGTGTTTAGATGCGAATCCAACCCGAATCGTGCCTTTGTCAATTTCCATGGATCAAAACCGAGCTTGTTACAGGATCTAGTGTTCCAGATTTTCCAATTTTGGTCGTCCCGCTCGAGCGGGACAAGGGACGCTCGAGCGGAGAATCCCTGGTTCCAGCAGTTTTGGTCGCCTGTAAAAGTACTGAGATGTGTAATTTCGAGCTCGAGCGGGCTCTATAGAGCTCAAGTACACCTCTGTTATATCACGTACATATTTTGCTAAAGCCGCTCGAGCGGGCTGTTGGGCATTCGAGCGGACCGTGCAAACACAGTTTTCCAGATTTCAATAAGGATTGGGTTTTCTTCCAAATCTAGGATTACTTTTGGTTTTCTATAAGTTGTTGGTTTTCTCCCAAAACTAGACTACTCCTGAAGTCCTCCAGATCTTCTTTTTGGTTCTTAAGGTTTATATCTGGGGATATTTTGTTAGTTTTCTTTGATGTTTTATTGAGTATTCAACTCATGGTTTAAAGAGAGTACATCAAAGGTTTTGTTTGTTATACACAAGAGAGAGAGAGTTGTTCTTCGGTGGATTCTGAAGAATTCGAGCCTGAAGCTTCGGTGGATTCTGCAGTGGCTCATCGTAAAGACAATTCTGAGGTGAAGACGGGGCTGGAAGAGGCACATAGAGGTTGGTTTAATTAGGTGTGGATTCACTAGGTAATTGAAAGTATACCTGTGTAATTCCTTTAAATCTTCTTAGTGGATTGTTTTGTGGCTGTTGCCCGTGGTTTTTTAATCACAGTTGGAGGTGTCCAATTGTGGTTTTTCCACATTAAAATCGTTGTGTTGATTTGTCTTGATTGTTTGATTGGGATTGTTATATACTGCTTAAAATTGTTTCATAATCACAAATCAATATCTAGGAGATTTCTAGATTTTTCAATTGGTATCAGAGCAGGTCGTTCTATTTTTTTTTTTTTTTTAAAAAAATTCTTTTAGAACGAGATCCTGTTTGATTTGTGATAATGGATTCAATTCGTGAGGGAAATTCTATGGTTCGACCACCCCTACTTGACGGATCCAATTATTCTTTTTGGAAGGCTCGGATGAGGTCGTTTTTGAAATCTATAGACGAAAAAGTTTGGCAATCTGTCATGAATGGGTGGACTGAACCAATGATTACCATTGATGGAGTAACTTTTCCCAAACCAATTGATAAGTGGGACACAACTGATTACCAAAATAGTAACTAGAATAGTAAAGCTATCAATTCTCTCTTTTGCGCTGTCACACCTGAAGAGTTTAGTCGTATTTGCAATTGTGAAGTCGCAAAAGAGGCTTGGGATATCTTACAAACTATTCATGAGGGCACTCCTTCGGTTAAACGCTCAAAACTTCAAAGGCTCACGTCTAGTTTCGAAAACCTTTCAATGAAAGATAGTGAGACCTTTGATGAATTTTATGCGAAGTTGAGTGACATTGTAAATTCTAGCTTCAATTTAGGTGAAAAAATTTCAGAATCCAAAGTTGTGGGAAAAATTTTGAGATCCTTGCCCGATCGGTTCCAACCAAAAGTTACGGCTATTGAGGAGGCTCAAGATATTGACAACCTCAAGCTGGATCAGTTGGTTGGAAATCTCCAAACTTATGAGGCACATAGGAATTTCAAAAAGAAACAAAAAGATATTGTTTTTAGTAGTGCTCATAGAGTTTGAGAGGATTTTGATGAGGATTGTGAGATAGATTCCAAGATTACGGCTACTTTTGTTAAACAATTTAAAAAATCTTTTTTGAAAAAGAATCCTAATCTTTTGGAATCTACTCATACTCATAAATCTAAAGGCAAAGATAAACTCAAAATTAATTCTATAGCCAAGAAGGAGAAAGGAAAGATACAAGGGAACTCTGATAGACTCCAATGCTATGAATGCAAAGGATATGGCCATTTTGCATCAGAATGCCCCACTCGTTTGAAGAAGAAGAAAGCCCTCACCATCACGTGGGATGATGAATCAGAATCTGATGAAGATGAAAGTGACAACGAAGATCAAGGCGAAAAGGGATATAAACAATTCCTTGCTTTCATGGTGGCTTCTGAAACTGAAACACGAACAGAGTATCCGAAGAGCTCGGTTGAGAATGCCACTGATGATGAATCCTCGGGAAGTGATGATGAAGAGCTTGAGCAAGCTTATGAAAAGCTATATAAGGAATCTCTTAAGCTATCCAAATTGAATGACAAACTCACTATGAAACTCAAAGCATGTGAAAGTGAGAATGTCAAACTAAAGGAGGAGATTTCCGAGGCTAGGATTGATGCCATCAAGATAGCTAATGATCGACAAGCTCTTTGTGCAAAACTCTTGATTTGTGAGACAGAGAGGAACGAGCTACAACAAATCTATGCAACATATGAAGAAAAAATTGAAACTCTCGAGATGTCTCAAGTTGCTTTGGAAGAACTAATGATCAAGAAAGAGGAAGAACTCAAGTGTGCTATGGCTACCATTGGTCTTTGGAACAAAGAATCAAAGACTTTGGACAATATCATTGGGTCTCAACAAATTTGTTCTGACAAGAGTGGCATTGGGTTTGGTGGTAAGAAAGAGCAAAAACAGAGTTCTTCCACATCTCATGATACAAGAACTCAAGGAAAGGGAGAACAAAAATTTCAACATAAGGATGGACTTCTCAAACTTCCTTGAGTTGGTAAGGTAAAAGAAAAGAAGGTACACCCTGTTTTTATTTGTCATCATTGTGGTATGCATGGTCATATTCACCCTTATTGTTATAAGTTGCATGGGAAAGTGTATTTGCCTAGACCTAGGAATAGGAAGTTGGAAACCATGTCGAGACGGGTTCCTATTGCAGGGGAAAGGAACCACAACGTCAAGACACCACCCAAGAACTGCAATTCTCACAACTTTGTTTATCCTAAAGCGGTTTGGGTGAGAAAACGTGACTTGTGTTAATTTGTTTATTTGTTTTAGCTTTTGGGTTTTTGTGTGTTGTTTTTAATGAAAAAAAAAATGTGTGCTTGTTCGTTTTTTGTCTTGGTTTGGTTAAAGAAAAAAAAAAATCCCAAAAAGATTTTCTTAGTATGGTTTTGCAAGCTTGAAATTTTTTAGTGGTCCTTGGTGCATATTGGAATTGATGAGAATATCCGTTACATGTTAATATATGTGTGCTTTTTGTGGTCATTACTCGTTGCATTTTTTGATTAGTATGTCTCATTCTGTACACACTCTTGGATTAGCAAATTTTGGAGTCTTCCGCCTTAGTGATTATTTTTCTCTATGGACTTCTATCATTGATCTTTTGCTTTTCTAGAGGAATTGACCTATACTAGCATATCATGGGTGATGTTGAGTCTCTTAACCACCTTCCATCCTTTTGCATCTCCACGGCTTTCCCCTTAATTCTTTGCAATCTAGCCATGAGGAAAAGGCTACCTCAGAGTCACCAACCAGGCCATCCTTATTATATCCATGCTTCTCTGGTTCGGTTTCCATACTCTTGAGCGTGTCAGCCGCTAATGATTGTGCAAAAGAAAAAGAAAAAGAAAAGGAAAGAGAAGAAGAAAAAAATATGCAAAAGAAAGAAAAAATGTGCAAAAGAAAGAAAGAAAAAAAAAAAGAAAAGATTCATTGATTGAGGGGGAGCCTCCGCCTTTACTCACCAAGTACCCCTTGATTCCTAGTGGTTTGACTTTCCTTTGTTGTGCTTAGATTCTCTTGACAGAGGTTCAACTTTCAGATCACTACTAGGATTGAATCTAGTGTTTGTCGAACTCCAAGAGTCACACACACACTTTTATCATGGGATCTATGCTTTTCACATAATGCGTCACTTTCTTTCATGAGGAATCTTCTACAGACTGTGCACATTTTGTTTACTAGTAATTGTACTTCTTGGATAATCTTGTGTGTTTTAAGGTACAGATCTGAGATTTCTTGCTTGCTCCACCATATTATTTTTGTCGTTTTCTTCTTGTTCACTATTTTCAGTGTTTGTGGTTGCTTTTAGTGAGGGGGAGTTTGGTTCATCTTGATTTGGGTTGGTAAGGGAGTTTGGTTTTTCATTGCAAGAGTTGTTTAGCATGAACACTTTGATATGTTTGGTAAGGGAGATTGGCTATATGTTTTGCATGTTGCTATGCACTGTTTCCTTGTTATTTCCTTTTTGCATGCCCCTGATTTTTACATCGTCATATCATTGCTCGTGTGGTTTATGATCTTGCTTTTGTTGTTTGAGAGTTGTTTTTCATGAGTCTTAGTTTTCAATGTTTTCCATCTCATGTTTCAAGATAATCATGTCATATGTCTATTGCTTTTTCATATACTCTTGTGGGGCTAATAGTTGTTTTGGAGATTGTGGCACTAATAGCTATTTTGCAGATCATGACCTTGAGATAGAAGTTTGTTTTTGTTGGCTGTGATGGGTTGGGGTGTTTAGAATTTTATTTGTTAGGTGTGTTTTGTCACGGCATTGCCAAAGGGGGAGATTGTTAGGTTTTTATTCTTGGCAATCCCGTTTGACAAAACTCCTTTCAGTTGTATTTGTTTTCGCATTTTTATTTCAGTGAGGCTTTGAGTGTTTAGATGAGAATCCAACCCGAATCGTGCCTTTGTCAATTTCCATGGATCAAAACCGAGGTTGTTACAGGATCTAGTGTTCCAGATTTTCCAATTTTGGTCGTCTCGCTCGAGCGGGACAAGGGACGCTCGAGCGGAGAATCCCTGGTTCCAGCAGTTTTGGTCGCCTGTAAAAGTACTGAGATGTGTGATTTCGAGCTCGAGCGGGTTCTATAGAGCTCAAGTGGACCTCTGTTATATCACGCGCATATTTTGCTGAAGCCGCTCTAGTAGGCTGTTGGGCGCTCGAGCGAACCGTGCGAACACAGTTTTCCAGATTTCAATAAGGATTGGGTTTTCTTCCAAATCTAGGATTACTTTTGGTTTTCTATAAGTAGTTGGTTTTCTTCCAAAACTAGACTGCTCCTGAAGTCCTCAAGATCTTCTTTTTGGTTCTTAAGGTTTATATCTGGGGATATTTTGTTAGTTTTCGTTGATGTTTTATTGAGTATTCAACTCATGGTTTAAAGAGAGTACATCAAAGGTTTTGTTTGTTATACACAAGAGAGAGAGAGTTGTTCTTCGGTGGATTCTGAAGAATTCGAGCCTGAAGCTTCGGTGGATTCTGCAGTGGCTCATCGTAAAGACAATTCTGAGGTGAAGACGGGGCTGGAAGAGGCACATAGAGGTTGGTTTAATTAGGTGTGGATTCACTAGGTAATTGAAAGTATACCTGTGTAATTCCTTTAAATCTTCTTAGTGGATTGTTTTGTGGCTGTTACTCGTGGTTTTTTAATCACAGTTGGAGGTGTCCAATTGTGGTTTTTCCATGTTAAAATCGTTGTGTTGGTTTGTCTTGATTGTTTGATTGGGATTGTTATATACTGCTTAAAATTGTTTCATAATCACAAATCAATATCTAGGGGATTTCTAGATTTTTCAAAGGTGTTCCCTGGGCCTTCTCGTGACTGTTACACGATTTTGGCCCCCAATGCCGTATTTTCAAGCTAAAGTGTGAGAAAATTGTATTTTTTGACTTAGTTTTCAAACTGGGAGTCCCGTGCTAGTTCTATAAGTTTCCACAACTTACTTTTGTCCCTCCCAAGGTGTTTTAGGTGTTCCCCCGGCTGTCTCATGGGTGTTACACGATTTTGGCCACATATGGCCTATTTTCAAACTTAAGTGTGAGAAAAGTGTATTTTTGGAATTAGTTTTCAAACTGGGTGTCCCGTGCTAGTTCTGTAAGTTTACACAAGTTACAATGGTTGCTTCCGAGGTGTTTGAGGTGTTCCCTGGGCCTTTTCGTGGCTGTTACACTATTTTGACCCCCAATGGCCTATTTTCAAGCTTAAGTGTGAGAAAAGTGTATTTTTTGACTTAGTTTTCAAACTGGGAGTCCCGTGCTAGTTCCGTAAGTTTCCACAACTTACATTGGTCCCTCTCGAGGTGTTTAAGGTGTTCCTCAGGCGTTCTTGTGATTGTTACACGATTTTGGTTGCTGATGGACTATTTTCAAGCTTCAGTGTGAAAAACATATATTTTTCGACTTAGTTTTCACACCGGGAGTCCCATGCTTGTTCTGTAAGTTTCAACAACTTACATTGGTCCCTTCCGAGGTGTTTAAGGTATTCTTCGGGCCTTCTCGTGACTGTTGCACGATTTTGGCCCCATATGACCTATTTCCAAGCTTAAGTGTGAGAAAAATGCATTTTTGGACTTAGTTTTCAAACCGGGAGTCCCATTCTAGGTCCGTAAGTTTTCGCAACTTACATTGGTCCCTCTTGAGGTGTTTTAGGTGTTCCCCGGGCCGTCTTTTGGCCCCATATGGCCTATTTTCAAGTTTAAATGTGAGAAAAGTGCATTTTCGACTTAGTTTTCAAACCGGGAGTCCCGGGCTAGTTCTGTAAGTTTACACAAGTTACAATGGTCACTTCCGAGGTGTTTGCAGTGTTCTCTAGGCCTTTTCGTGGCTGTTACATGATTTTAGTCCTGATGGCCTATTTTTAAGCTTAAGTGTGCGAAAAGTGCATTTTTTGACTTAGTTTTCAAACCGAGAGTCCCGTGCTAGTTCCGTAAGTTTTCACAACATACATTGGTCCCTCCCGAGGTGTTTAAGGTGTTCCCCAGGTCTTCTCATGACTGTTACACGATTTTGGCTCCCGATGGCCTATTTTCAAGTTTAAGTGTGAGAAAAATGTATTTTTCGACTTAGTTTTCAAACCGAGAGTCCTGTGCTAGTTTCGTAAATTTTCAGAACTTACATTGGTCCCTCCCGAGGTGTTTGAGGTGTTCCCTAGGCCTTCTCGTGCCTACTACACGATTTTGGCCCCCCGATGGCCTATTTTCAAGCTTAAGCGTTGGAAAAGTTCATTTTTTGACTTAGTTTCATGCTTACATGTTGAAATAGTGCAAATTTCAAAGTAGTTTTCAAATTGGGAACCACACGCTTCTTTCGTAAGTTTGCACAACTTATGTTGCTCTATCTCAAGGTGTTTGTGATGTTTCTCGAATCTTTACTTGCATATTTCACTATTTTCCCGTGACCTTTCGCCCCTAAATGTCAATGTATTTTTTTATTCTACCCTAGTTGATTAAGAAATTTCTACTAAATTAGCATAGAAATATACTAACAAAGCCTACTAATCCAATAAAAAAAATTAGTATCGCACTGAGCTGTATACCTTGACCGAGATTGATTTTGATCCACAACGATGTTTTGTCTTCATTTGCATCATATTATTCACATTAGGTAGTGATTGTTCCTACACAATTGAAACACCAATAAAAACAAGAAAAGATAACATTATTAAGAAGAAACTTAATTTTTGACAATCAACATATATAAAACATTTTACCTTGAAGCTAGCGAGAGACTTTTGACTAACACATTTTCCAAAATTATAATCTAGAATCTCTAATAACTAAATTTCTCAATAATAATTCTTAGGGTAGTTGTTCACAATGGATTGAAACATGTCAGGCTTTTTGAGTATTACTCCTTGGGGGCAATTATAGAGGGCCACTGGTTCCACAGTTAAATTGTGGCATACTAACTTTTAGGATTGTGGGTGACACATTAAACTCTAGAAGGTGACACGATTAGATAAAAGGAAATACCTAATTTCAATAGAGAAACAAACTACTCTAAGCCCAAATGAGGACAAATGTGAAACATGTCAGGCTTTTTGAGTATAACCGAAAGTCTTGGTACATGCTTTGCAACCTCTAGAAGAATATGGTGTCAGCTTGATGAGGGGGTAAATATTTTTTAATTAATTACCCATTTTATTTCAACATTCCACAGACAGAAAAAGTTAGGCACCAAGCACTTGAATTTAGTAGAAATTGATTGTTAAAACATCTCCAATAGGAGAGATATTTAGAACATTTTAGACATTTTGTCTAGCCTCAACACGAAATTGAAGTCTCTACCTCATCCTCCTATGCTGGCTACATGTGAACAACCTTGGAGGCTAGACAACATAATCTCAGGAGTAAAAAAGTGTTGTTGAAATACAAACTAGGCAAAATACAGAATTCACTTTTATATATTTTTGCTACACAAAATGTGCCAATTAGGTGTTAGAGGTGCTCTTAGAGTTGCTACAAAGTCTATAAATACCCAAAGTATACACTAATAGAAATTTCAGTTTCTTAATATTATTTCCCTTAATTTTCAATGTTGTATATATTCCTCCTAAGAAGCATATGTTTTTTTCCAAAAATCAGGATATGAATACACCATTGATACAACAAAGAAATATGTTTTTTTTACATATTTTCATTTTCTATGTATATGAGTATAACATCCACAACCCACCACAAATAATGAATTTTTTTTGTTATATGGGAATTTAGACTATTCAGTATGCCTGCTAGTTTATTCATAGTTTATAAATATAGCCAGTTCAACATTGAGGATCCGAAAGAAGAAGATGAAGAATCAGTTGTCAGAGATTGCTTCCTTGCTCTTTTCTTTTTGTTTTAGAACTTAATATATTTTCTACCATGTTTAGTATATATGCAACCTGCTTGAATGAAAGAAAATTTCAACATGTGGTACCTGGGCAATGTGTTTAGCAGAAATAAGGTCAGACAAAACAAAGGAAGCAAGCCATCCTTGCTTTAGGCCAAAAATTTCTAGAAGACCATCATTCACATGAGCCCTAACAAAGCCTCTCTGTAAAACAAAGAAACAATTTCAATAATACAAATGAAAAAAATCCAAAACTAAACCATTTATATAATCCCCAGTTATACCTACAATGAGGGACCAAATATACATGTATTTGCATGTATATAATCCCCACTTTAGAGACCCCTAAAATATAATCCCCAGTTTTACCTACAACGATATGAACTACTCCATGTAAGTTGTTGATTGGTTTAAAAATTAACCACCTAAGACTCGACCCCGCGCCACATCATGAGGGACGAATTGACGAATCATATATTTGAAGGGTATACGTTTTTCTTAATTTGGGTAGTAATAGCATTGTTTAGGGCAAAACTTATTTTTCAGATAACAATAATAATACTACATTTACCTTCATTTTATACCACATTTGAAATATAATCTCATGCGGTACAACTACAACTATTTTGATTTTCTTCCATACAAAAATAAATAAATAATTGTACAAACAGTACATGAAAATGAGCAATGTTTTCATTCCTCTAGTTGGGGAAGGTGTAATTCACAAACCATAACCAGGACTTCCTATATTTATCCATCAATTGAAAGTAAATGTTGGTAACATTTCAAAAAAAAAAAAAATACAGTGACCAATGAGCCAAATGTTGGATAAAGTCTTCCGTAGATACATATAATCAACTAATTCCGTGAAAATTGTAATTGATTTTCCCACCAATTCAACTATAAATTCCCTTCATCACATAAAAGCAAATGTCAAGTAATGTACAGTACACAATTTTTTTTCCACTCCAAAGCTACAAGAAAAACTCTAACCTTTTAACTGCAATTTCAGCAATGTGACATTGCTATCTTGCTGTATTAGAGTAGAAACCATCCACAAGTGCCTTCTCTCAACAAAATTTTGCTTTTAGGACTTCCTCCAATCTTGGATATATCAATGAGAATGCACCTATAGGGGGGGAAAAAAACCCGCAATCCCATAAATTAGCTATAACAGAAGTTTGGAGAGAGCAACCCCAACTCAATTGGGTAAGGCACAACATTTTACGAATGTATTTTGGATGAATTGCTGTTACTAATTGAGCATGCAATCAATATAAAAAGCATGCAATGATTGAAATTGAAGGGTCAAATGTACATACACAATCAATGGATTAGGGCTTTGAAACTAATGAGAGAGAAAGAAAAAAGCGGAGAAAATGTATGAAACCACTAAAATCAAACTCATTTAGGACATCAAATCCAAAAAACTTTACAAATCAAACCACTTCAACCAAACCCATTTTTCGAAATCAACACCAAATTAAATTGAATAAATCATAACAACCCTAGAGCACGATTGAGAAAGAGGGAAATAGAGAAGGGGGAACAAAGAGGGAGAGAGAGTGACTGAGGTAGACAAAGCGAAAAACAGACCACGAGTGAGAGAGAGACAAACCGAGAGTGAGAGAATACCTATGAGGATGCGGCGGTGGTGATCTGCGAGCGGCGGTGGCGGTGGGGGTGGGGGTGGCGAGCGGCGTTGGTGGTGTGCACTGAGGTGAGATTATATAGGGTGAGGTTTTGTGGTCAAATCTGTGTGTGAGAAGAAGAACCGATATATCTAAGGCACCAATATATTCATTTCCCTCAAAAACCTTTAGCAACTAAACCATTTATTTGGTGACAAAATTATTTCCTCACCAAAAGATAAAATTATTGGCCAGGAAAATAGTTTTCTCACTAAATGATATTAAAATATTAAAAAAATTTGGTGACGAAAATATATTCCTTATTAAAAATTTTATTATTGGTGACCAATTTTTTCCTCACCAAAAGTCTGAAAATTTTGGCACCATCCGAAAAATTAGCGAGAAAATCTTCAGTGACAAAAAAAATATAAATAATGACGAAAAATAATTTCGCCACCTAATTTTTTTATTATGTACGTAGATTGATGACGGAATTTTATTTTTGTCTTTAAAAATGATACATTTGGAGACGAAATATTATTTTCTTCACTAAAAGGTACGTCTTTCGTGACAAAATTTATTTTCGTCATTAATTTTTGTCTCCAAAGACACTTTTTGTTGTAGTGGAATGTAAACATGCATATTTATCTTTTGTACGGTTAAGGAATATTAATAAAACATTAAACATTTTGCAAGTTATAATTTTCTATCGAATATCATACTATGAGTTGTTGTTATTATTTTGGGGCGTTACATGAAATATGTAAAAAATCATCACAAAAAATTATTTTTAGCGACGATTTTACTAGGACTTATTTCAATAGGACTTTATGGGAATTAAATCAAACTATTATGACCTATTGTTAGCTTTCCACTCTTACACCCGAATCTTTAATTTATTTATTGATGTTCAAATATAGAGTGACTTACATTCATCTTTTTCGAAATTTAAATTAATATATATAGTAAATTTTATAATTTTAAAATAATTATATTAGGATATGTTAAAATTTTAATTTACATAACACTTAACTCTACTTTCATCGATAATTCTTTACACATATAGATGAAAAAATCCATTTTGAAATGGACATGAAAAAATAATAATGCCATATTTTTTACATTGAAATGTATATATATATATATATATTTTTTTTTTTTTTTCTCATTTACCATTTGTGATTTAATACTATTTGTATTAGTTTCGACCACTTTAGTCATACATGAAAGGCATCAATATAATTATACCAAAATTATAAGGTTATTTGTATTTTCTCTATATTTCAGGAAAGATTAGTGTACTTTACCCTTAAACATATTAAATTTCACATTTACCATTTCGTTTTGGTTTTTAGAAAACACATTTCAGAAAATTTTACTTTTTTTTCGTATTTTTTTTCAATGAATTTTTTTAATATTTTAAACAAATTTTATTTTTTATTTTTTAGACACATTTAACATAAATACACTTAAAAAGTATAATATTTGTGAAAAATATCTTTAAAAAATTCACTAAATACCAAAAAATACAAAAAAAAAATATGAAAATTCGGTATATTTTTCATATTTTTGTATATTTATTAATTTTTTAAAATATTTTTTCAAAAATATTTTATCTAAATAAGGTGTATCTAAAAAAGTAAAAAATTAATTGAAATTTTAAAAATATTCACTAAAAATTAAAAAAAAAATATGAAAAATAAAAAACACTTAATTTTTAAAAAATTGAATTGAAAAAAATAAAAGCAAAAACACGGAATAGAACTCATAATTTCAAACTTCTACAAAATTGTAAGACTTAAATGGTAGATCACAGTTTATTTTCCTTTTCTAGATTCAACAAAACAGGTTATGCATTTCCCAACCCTGACACACGGACGTAACCATCCTCTAACCTCAATTCTGTCTTTCACTTATTTTGTTTTTAATTTCAGTAGTTAGCCTTTCAAAAAATAAAATAGTAATTGTTGGTAAAAATACCAAAAAAAATTATATTTTATTGATAAATAATGCAAAGAAAATGGAATACAAATAGATTAGGCTGAGCCACGGATATTTCATTTTCTTTAAGGAGATCAAGCCCACTGCGGTAGGAAGAACCCAAATACCGATGCAACAGTCACAAAACTATGACTTGTCCCCTCCAAGATACAGCAGCTCGACCACTTGTCGTATGATTCAGGCCAACTCTGCACAAGATGGTGAACCCAAAGCTCCACCAAGAAAAACACCATTCTTTGTTAGTAATCTCTCTTGTATAGAAAATAGTTGACGTGCTGGTGTGTAAAAGAGTAGAAGAGATGAACTATTTATAGGCCACTAGGACATTACAAAATACATCAAAAAATAATAATGACCATGAACCTAGAGAAAATGGAGAGTGTATCCAAATATTAACCCACCACCAAGTTCATGAATTCTAATTAATCTTCATTCATGAACAAGACAAAATGACACCAAAACAATGAATATTCATTCATGAATAAGATAAGATTCATGAACAAGACAAAAGGAAGATTCATGAACAAAAAAATATAAATAAATAAATAAAAGATATTAAAATGGTTCAACAATCCCCCACTCATTTTAATATCAATAAGGACAAGAGAGATTACCAAACAAAGATAGACTAGTATGCATCATGAAGGTGTGTTCTGCATTAAATCTTAATTAGTGAAACAACAACCTCTACTCCAGAGTCAGCAGTGGTCTCAGACTTGAACTATGACTACTTAGGGAAAATAAAGTATTACTGCTCACACATAATAATCTAGGTGTTGACATGAGCTTTTAATAGCTAGCACATTACGGCATTGTGCTTATCCTAGTTTTCATGAGCATATTTGAGAATAAGCCTTGTTCTCCTAGAAAGCGGCCCCACTTTCATGCTCACATAAGTGAAATCTATCAAGGATATTCCTGTAATTTTCACACCCCACTGAACAAGAGCTATAAAATTTCATTAAGAGTATAAAAACTCAACCCTCCAGCATTACAGGACAAATGCACTTACATCATAGGGATGGATAACAAAATATTAAAGAGTGCAGTTTTTATAACCATCATATGATTCGTTCTTCCTATTGAACCTAGTTACAGGATCTCTGGTTCCTAGGTTGGGTATCCTCGTACATGGTTTACGTAATACCCAAAAATATAACATCATAGACATGATCCACAACAGTATAAATAATAATTACATAAATCAGAGTGTAAATAATCCTTTCATTCCATGAAGTAATAATACAAAAGGGTTTAACATAAGCGAATGCCCTACGGGCTTATATCTTTCCAAGACATACTTGGTTACAACAAAAGAGAGTGTCATAAACTCTATACGTATAAATCCCTCAGCTTGAATAAGCATTTAAACACGAAAATAACAAAATATAACCTCCAGCTCCTAGGCCCTCCCATACTACGTTCTTGGAGGGAGCATGTCAACTGTACCTGAAAATGGTTTCCCAAGTAGGGTGAGCCAAAGCCCAGTAGAAATAGCCTAACACAATATATGAAGCTTAACTAAGATATAAGTGCCAAGTAAATGTTGCACATTCACGAGCAACTCACACTCTACCCATATTCATTTTATACTAATACCCATATCTCAATTTCATTTCCCTCGATTCAAGTCATATTAATCCAGTAAATTCTGAGCCAATTCATGTGACAAATACATTGTTATCTAAACAATCTAAAATGAGGCCACAACTCAGTGATTTACAATTTAATACAACTATTATTCAAACAATTCAATTTTGCCATTTTAGGAAATTTTCATCCGAAGGAACCGACACCCATATATGCACAAGATTTCCAGATTTGCCATTTTACGGAATTTTCATCCGAGAGAACCGACTCCCATATATGCACAAGATTTCGGGACTTTCACCCCGAACACTTCGGCCAACTTAATTATAAGTGGAGTCCATCCCCTATCTCCTCTCAAAAAATGGTACATATGCAATGTATTAAAAGCATCGTCATGTACAATGACTATCTATGACACATATTCAACATCTCAATCATATCATCATATTCGATGAGGTAAATTTAAACAACAGGTTTCAATTCACCTAGTCCACATGCAGTTTCTACAACAATCATGGTTATCCTCTACCGATAGCCCAAAACAGATACTTCTAAACAGATATACAATCTTTTAAATAGATAATTTATCAATTTTTCATAGGTGAGTGATTTAACTAATCTAACTACAACATTCATTCGCACAACCTCCCAATTTCATATTTCTCACACCAATTCCATTATTTATACCAAATAATCATTTAGCTCATATTAGGGAAAATTTTCCCCTTATTTCAAAAACTAACCCAAAGATCAAATTCTTCAATTTTAACAGGAAACCACCTCATATTCCAACCTAGGGGTGTGCATAATACCGCCGAAACCGCCAAAACCGCACCGCCAAGGCAAATTCGTTATTATTTGCCAATCGAACCGCCAGTTTTTTGTAAGAAAAATGGCAAATTCTAGTGACACTTTTATCAATCCGCCGGTTTCTATTTCTCTTCCAAACTGCACCGACCCGCACCGCTATTAAATCATGTTTTATAAGATTCTAAAAATTCTTTTTTACTTAAGTTTGCTTATTGTTCTATACCTTAGAATATAGTATTACATTACTGCCCGAGGGGAATTCAAGATGTTAATAATCCAAAATAAAGTTGGATTCCAATTCACTTTTCAAGATGCTTAACATCACGGTATCTCTCGTCTTTTTATTACTCTTTGATTTAAGTTTTGTAATTTGAATTATATTTTTTATAAACCGCCAATCCGCCTGAACCGCCAAGGCAAATCCGCCATTATTTGCCAACCGAACCGCCGGTTTTTGATAAGGAAAATGGCAAATTCTAGTGACACTTTTATCAATCCGCCACCCGCTATACGGTTTCTATTTTTCTCTCAAACCACACCGACCCTCACCGCGCACACCCCTATTCCAACCCCATGGTCAAATATATAACAACACATAAAAACCCCTCTTTCATAAAGTTGAACCAAACCCTAGGTTTAACAAATAACAAGGTTAAAATTCATAACAAAGTGCAGAATATCCCTACCTCAAATGGAGAAGCTCAAAGGAGGTGAAGAGTGAAACTTGAAGATGCTCCAAACTTGAATTTCTTCGAATCAAAATGAAGACCACACAATGCTCCACCTATTTAGCAAAGGGACTAGGGTAGAGGGACCCTAGAACAAGGTGTATTTGTAGAGAGAGAGAGAGAGTTTAGAGAGAGAGATAGCCGAATTTAGAGTTTGGAGCCGAATTTAGAGTTTGGAATGAAAACGAGATGAAAGAGTGATAAAAATCACGCTGCTACGAACTAATATATGCGAGGCTCGCTCGAGCGAAAGAGTTGTCGCTCGAGCGACCAGACACAACAAAGGATCTCGCCAGAGTGCAAGAAGCGTCACTCGAGCAAACAATGCGAAGTTTCAGGTCTGCCACTCACGCAGACGCACGCTCGAGGGCAAGAGTTCTCGCTCGAGCGAAGAGACAAACACCCAAGGCTCGCTCGAGCGCAAAAAGCCTCGCTCAAGCGAAGAAGCCAAAACCTGGGTAACAACCCTATGTACCAACTCACAACCAACCTGTACCAAACTCACCCAATACGACCCAAAAATCAAATACAAAGAGTAAAAGGAAGGAAACAAGACATAGACTACGGTATACAACTACGGAACCCGAGTCCGGAGCACAATAAAGGTCGGGGTAAAACATGGATCACTATAACCTCACCCCCTTAAACAATTTCGCCCTCGAAATTTTGTACAAGTTTCAAAATCATGATGTTTTAATTTTCAAAACGATCACCATTTAACCTTCATCACTATGACCCACCCACCGGTCAATCCATCTCTTCTCAAGAGAACAATTTCACAAAATATAACTCAACATATATTATCAACATGTATTCCTTCGAAAGTTAACTAATTTAAACACATACATCTCATGTTTTCCAAGACATATTCAATGTTTATAACATATTTGCATTTGCAAAACACATTCAATATATACAATGTTTAAACTAAACTGGTATTTCCGAGACATATTCAACATTTACAATGTTTTACAATCCAAAACATATTCAATGTTTTTATAGTTCTTCAATAATACAAAATGCCAACATACATTCAAACATCAATAAATAACTCTGGATATTTCTCTCGGACTTCCAATTCATGCTCCCAAGTTGCTTCCTCAACCCCGTGATGCTGCCAAGTTGCTTCACAAGACTCGACAACAATAATAACAATAATGACAACTTCAACAACTACAGCGTTGTAAGACATCCACCATGTCTCGACTACCGACAATACCCAAACCAGCATTGAGTGCTTAACACTCCAATATAGGAGACACGAAACCACTCACATATAAGGCTTTCGGGCGACTCTCATAGACCGAGAACGCAAGATAAAGCACGAATAATCATTAATCTTACGACACATTAATGCCCAAAAATTTCAAAGCCGTTCCAAAAGACACATAACATGTAACCAACAACTCAGGCTAGATCAAAATCTGACTTCTTATAAGATATTTCGTCTAGGTTAAAGAAATTGTTTTACTTATCCCATTTGTTTCAAAAAAAAAAAAAATTCAATTTTCCCCAAAAAGGTGTTCAGACCCACACCGTCACAATTTAAACACCACATTAACAACTGGTCCTAGCAGAGCTAAGAGATTTTCAAATTATTTTCCCGAAAATAGAAATCACGATTTCACGTTTCGATCCAAAACCATTTTAGTTTATGAAGAGCATCCAATTTTGATCTTCCTCCAAATTATTCATCAACATTCCTCCAGTGAATCACAACATAGTCATCCAACAAAACCCGACACACTCATGGTGATGACACAATACCCAAAACAAACTTCCATGTTGAGGACCTTTATAAATTTTGAAATGCCAACAACGCAGCAACACAAGGGAATAGATTGCACGCCCACTAATCACATAATGGCGCCAAGTGCTTATAAGGCCGAAGCTCCTAATTGAAATTCCAAACCGATTACTATAACTCAAAATAACCTTCCAACTGTCCATGTGAAAGTTACATTCCACATCAAGACACCGTTTTAATTACACAACCCACAGTTTCGAATTATCCTCGAAGTGGCTATATATCAACCAACCCAAGTATTAACCAATCAACTATCCAACATTATTCACCCACTCCAGTCCCCCAACACCAGCATACCACTTAACTTCTCCCGACTTTGTATCTATACCAACTTTTGTCCGACCTTACCAACTCCAAAATAGAGTTCCATACACAACCTCTCAGGTCTAATAAATCACTCTGGATTCTTCAAGGTTAACCCACGGTACTTTGATTTCCCATTCACCCTTCACACATATGCCTAAGTGGCACGCACATCCTCGCTTCACATTTGAGTCCTGATTGAACTTTTCAAGTCAAGCTTAATATACCATCTCAAGTCAACGCACCAACCTGTGCCTTACACCACGTACACAAGGACTGAACAAATCAAAACATCTCTGACAAAGTGCATCACTCACTCTACACAACCTTACTGCCTCACTCGGAGTTCCACCACCCAAACTGGACGACAAACACCCACACCAAAGTGACCCAGCATAGTCAAATATTAAACTACTACTCGATCCAATCATTAACCACACACCATACTAGCAAGGGCTTGCTATGTTACAACCCCATCGTTACTATGTAACCATGTGAACCAAACACAAGAAAACATAACATCTCCATTCCTCAATGACCAGTAAGGTCAACTCTTTAATCCACATTCTCCCTATCACTCAATACATTAGTACAACCAACACTAAATCTCATAGTCCCCTTGCCATCTGTTGATACTTATAGGACAATTACCTTAAACCGAGCCCCGAGCACACACACACGAGACCTACAAGCTTTTCAAAGTCTTACCATCCCAACTCTATAGAAGAATGAATAAAGTTCTCAACACACTCATTGACATTCAAAACACCAAATCACTTTAACTCTACACATAGGTCACACACTAACTACAGGCTATACACTCGACCAATCCTTCCAACAACATCTCTTAACTTATTCTGAATTGAGGTACACACCCCTCACATGCAAATACAATAGGGAATCCTAGAACTTAGGAAACGCCCCCTATACCACTGTTCAAAATATAATACCAGCTACTCCAAGCACACCACCCATTGACGTCAACAACCACTACTACGATAAAGGACTAATGTCTCTATACAAGAAACAACCAACCTGATAATAAAGAGATTTGCTATTATAACCTACCTTTAGAGTACAAATCTATACCCAACAAAAATATACACAAATCACTCTTTGAAGACAACGCGTTGTACGTATAAAATGTAATGTCAATTGCACACTTCAAATCCTCTTGGGGAGTTCTCACGATGGTAGACCAAACTTTCTACCACGTACCTAAGATCGAATAAGTAATGCTCATGAAATTCCCCACACCTGGCAAGTATAATTGTTCTCGCCCCATGGTAATCCCGACCCAAACACATATTCCTCAACAACTCTTTTTAATTTTCAAAATATGGCTCGCCGACCATCACATTTCCAAACCAAGTCACAAGTGTATATATACATCAATACAAAAATTTTCCGATCCCACAACAACTTGTTATATTAATAAAACTTTAGAGTCATCACGTGCTCCAATCTGCCCAATCCATGGAAATAAACAAGCAAGGGTACATACATATAAATGAGCAATTTTGATGTTTCAACATTCTTAAAACACATTGGTTACACAACAGAACCCAGTGATTACAAAACGATAATTCACCAGTTACAAAATAGAATAGTCAAAACAACACCATTCCTGTAGTACTACCACCACCACCATCCTTCACTGGACCGCTAAAGTTGGCTACTCTCGAGCCCAGAATACCCAAAGAGCTCACAAGCTACGGACAGGAACTACTGATGTGTCCAAACTGGCCACACTTGGAACAAATGCATAATTTCCCACTAGGGGTCTGAGAACTCGACTCTCCCGAGGCCCTCAAAATCTGGCCTGCTTGTTTCTCATAACGGTATTGCCCTTGCCCAGGCGAATAAGGTCAAACCCGACTAGGTTGCAAAACTCCCAAAGAAGCCTCCGGCTCGGTACAGAAACGTTTAAGATGACCTGACTGATTACAACCCCAGCATGTAAGTGGTTTCCGAATACGTGACTAGTTCAAAGTCTGAACTGGTGAGGATCCCAATGACTGCTTCCCCATCAACCACTCGATTGTTCCAACCCTTGGTTGACTAGATGATCCCGGTGGTACAACTACTGGTTAAACTACCAACCATGCCCTCTTCCTCTATGGGCAAGCCGAAGAATTGTGGCCCAGCCGACCACATTTGAAACAAGTCAAATCCCTCTACTTACCTTTCCCCAAACCCAAACTCGACATAGGAAAGGTATAACTAGACTGAGCTCTCTATTGTGGGTTAAAACTCCTTTGCCTCTTAAAAGGCCTACCGACGCCCCGAGTTGCAGGAGTCGCCGAAATGGCCTCCTCCCTACTCTTATCCATGACTAGTACCGCTGCCTCTACATGAGCCGCAGCTTCAACAAGCACATTATAACTTCTATGCCAAGACCTAGCAATCCTTTCACGAATGTCGTCACATAGCCTACTCTCGAACTCCAAACAACACAGTTCCTCAGTCTCTACCAACTTCGGAGCAAATCTCGACAGGTTAGCAAACCATGCTTCAAACTGCACCACAGGTGTAGTACCTTGGTGCAACTCCACAAACTATTTCCTCAACTCTTCCCGTGTGGAAGGAGGGAAATTGTTACCTCCTCATCTAGATATCCTAATAAGGGTAACCCAAAGAGATTAGCACATTCACAAATGCGTCGAAGCTAACTCATTCGCGTCATAACGCATTGGACAATAATAAACACATAATCACATAAACACATACGAATTTCATTTTCGGATAATGACTGTCCCGCAGCGTTGCTAGAGTTCTGGTTAGAAACGACAGTGATCAAGTGCCTTTCCAACAGGACCCCCAAGAACCCATGGACTCGGCCAGCATCCTAGAAATTAAATCACATACCCATATAGTCATACAAGCATGTTATCACATAAGTATACAATGCATACTAATGCCTCAACTAAGCGAGACAAACCCATTGTGGTAATAACCACTTCCCACATACCCAAAGTATTCAAACCTAGTGCGCTCTAATACCAAGTTGTAACGCCAGCAAAATATAACATCATGGACATGATCCACAACAGTATAAATAATAATTACATAAATCAGAGTCTAAATAATCCTTTCATTGCATAAAGTAATAATACAAAAGGGTTTAACATAAGCGAATGCCTTACGGGCGTACATCTTTCCAAGACATACTTGGTTACAATAAAAGAGAGTGTCATAAACTCTATACATATAAAGCCCTCGGCTTAAATAAGCATTTAAACACGAAAATAACAAAATATAGCATCCAGCTCCTAAGCCCTCCCATGCTACGTTCTTTGAGGGAGCATGTCAACTATACCTGAAAATGGTTTCCCAAGTTAGGTGAGCCAAAGCCCAGTAGAAATAGCCTAAAACAATATATGAAGCTTAACTAAGATATAAGTGCCAAGTAAATGTTCCACATTCACGAGCAACTCACATTCTATCCATATTCATTTTATACTAATACCTATATCTCCATTTCATTTCCCTCTATTCAATTCATATTAACCCAGTAAATTTCGAGCCAATTCATGAGACAAATACATTGTTATCTAAACAATCTAAAATGAGGCTACAACTTAGTGATTTACAATTCAATACAAATATTATTCAAACACTTCAATTTTTCCATTTTACGAAATTTTCATCTGAGGGAACCGGCACCTATATATGCACAAGATTTCAAGATTTGCCATTTTACGAAATTTTTCATCCGAGGGAACCAGCACCCATTTATGCACAAGATTTCAAGATTTGCCATTTTACGGAATTTTCATCAACGGGAACTAGCACCCATATATGCACAAGATTTCAAGATTTGCCATTTTACGGAATTTTTATCTGAGGGAACCGGCACCCATATATGCACAAGATTTCAAGATTTTCCATTTTACGGAATTTTCATCTAAGGGAACCGACACCCATATATGCACAAGATTTCGGGACTTTCACCCTGGATACTCCGGCCAACTTAATTATAAATGGAGTCCATCCCCTATCTCCTCCAAAACCATGGTACATATACAATCTATTAAAAGCATCGTCATATACAATGACTATCTATGACACATATTCAACATCTCAATCATATCATCATATTCAATGAGGTAAATTTACATGACAGGTTTCAATTCACCTCGGCCACATGCAGTTTCTATAACAATCATGGCTATCCTCCACCGACAGCCCAATACAGATACTTCTAAACAAATATACAATCTTTTAAACAGATAATTTATCAAATTTCCATAAGTGAGTGATTTAACAAATCTAACTACACCATTCATTCGCACAACCTCCCAATTTCATATTTCTCACACCAATTCCATTATTTATACCAAATAATCATTTAGCTCATATTAGGGCAAATTTCCCCCTTATTTCAAATACTAACACAAAGATCAAATTCTTCAATTTTAACACGAAACCACCTCATATTCCAACCCCATGGTCAAATATACAACAACACATAAAAGCCCCTCTTTCATAAAGTTGAACCAAACCCTAGGTTTTCCCCAACATCCCAAATCTCACCATATTCCCACAACAACAAATAACTAGGTTAAAATTCATAACAAAGTGTAGAATATCCCTATCTCAAATGGAGAAGCTCAAAGGAGGTAAAGAGTGAAAGTTGAAGATGCTCCGAACTTGAATTTCTTCGGATCAAAATGAGGCCCAGACAATGCTCCACCTTTTTAACAAAGGGACTAGAGTAGAGGGACCCTAGAACAAGGTGTATTTGTAGAGAGAGAGAGAGAGATAGAGAGAGAGAGAGAGAGAGAGAGAGTTTAGAGAGAGAGATAGCCGGATTTAGGGTTTGGAGTGAAAAGGAGATGAAAAAGTGATAAAAATCACGCTGCTGCGAACTGATATATGCGAGGCTCGCTCGAGCGAAGGAGTTGTCACTCGAGTGACCAGATACAACAAAGGACCTCGCTCGAGTGCAAGAAGCGTCGCTCGAGCGAACAATGCGAAGCTTCATGTCTTCCACTCACGCAGATGCACGCTCGAGCGCAAGAGTTCTCACTTGAGCGAAGAGACAAACACCCAAGGCTCGCTCGAGCGCAAAAAGCCTCGCTCGAACGAAGAAGCCAAAACTTGGGCAACAACCCTATGTACCAACTTACAACCAACCTGTACCAAACTCACCCAACACGACCCAAAACTCAAATACAAAGAGTAAAAGGAAGGAAACAAGACATAGACCACAGTATACAACTACAGAACCTGAGTCCGAAACACAATAAACGTCGGGGTAAAACATGGATCACTATAGTTTATGATTTTATAGGCTTCACACCCATCCCCCTCGATGTATTCCAGACCCTATCTCTCGCTAAGGCCTTGGTTAACGGATCTGCAAGATTGTCACAAGATCTTACATAATTCACAGTTATGATGCCATTACTTAAATAGGATCTCACATTACTGTGTTTCCTTCGAATAGGTCTGGATTTACCATAATAAAAATGATTGTTCACTCTACCAATAATAGCAGTGCTATCACAACGAATTAATATAGGAGGAATTAGTTTTTCCCAAAAAGGGATTTCATATAACAAATCTCTTAACCAATTTGCTTTCTCACATGCTGAAGCTAATGCTATAAGTTCAGCTTCCATAGTAAAATTAGCAATTATAGTTTGTTTTTTAGACTTCCAACATATAGCACCATCACCCAAGGTAAAAATAAAACCCGAGGTAGAGAGAGAATCACCTGACAAAGTGTTCCAATCGGCATCATTATATCCCTCAAGTATAGCAGGATACTTGTTATAAAACAAACCATTTTTGGTACCATATAAATATCTCATAATTTTTACCATGGCTAGCCAATGATCTCAACTTGGCTTGCTAGTAAACCTGCTAAGTACTCCAACAGCATATGCAATGTCAGGTCTAGTACAGTTAGTAGCATATCTCAAATTACCAATCATGCTAGCATATTCCTTTTGATTAATCACTTCTTTTTCATTTGTTACAACAGATAACTTTATGCTTGCATCAAAAGGAGTAGCAATATGTTTACAATCTAAAAATTTATATTTCTTTAAAATTTTCTAAATATAATGCGATTGATCAAGAAAAATGCCATCCTTAGTCTTGGTAATTTTAATTCCCAAAATAAAATTGGCTTCACCAACATCTTTCATATCAAAGTGGCTATTAAGCATATTTTTAGTCTCATTTATAATATGCAAATTAGAGCCAAAGATAAGTAGATCATCCACATATAGACTAATAATCACGATTCTCACAAGTTTTATAATATATGCACTTATCACATTCAGTCTTATAGCCATTCTCAAACATGCAGGAATCAAATTTTTTATGCCACTGTTTAGAAGCTTGTTTTAAACCATAAAAGGGATTTAGTTAGCTTACACACCTTGTTTTCTTGGCCAGGCTCCACAAAGCCTTCGGGTTGGTCCATGTAAATCTCCTCATCTAGATCTCCATTTAAAAATGTTGTTTTCATATCCATTTGATGAATTTTTAAACCATGAATTGCAGCCACTGCTATTAACAGTCTAATGGATGGAACTCTAGTAACTGGAGAAAAAGGATCAAAGAAATCAAGATCAACTTGTTGCTTAAAACCTTTAGCGACAAGCCTCGCTTTATATTTATCTATAGTTCCATCCGGTTTAAGTTTTTTATGAAAGACCCATTTATACCCAATAGTTTACAACCTGGAGGTAAATCCACTAGCTTCCATGTTTTATTTGATAGTAGTGAATCTATCTCATCATTTATAGCCTCTCTCCAGAAAATAGTATCAGGTGATGATAAAGCTTCTTACACCGTTAGAGGAATTTCTTCCACATTGTATAGATAATAGTCAGGGCCAAAATCTTTTCAACTCTAGTTTGTTTACTCCTCCTTGGTTGGATTTGAAAATTTTCTTGTTTGAAAAACTTGAGAAGGAGTAGAAGAGCTAGGCACGGATAAAATATTTTCAGAAATTATTTGACCCTCACTATTTCTAGATTTGAAAGGGAATTTATTTTTATGAAAAATAGCATCACCTAATTCAAAAATAATATTATTTTCCATGTCAAAAAATCTATAAGCTGTACTATGCAACGCATACCCAAGAAAAGCACAGGTGGTAGCTCGTTCACCCAATCTAGGTTGTTTAGGATCTGCAAGCCTCGTAAAAGCTAAACAACCCCAAAACCTCAAATAACTTAGATTTGATTTTATGCCCCCGCCACAACTCATAAGGTACACGTTTAGTCTTTTTGTGTCGCATTCTATTTATCACATGGCAAGCTGTCAAAATAACCTCGCCCCAAAGATTTAAGGAAGCACCTGAATCGATAAGTATAGCATTCGTCAAGTCAATTAACGTTCTATTTTTTCTTTTAGCTACGCCATTGGATGAAGGTGAATATGGTGGAGTAGTCTCATGAATAATTTCCAATGAGTTGAATCCAATACTCTCGACCTCTATCACTTCTAATTCTCTTAATCTTTTTACCGAATTGATTTTCCACTTCAAGAATGAATTCTTTAAATTTTTCCAAAGCATCACTTTTAGTTTTTAATAAATATACGTTAGTGTGTTTTAAAAAATCATCAATAAAAGTGATAAAATATCGGTTACCACCCCGAGTTAAAATTCCTTCAAACTCACACAAATCAGTATGAAATAATTCTAGCAATTCGGTATTTTTTTTAACACTTTTATGAGGCCTCTTAGTAATTTTTGCTTTACTGCAAACTTCACATTTCTCAAAAAAAAAAAAATTCACTTTAGGAATTAATCCTAAACTACTCATGATTCCCACATATTTACTATTAATATGACACAAGCGAACATGCCAAAAAATTAAGAGAAGACAAAGTGTAAGTAGTGTCATAGTAATAATAATAAAATTAATTAGCAAGCAAATTTAAGAGATAAAAATGACATTTATACTCATATGTATTATAGGAAGCCACTTTTGCTTCATGTGCCTCGTAATCTTCATTATTCATCTCCTCGGTTGGGATTTTGTTTGGGTTCTTCTCGGTAAGAACATATGCAACTTTTAAAAGGTTAAGGTAAAAAAGAACTTTTCTTTTGCACCTCTTAAAATGAACTCCCTTGAATTTGAAAGGCTTGTTGATATCTCCAATTCCATCATTGATTTTTTCTGGTACTTGATCCATGTTTGATCTCCTTAAAATTGTTGGTGAAAATACCAGAAAAAATTATATTTTAATGGTAAATAATATAAAGAAAATGAGATATAAATAGATCAGGTTAAGGCACGGATATCTCGTTTTCTTTAAGAAGATCAAGCCCACTGTGGTAGGAAGAACCCAAATACCAATGCAGCAGTCACAAAACTATGACTTGTCCCCTCCCGGGTACAACAGCCCGACCACTTGTCGTATGATTCAAGCCAACTCTGCACAAGATGGTGAACCCAAAGCTCCACCAAGAAAAACACCATTCTTTGCTAGTAATCTCTCTTGTATAGAAAATAGTTGATTTGTTGGTGTGTAAAAGAGTAGAAAAGATGAACTATTTTTAAGCCACTAGGACATTACAAAATACATCAAAAAAATAATAAAGACCATAAACCTAGAGAAAAGGGAGAGTGTAACCAAATATTAACTCACCACCAAGTTCATGAATTCTAATTAATCTTCATTCATGAACAAGACAAAAGGACACCAAAACAATGAATCTCTATTCATGAAAAAGATAAGATTCATGAACAAGACAAAAGGAAGATTCATGAACAAAAAAATATAAATAAATAAATAAAAGATATTAAAATGGTCCAATAGTAATAATAATAAAACTATTTATCCCACTTATGCTTTTATAATCACTTTTTATTAATAGTTTTGTTATTTCAAACGTTTTTTTATTTTATTTTATAGTTTTATGTTTAATTTATAATTAGATTGTGATATTATAATTGCAGGTGTTCATCAAGGAGTTGTTGATGCAAATGTTGAGCAAACTATCATAACAAATCATTCTGAAATTGTTTCACAAAATGGTTAGTTTTACGTGAATTTGATGTGCTTTTCATAATTTATCTTACGGATTATTATAGTCAGTTGATGTGTTTTTCATAATTATTCGAATTGTTAAATTTGGAGCAAATATTTTAGGATAATTTAAGCAAAATCTAATTATGACTATGATAAATATTATCATCAACACTAAATATGAAAATAATAAAATATTCATTAATGTTAGTGAATACTTTTATTATGTTTATAATTAGATTTTATTAATGCACATTAAGTAGTCGTTGATGCAATTAATCAAGTCTATTCTTAAATTGGGCTGGGAAACGGTAATATTTTTGTAATCACTCTTTTATTAATAATTTTATTATATATTTAGTTTTTTTTCGTAAATTTTTATTATATTTCCAATTGGATTTTGCTATTATAATTTCTGGTGCTCATCAAGGAGTTGATGCAAATGTGGAACATTCTGAAATTGTTCCACAAAACGGCTAGTCTTACATGAATTAGACGTGCTTTTCATTATTGATCATACGGTTATTATAGTCATTTGATTTGCTTTTCATAATTAATCATACAGTTAAATTTACAACAAATAATATTTTAGGATAATTTGTTTAAAAATCTAATTATGACTAATAAAGAAACATCATCAACATTAATTATGAAAATAATAAAATTATTAATATAATTGTTAACAGTTTATCAATTTATTATGAATGTGAAACACAACTTTCTTTTTTTAATGATGTGTTTCAACAATTTCAAATAATTCTCACTGCACATAGCACGGGTTTTCATTAAAAAAAAAAAAACATAAACTAAAATTAAAAACATAGAAATTTAAAAGTGTGATTGATCAATAAGTCTCATATTTTGATTTTGTGATCTATGTACTCTCATATTTTTTTTGTGATCCATTTAGTTGTTTTGGATGTGTAATGACTCATTTGCCTACTATAATGGAGTTTCACATTTAAAAAAAGTATGCTAAATTTTTTTAGTATTACATCATATCCGTCGTGTTAGAGGGTCACATTTGAAAAAATTACACTAATGAGTTTTAAATTTCTTGGAGTGTCATATCATATCCGTCACGTTGGAGTGTCACATGTTACATTTGAGAAAAGTACACTAAGTAATTTTTAATTTTTTTAGAGTGTCACATTATACTTGTCGCGTTGTCACATTTGAAAAAAAGTACACTAAAAAGTTTTTAGTTTTTTTGAAATATCACATGTAGTTTTTTTGAAGTTTCACATTATACTCACCACGTCATTATATTTAGAAAAAGTATACTAAGAAATTTTTAACTGTCACATCATACCCGTCACGTCGTCGAATTTATGACAAACATACTAAGGAGCTTTTAGTTTTTTTAAAGTGACACATCATAGTCGCCATATTGGAGTGTCACATGTTACATTTAAAAAAAGTACACTAACGTATTTTTAGTTTTTTTAGAATGTCACATCATAACCACCACGTTCTCACATTTGAAAAAAGTAAAATAAGAAATTTTTTATTTTTTTGAAATATACATTATATTCGTCACGTTAGAGTGTCACAGTAAAATGTTACATCATACCTATCATATTAATAAAATGATATAATCACCCACCAAAACAATACCAAAATCGAAAATAAAACCACATGGAACAAAACTCTCCACTAATAAGACTTAAGAGATCAATAGAAAAAAATTTAGAATTAATTAGAGTTCTTGTTTGTAAGATGAGATTTATTGGTAAATATTTCAAATTTAAAAACCCTAAACAATGGATAGCAATCTAACATGAGGAGTATTTTAGAAGAATGCAAAATCTTACACAATCAAGCCATCGAATGCAACATGTATTTTTATTATGAGGAATTGGCACAAACCTTTACATTTAAATGAATATTTGAATATTTCTTCTTTTTGTGTTCTATTTTTTTTTAAATTATAAATAACTATGTAAGTATTATGATAAGAACATTTTTTATTCAATAATATTCATAAATTTTCTGTTACATGTGAATTTTTGGTTGTATTTTTTTTGTGAATTTGAGACCCTCTTTCGTCTACTAAGGGATAGTTTGGGGTTTCCTTGTGACTTTTTGACTTTTTTATGATAAGATGTGCATAAATACAAATAGATTATATGACAACTTATTATAAATAAGTAAAAAAATACACTTATTTACTTATTTAGTGCATTCCCAAATAATCTCTAAAACGATATCTAAATCCTGTATATTCCGATACGTCAATGACTAACGAATTATTAATAAATAAATAAAAAAATTATACGTAAATGAATATTTTAAAGAGTCTAATGTAAATGTATTCAATTTGAAGATTTTATTATATATTGTTTTTAAATTTCAAAAACTATTAATATAATCTATGCAAATTAAATTAAATTAAATACGACCTCAACTTGTCTGAAGATTACTAATTTTTTTTTAGAAGGTGTTTGGCATAATTTATACAATTGCACCTATTAAAATAAATGTATTTATTTAAATCACATTATTTCTTTATTTTATTATATATATTTTTTTTATAAAAAATAAAAAATATATATATTTATTTTAATGATTCCAAATAGTCCTTTGATTTGGGGGTGGGGGTGATGCGCGTGCGTGGGTGGGAGAATAAGATTTTGCGGACTGAGCGCATTGTGCAATCTGTTGGGAAGGAAGAAGGTAGCATTCACCCAATTATTGCTAAGTCTCACGCTGCCCGACATCAATCATGTTGTCGCTTCTCCACCATCCAACATGTAAACCAAAAAAAGTCAAAGTTGTGTTCAAACCATTCGGAACAGGCCTGCATTACGTTGTGTGCGGTGAGTTTAGTTACGGTTTAAGAATAAAATTATTAATTAAATTATAAAGCATAGATTGATAAATAATTAAATCATGTTTTAGATGATTTTAATTTGGGGAAAATCGGTTTAAAGTCCCTCTCCCATTTTTAATAATGGAAGAGATCCACAATATTATTTTATAATGTCTAAGATCCCTCAATTTTACACCCATATATCACAAGAAATTTGACTCTTTAAATCAAATCTCATTTCTCTCTCTCAGTGTCTTCCTTATTTCGTCTCTCTTTCTCTCGCTCAAAATCCAAACCTTACTTGATCAAATCCCCAAATCTCTTTTCCAAATACGAATCGGAATCCAAACCCAAATTCGAATCCAAATCCAAATTCAGAGTTGAAATTGCAATCGAGTTCATCAACCTCGCGTAATTCTCTCTCTGAATCTGCAAATTCATTAACCCAAATCGGCGACGCAATCTGATTGTAGTGCCCTAGATTGCTCAGCTCCGGTTGGTTTCGTCGGAGAAGAAGCAACTTTTCCGACAAGTAGTCGACGAAGCAACTTTTCGCTTCACTCTTGGTGGAATTGAATCCTTTTTCTATTGAGACAAGTACGAAACTTTGTTTGATATCTTGCAGCATATACCATTAGACTTTGCAAATAAATATTTTAGTGGGAAGCAGAGTGGTGTCATACTAAGGGTTTCAGATGGGAGAACATGGTCTGCAAAGTTCTATAGTAAGAAACGCGGTTCAAAACACAAACTTGGTTGGATTTCATTTGCACTGTATAACAATATACTAGCGGTTGATATTTGTGTCTTTGAGCTAATGATGAAGAGTAACATTGAACCACCTTTGCTCAATGTCATGATATTGAGAGCTACAGAAGATTGGAGTGTTTGAAAATCTATTAATTTGAAAGACCAACAGAAAGCAGCAAAAAGTTGGATGGGTGAATGAATTGTGTGTTATTTTGCAATGTGTAAGCAAGTGTGTTCACGTTAAACAAATTTTTTGTAAGAAACTATGGTTATGCTAGTAGTATTGCTGTGCTTTAATGTTTTTTATACATGTTTTGTTGGTGTTTTGATGAATTTATTCTTATCCCCATGGTTTGCCGTGTTCACTAACTTTGTTTCTGTTTAGTTTTGATTTTTTAAAAATAATTTCAGCTTTCAATTTTTTATTTTTAGTGATTTTTTTTTTAATATCTTAGTATTTTTTTTTTTAGATCTACATAATCTAAATACAGTTTTAAAAGGCAAAATTTTTAGAAGGCCAAGCCAAATTGGCTTATAAATTTGATTAGTTCAATGAGACCATAGATTTGAACAACCAGACCTAGTTGCAGTTAGAATCAAGGAAGGTATGTATTGGTTTGTTAAAATTTCTCTGGTTGTTCAAATTTCTTTGGTAGGTCTCTGGTTTGTTTAAATTTCTCTAGTTTTGGTTACTCAAATTTCTCTGGTATTGGATTTTCTCTTGTAAGTCTCTGATTTTCTCTGGTTTGTTGTTGTTCAATTTTTTCTGATTTGCTATTGTACAAATGTCTTACAGTCCAGAGAAAATTGGTATAAATGGTGGTTGTTCAATTTTCTCTGATTTGTTGTTGTTCAGTTTTCTCTGATTTGCTGTTGTATGAATGCCTTATAGTCCAGAGAAAATTGGTCAAAATGATGTTTGTTCAATTTTCTTTGGTTTGTTGTTGTTCAATTTTCTCTGGTTTGCTATTGTATAAATGTCTTACACTTTAGAGAAAATTGGTCAAAATGGTAATTGTTCAATTTTCTTTGGTTTTTTGTTGAGTGAATGTCTTACAGTCCACAGAAAATGAAACCACAAAAAATCAAAGAAAATTAAACAACAAAAAACTAGAGAAAATTGGAAAAGGGCCACACAAATTTTCTCTGGATAGAGCCACACAAAGCCATATAAATTTTCTCTAACACAATTTTCTCTAGATAGAGCCATACAAAACCATACAAATTTTCTCTACACAATTTTCTCTAGATAGAGCCATACAAAGCCACACAAATTTTCTCTTACACAATTTTCTCTGAATAGAGCCACACAAATTCTAATGGTATGTGAGTTTGGGAAGAATTTCTCTTCCATTCTCTCTGTATTATCTTCTATTTTAATTTTGAAAATTGAAGTTTTTTTCCAATGTAGCTATCCATGGAGTCCTTTTTCTGCATTTTAATCTCTTGAAATGTACACTGAATTGTAGATATCAACAATTTCTCTGATTCAAACCAGAGAAAATTCAAATTTCTCCGAGTTCAAACCAGAGAAAATTCAACAACAGAGAAAATTACCCAAAGAAATTCTTTGGGAAGTCTAGAGAAATTAGAATTTCTCTGGAGAGAAAATCTCTGGGAAGTGCAGAGAAATTGAATTTCTCTGCAGAGAAATTGGAAAATTGGTAATGTACCACTGTTTGTTTCCTGAGAAACATGTGATGTAAGAAAATAAAGTATAATTTTTGTTATGTGTTTATGTTTACTTCAACCAAAAAAAAAAAAAAGTGATTAGGATTAGTGAAGGTGAAATGTCTCTGTTTCTTTGGGTTTTATTACTGAAATTGGAGATTCATCATGCCTATTATTTTCTTCTGTTTTGTTGATGCATTTTCTTGGTAAGCAAACAATGCATTTGGGGATCATGGTTTTTGTTTGGGTTCGGTTAAGATGCCAATCTGCATTTTAGATTGCATTTTCTGCAACCTACACCTGCTTCCACGAGGTTGGTCATCAATTTATGTCCAGAGAAATTTGGTGGATGAATCTGCAAACATCAATATCAGTTCCAGAGAAATTCAGAATTTCTCTGGAGATAAATTCAGAAGTCAGAAAAATTTGTTTAAAACACATTCCGAGACTTGAGAGAGAGAGAAGGTGGGTTGTTGCTGATATTGGGAAGGGTTGTTGCTGATCTCTGTGCTTTACCTTGAACCACAACGGATGTAAGTGCATGCATTTGAAATTTTATCTGGATCAATTTTCTAATGTTCCCTTCCTTTCTCAAATCAGAGAAATTTGTAAAATTTCTCTGGGAAGTCAGAATTTCTCTGAACCAAATTTCTCTGTGATGTGAATTTTCTCTGGACTAATTTTCTCTGGACTAATTTTCTCTGGACCAATTTTCTCTGGAACAACTTGAGGGACCTTAAACATGATGAAATTAGCTTACCATTTGAACAAGATGATCTTGTTCTCAGTAACATTCTGCAGTCTCAAAAATTAGCTTCTTTCATTATCCTTAGTTTTTTGATTTCCTATAAAACCAACAGATTTTCTCTGGACATAAACTTAAGACAATGGGAAAAAACTGCAAGAGAGAAAGAGTACTAATCAATACTAAACAAAATCATGGGCATTTTGCATGCTAAAAGTAGCAGCAGATCTGAAAATTTTCTGAGAATAATTAGATTTTCCAGAGAAATTTGGACTGAATTTTCTCTGGACTGAAATTTCTCTGCACCAATTTTCTCTGGATTGAAATTTCTCTGGACCAATTTTCTCTGGACTGAAATTTCTCTGGATCAAGGTTGAGGGACCTTAGACATTATGAAAGTATTGTTGATGGACCTTAGACATCATAAAAATATTTGATGTCCTTTATGCTATAAAATCATAATATCAAGGACCTTAAAAAAAAAACCCCAATTGGGAAAATCGGTTTAAAGTCCCTCTCCCATTTTTAATAATGGAAGAGATCCACAATATTATTTTATAATGTCTAAGATCCCTCAATTTTACACCCATATATCACAAGAAATTTGACTCTTTAAATCAAATCTCATTTCTCTCTCTCAGTGTCTTCCTTATTTCGTCTCTCTTTCTCTCGCTCAAAATCCAAACCTTACTTGATCAAATCCCCAAATCTCTTTTCCAAATACGAATCGGAATCCAAACCCAAATTCGAATCCAAATCCAAATTCAGAGTTGAAATTGCAATCGAGTTCATCAACCTCGCGTAATTCTCTCTCTGAATCTGCAAATTCATTAACCCAAATCGGCGACGCAATCTGATTGTAGTGCCCTAGATTGCTCAGCTCCGGTTGGTTTCGTCGGAGAAGAAGCAACTTTTCCGACAAGTAGTCGACGAAGCAACTTTTCGCTTCACTCTTGGTGGAATTGAATCCTTTTTCTATTGAGACAAGTACGAAACTTTGTTTGATATCTTGCAGCATATACCATTAGACTTTGCAAATAAATATTTTAGTGGGAAGCAGAGTGGTGTCATACTAAGGGTTTCAGATGGGAGAACATGGTCTGCAAAGTTCTATAGTAAGAAACGCGGTTCAAAACACAAACTTGGTTGGATTTCATTTGCACTGTATAACAATATACTAGCGGTTGATATTTGTGTCTTTGAGCTAATGATGAAGAGTAACATTGAACCACCTTTGCTCAATGTCATGATATTGAGAGCTACAGAAGATTGGAGTGTTTGAAAATCTATTAATTTGAAAGACCAACAGAAAGCAGCAAAAAGTTGGATGGGTGAATGAATTGTGTGTTATTTTGCAATGTGTAAGCAAGTGTGTTCACGTTAAACAAATTTTTTGTAAGAAACTATGGTTATGCTAGTAGTATTGCTGTGCTTTAATGTTTTTTATACATGTTTTGTTGGTGTTTTGATGAATTTATTCTTATCCCCATGGTTTGCCGTGTTCACTAACTTTGTTTCTGTTTAGTTTTGATTTTTTAAAAATAATTTCAGCTTTCAATTTTTTATTTTTAGTGATTTTTTTTTTAATATCTTAGTATTTTTTTTTTTTAGATCTACATAATCTAAATACAGTTTTAAAAGGCAAAATTTTTAGAAGGCCAAGCCAAATTGGCTTATAAATTTGATTAGTTCAATGAGACCATAGATTTGAACAACCAGACCTAGTTGCAGTTAGAATCAAGGAAGGTATGTATTGGTTTGTTAAAATTTCTCTGGTTGTTCAAATTTCTTTGGTAGGTCTCTGGTTTGTTTAAATTTCTCTAGTTTTGGTTACTCAAATTTCTCTGGTATTGGATTTTCTCTTGTAAGTCTCTGATTTTCTCTGGTTTGTTGTTGTTCAATTTTTTCTGATTTGCTATTGTACAAATGTCTTACAGTCCAGAGAAAATTGGTATAAATGGTGGTTGTTCAATTTTCTCTGATTTGTTGTTGTTCAGTTTTCTCTGATTTGCTGTTGTATGAATGCCTTATAGTCCAGAGAAAATTGGTCAAAATGATGTTTGTTCAATTTTCTTTGGTTTGTTGTTGTTCAATTTTCTCTGGTTTGCTATTGTATAAATGTCTTACACTTTAGAGAAAATTGGTCAAAATGGTAATTGTTCAATTTTCTTTGGTTTTTTGTTGAGTGAATGTCTTACAGTCCACAGAAAATGAAACCACAAAAAATCAAAGAAAATTAAACAACAAAAAACTAGAGAAAATTGGAAAAGGGCCACACAAATTTTCTCTGGATAGAGCCACACAAAGCCATATAAATTTTCTCTAACACAATTTTCTCTAGATAGAGCCATACAAAACCATACAAATTTTCTCTACACAATTTTCTCTAGATAGAGCCATACAAAGCCACACAAATTTTCTCTTACACAATTTTCTCTGAATAGAGCCACACAAATTCTAATGGTATGTGAGTTTGGGAAGAATTTCTCTTCCATTCTCTCTGTATTATCTTCTATTTTAATTTTGAAAATTGAAGTTTTTTTCCAATGTAGCTATCCATGGAGTCCTTTTTCTGCATTTTAATCTCTTGAAATGTACACTGAATTGTAGATATCAACAATTTCTCTGATTCAAACCAGAGAAAATTCAAATTTCTCCGAGTTCAAACCAGAGAAAATTCAACAACAGAGAAAATTACCCAAAGAAATTCTTTGGGAAGTCTAGAGAAATTAGAATTTCTCTGGAGAGAAAATCTCTGGGAAGTGCAGAGAAATTGAATTTCTCTGCAGAGAAATTGGAAAATTGGTAGTGTACCACTGTTTGTTTCCTGAGAAACATGTGATGTAAGAAAATAAAGTATAATTTTTGTTATGTGTTTATGTTTACTTCAACCAAAAAAAAAAAAAAAGTGATTAGGATTAGTGAAGGTGAAATGTCTCTGTTTCTTTGGGTTTTATTACTGAAATTGGAGATTCATCATGCCTATTATTTTCTTCTGTTTTGTTGATGCATTTTCTTGGTAAGCAAACAATGCATTTGGGGATCATGGTTTTTGTTTGGGTTCGGTTAAGATGCCAATCTGCATTTTAGATTGCATTTTCTGCAACCTACACCTGCTTCCACGAGGTTGGTCATCAATTTATGTCCAGAGAAATTTGGTGGATGAATCTGCAAACATCAATATCAGTTCCAGAGAAATTCAGAATTTCTCTGGAGATAAATTCAGAAGTCAGAAAAATTTGTTTAAAACACATTCCGAGACTTGAGAGAGAGAGAAGGTGGGTTGTTGCTGATATTGGGAAGGGTTGTTGCTGATCTCTGTGCTTTACCTTGAACCACAACGGATGTAAGTGCATGCATTTGAAATTTTATCTGGATCAATTTTCTAATGTTCCCTTCCTTTCTCAAATCAGAGAAATTTGTAAAATTTCTCTGGGAAGTCAGAATTTCTCTGAACCAAATTTCTCTGTGATGTGAATTTTCTCTGGACTAATTTTCTCTGGACTAATTTTCTCTGGACCAATTTTCTCTGGAACAACTTGAGGGACCTTAAACATGATGAAATTAGCTTACCATTTGAACAAGATGATCTTGTTCTCAGTAACATTCTGCAGTCTCAAAAATTAGCTTCTTTCATTATCCTTAGTTTTTTGATTTCCTATAAAACCAACAGATTTTCTCTGGACATAAACTTAAGACAATGGGAAAAAACTGCAAGAGAGAAAGAGTACTAATCAATACTAAACAAAATCATGGGCATTTTGCATGCTAAAAGTAGCAGCAGATCTGAAAATTTTCTGAGAATAATTAGATTTTCCAGAGAAATTTGGACTGAATTTTCTCTGGACTGAAATTTCTCTGCACCAATTTTCTCTGGATTGAAATTTCTCTGGACCAATTTTCTCTGGACTGAAATTTCTCTGGATCAAGGTTGAGGGACCTTAGACATTATGAAAGTATTGTTGATGGACCTTAGACATCATAAAAATATTTGATGTCCTTTATGCTATAAAATCATAATATCAAGGACCTTAAAAAAAAAACCCCAATTGGGAAAATCGGTTTAAAGTCCCTCTCCCATTTTTAATAATGGAAGAGATCCACAATATTATTTTATAATGTCTAAGATCCCTCAATTTTACACCCATATATCACAAGAAATTTGACTCTTTAAATCAAATCTCATTTCTCTCTCTCAGTGTCTTCCTTATTTCGTCTCTCTTTCTCTCGCTCAAAATCCAAACCTTACTTGATCAAATCCCCAAATCTCTTTTCCAAATACGAATCGGAATCCAAACCCAAATTCGAATCCAAATCCAAATTCAGAGTTGAAATTGCAATCGAGTTCATCAACCTCGCGTAATTCTCTCTCTGAATCTGCAAATTCATTAACCCAAATCGGCGACGCAATCTGATTGTAGTGCCCTAGATTGCTCAGCTCCGGTTGGTTTCGTCGGAGAAGAAGCAACTTTTCCGACAAGTAGTCGACGAAGCAACTTTTCGCTTCACTCTTGGTGGAATTGAATCCTTTTTCTATTGAGACAAGTACGAAACTTTGTTTGATATCTTGCAGCATATACCATTAGACTTTGCAAATAAATATTTTAGTGGGAAGCAGAGTGGTGTCATACTAAGGGTTTCAGATGGGAGAACATGGTCTGCAAAGTTCTATAGTAAGAAACGCGGTTCAAAACACAAACTTGGTTGGATTTCATTTGCACTGTATAACAATATACTAGCGGTTGATATTTGTGTCTTTGAGCTAATGATGAAGAGTAACATTGAACCACCTTTGCTCAATGTCATGATATTGAGAGCTACAGAAGATTGGAGTGTTTGAAAATCTATTAATTTGAAAGACCAACAGAAAGCAGCAAAAAGTTGGATGGGTGAATGAATTGTGTGTTATTTTGCAATGTGTAAGCAAGTGTGTTCACGTTAAACAATTTTTTTGTAAGAAACTATGGTTATGCTAGTAGTATTGCTGTGCTTTAATGTTTTTTATACATGTTTTGTTGGTGTTTTGATGAATTTATTCTTATCCCCATGGTTTGCCGTGTTCACTAACTTTGTTTCTGTTTAGTTTTGATTTTTTAAAAATAATTTCAGCTTTCAATTTTTTATTTTTAGTGATTTTTTTTTTAATATCTTAGTATTTTTTTTTTTAGATCTACATAATCTAAATACAGTTTTAAAAGGCAAAATTTTTAGAAGGCCAAGCCAAATTGGCTTATAAATTTGATTAGTTCAATGAGACCATAGATTTGAACAACCAGACCTAGTTGCAGTTAGAATCAAGGAAGGTATGTATTGGTTTGTTAAAATTTCTCTGGTTGTTCAAATTTCTTTGGTAGGTCTCTGGTTTGTTTAAATTTCTCTAGTTTTGGTTACTCAAATTTCTCTGGTATTGGATTTTCTCTTGTAAGTCTCTGATTTTCTCTGGTTTGTTGTTGTTCAATTTTTTCTGATTTGCTATTGTACAAATGTCTTACAGTCCAGAGAAAATTGGTATAAATGGTGGTTGTTCAATTTTCTCTGATTTGTTGTTGTTCAGTTTTCTCTGATTTGCTGTTGTATGAATGCCTTATAGTCCAGAGAAAATTGGTCAAAATGATGTTTGTTCAATTTTCTTTGGTTTGTTGTTGTTCAATTTTCTCTGGTTTGCTATTGTATAAATGTCTTACACTTTAGAGAAAATTGGTCAAAATGGTAATTGTTCAATTTTCTTTGGTTTTTTGTTGAGTGAATGTCTTACAGTCCACAGAAAATGAAACCACAAAAAATCAAAGAAAATTAAACAACAAAAAACTAGAGAAAATTGGAAAAGGGCCACACAAATTTTCTCTGGATAGAGCCACACAAAGCCATATAAATTTTCTCTAACACAATTTTCTCTAGATAGAGCCATACAAAACCATACAAATTTTCTCTACACAATTTTCTCTAGATAGAGCCATACAAAGCCACACAAATTTTCTCTTACACAATTTTCTCTGAATAGAGCCACACAAATTCTAATGGTATGTGAGTTTGGGAAGAATTTCTCTTCCATTCTCTCTGTATTATCTTCTATTTTAATTTTGAAAATTGAAGTTTTTTTCCAATGTAGCTATCCATGGAGTCCTTTTTCTGCATTTTAATCTCTTGAAATGTACACTGAATTGTAGATATCAACAATTTCTCTGATTCAAACCAGAGAAAATTCAAATTTCTCCGAGTTCAAACCAGAGAAAATTCAACAACAGAGAAAATTACCCAAAGAAATTCTTTGGGAAGTCTAGAGAAATTAGAATTTCTCTGGAGAGAAAATCTCTGGGAAGTGCAGAGAAATTGAATTTCTCTGCAGAGAAATTGGAAAATTGGTAATGTACCACTGTTTGTTTCCTGAGAAACATGTGATGTAAGAAAATAAAGTATAATTTTTGTTATGTGTTTATGTTTACTTCAACCAAAAAAAAAAAAAAAGTGATTAGGATTAGTGAAGGTGAAATGTCTCTGTTTCTTTGGGTTTTATTACTGAAATTGGAGATTCATCATGCCTATTATTTTCTTCTGTTTTGTTGATGCATTTTCTTGGTAAGCAAACAATGCATTTGGGGATCATGGTTTTTGTTTGGGTTCGGTTAAGATGCCAATCTGCATTTTAGATTGCATTTTCTGCAACCTACACCTGCTTCCACGAGGTTGGTCATCAATTTATGTCCAGAGAAATTTGGTGGATGAATCTGCAAACATCAATATCAGTTCCAGAGAAATTCAGAATTTCTCTGGAGATAAATTCAGAAGTCAGAAAAATTTGTTTAAAACACATTCCGAGACTTGAGAGAGAGAGAAGGTGGGTTGTTGCTGATATTGGGAAGGGTTGTTGCTGATCTCTGTGCTTTACCTTGAACCACAACGGATGTAAGTGCATGCATTTGAAATTTTATCTGGATCAATTTTCTAATGTTCCCTTCCTTTCTCAAATCAGAGAAATTTGTAAAATTTCTCTGGGAAGTCAGAATTTCTCTGAACCAAATTTCTCTGTGATGTGAATTTTCTCTGGACTAATTTTCTCTGGACTAATTTTCTCTGGACCAATTTTCTCTGGAACAACTTGAGGGACCTTAAACATGATGAAATTAGCTTACCATTTGAACAAGATGATCTTGTTCTCAGTAACATTCTGCAGTCTCAAAAATTAGCTTCTTTCATTATCCTTAGTTTTTTGATTTCCTATAAAACCAACAGATTTTCTCTGGACATAAACTTAAGACAATGGGAAAAAACTGCAAGAGAGAAAGAGTACTAATCAATACTAAACAAAATCATGGGCATTTTGCATGCTAAAAGTAGCAGCAGATCTGAAAATTTTCTGAGAATAATTAGATTTTCCAGAGAAATTTGGACTGAATTTTCTCTGGACTGAAATTTCTCTGCACCAATTTTCTCTGGATTGAAATTTCTCTGGACCAATTTTCTCTGGACTGAAATTTCTCTGGATCAAGGTTGAGGGACCTTAGACATTATGAAAGTATTGTTGATGGACCTTAGACATCATAAAAATATTTGATGTCCTTTATGCTATAAAATCATAATATCAAGGACCTTAAAAAAAAAACCCCTTTAATTTGTTAGTTTTAAAAAATAATTTTAGATAATTATTAAGTATTTACATAATATATAATATTAATTTATATATATAAAACTAATTAATTTTACATAATATTTTTTATATGTGTAATAGTAATTTACAATAAATTTTAAGTCTTAAATCTCTCATGGTGATTTTTACTTTGATATTTTATTAGAGGTAAAAAAAAATATTAATTAAAGCGTAATGGGGCAATTTCGAAGGTTAATTATAAATTTAAAATAGTTGATCAAACTAACTCGCGGCTAGTCGTTGAATCAGTGTGAATTGAGTAATTTTAACGAATTAAACAATATTTTACACAATCCTACACACCAGTATTAATTTTATTGTTTCCAATTTCAATTTTTGTCTAGGTTTATCAAACAAACAATAAAAAATTAAAAATAATAAATAAACGCACTTACTAACTAGGACCTCAACATTAATTTTCATTAGATTGAGGTCAAAAGAATTTTAAAAATATATAAGAATGACTTAAAAGAAAATTTAAAATTGTTAAAAAGTATTTTTAAATTATAATGAAATGTGCCTTGCATTTTTTTAAACTTTACTTCAGTCCCATGTGTATTTAGCACTCATTTCAAAATATATATATATATATATATATTTTAAAACCTTTTTTACTCTTTTTGGCTTTGTCATTTTTTTTAATTTATCAAATTTTTAAGTTTTCCCTACAAATTTGTAAAAAGAACGAATAAATTTTGAAAATGCGTCCATCGAAAACAAAAAGGAAAAAAAAAAATTCTTTTTTTAGTATCTTCTTTCAAAATTCATCTTTTTTTTTTTTTTAAAAACTAAACATTTTTCTTTTCTCTAAAAAAATGTTTACCGATGACAAAATAAAATAAAAACAAAAAAAAAGTAGCAAACAAAAGTATTGCCAAACAGGTCTATCCATTTGTTTGAGTGTAGAGATTATTATGTGATGGTATTAGATTTGAGGTATAAAATAAATTATGTTTATTTATACACTATATAATGATCTTAGCTGGTTAGAATTAAATATATAAAATTATGTAAAACTTGTCGTTATATAAAATAAAAATTATCATTAGAATTAAATATTATGTGATGGTATTAGATTCGAGGTATCTTCTTTCATAATCTTTTTACCTCTAATCTCATAAAATTACAATTCAATACTACCTTCTATGGGATTGCTAGTTCACTCCTTAAAGGGTTTCACAACCCCATAAGACTCTTATTCTATTGATAATTTTTTTAAAACAAACATAATTTTTGTGAACACACCTCGCTACCAATCAAATCCCTTCCTTCCTCTCTTAAAACAAACTTTTTAAAATATGCGATGTCAGAATAATTAGTTACCACCATAGGTAGACTCAAAAAGAACGGACCAATTCATGTTAAATTGTATGATTTAGTTTGATTTTTTTAATATACAATTTAATTTTGGTTTTCAAAATAAATGAACTGTATTTCATAGCTTAATCCGTAGTTTTAGCTCTCGTTTGGGAACATACTAATTTAGTAATTTTTTAACTATTTGATTAAAAAATGAGCTAAAAAAAACTAGTATGTTTGGGATGACTTTTTGACTTTTTACAAAAAAATATGCAAAAAGTAGAGAGAAAAGAAAATCTTTGACTTTTTGGTATGAATAGTTGACTTTTTAACTAATTTAGTAACTTTTTGACTTTTTAACTAAAATGGAGGGTTTCCAAACGAGGTCTTATAGTTACAATTTCATTTGGAATTGAACTGAATTGTTTATATATATATATTAGTTGTTGGCACACGCAATATGTATGCAATTGAAATAAATAAAAACAAAACAAAAAATGTATATCATATCTTGTGTCTCACGTAATTGGTAAGATTATTTTTTATCAAACCTAAAGTGTAAGTTTCAATCACACTCTCTTCTCTATTTTGTTTTTCCTTCTTTTTTTAAATTGAAAAATTCACTTAGCACATATAGAAGCCAAGCCTTGAGGACACCATCAAGAAATGTTCACTTTATACATAGTATAGACATAATTTGTTACTTACCATAGACACTGAACTATCTGATTAATATCTTTAATATACACATATATAAGTTGTTAAACCTCTATACCTACAAATATGTTCTTATACAATGATAGAACTGAAAGTTTGCGAAAAAATAATTTATTTTGAAAAACAATTTTCAAAGAAATACCACCTGATTATACAATCTAAAATACCTCAATCTAAGCGTTTGATAATACCTCACAAAGCAATCCAAGTGTCTCGCCTCCAAAGTGATTCACCTTGCAACCCTTTTGAATTTATTTTTGTGTATATATTTTCCACAGACCTTAAAAATTCTGATGGCTAATTTTTTGTATTAAATACATCTGATATATATACACAACACATGATAGAGTTTGCATGTAGGTGGGATCCTTAGGGACCTCTATCTTTTAGTAGTGGGGATAAAATAAAAGATGTATCTTTTATCTTAAATGTACATGATACAACTTATCTAATTTTTCATTAATTATCTTTTAAACAGATAATGTAGAACTTCCACTAATTGCAATAATGTCCATCAACACATTACAATTAAACCCCTAAATGTAGAGAATTACAAGTGAGGCCCTTTCCTACAATTAATCGCAAATTTCCTTCCACCAAACTATATTCCACATGAGCTATTAGGTATGGACAAATTTATCACTATCAAATGCTGTAACTCGTGTAACCAAATTCTAAATTTTTCCTTCTTCTAATTGGACCCCAAAAGCATTTTTCAAAAATAGTACTTTTGTAATTATATATGTATAAAATATTTTTATGAAAAAGTTACCAGCCGGTTTTCTTTTGGTCCAATGTTAATAGGAAAAATTGCTTGAATATACTTTCTCGCTTTGAGAATAGTGAATTCCATGTTAAGTACCTATATAAATCAATTACCACTCACATAACCCAACATGTCCGTGTATAGCCTTTGGTTCGGCATCACTGATTGACAATATCAAAGTTAAATGAATAGTTAATTAATTTATACAAGCCTCTCAAGTCAAAGGAAAATAAGTGTATTGTAATAGAGCTACCTTTTAAACTGATCCTGTTCAGTGTATGTACTTATTGCATAGATGTTCTCAAAATCGATCCTGTTCAGTGTATGTACTTATTGCATAACACCCACCTATTTACCTAAGGTCACTACTTGAATGATGGAGTTAATTATTCTATCATAGAGTAGCAAAATAGGTGTAGGCCATAGTAGTGTGACTCCAAATCAACACCCATAGCCTAGAACATTAATTGGGTCTACAAGGCATCGAAAAATCATAACTCTCAGCTTTTGGTTCATTAACCATTAGCCTATTTTTCTACTATGTTATCCAAAGGACCTTATGTTCACATCATATGTAACATTAAATATAATATTACCCAAAATGCAAAATAAAATGCCAAGCAACTTATATAATCAATTAATAAAGTCAATAAATTGGCTTTTGAGGGCACAAATGCTAACATTCTCCCACTTGCACTCAAAACCAATTACACATGTATTTAATACCATTCTCTTTTAAATAATTTCGAAAATCATCTAAAATGTATTCTCCCCACGATCTAATCGAAGAGCTTTGATACTTTTTCCAAGTTGCTTTTCTACTTCACTATGAAATTCCTTGAACTTTTCAAAGGATTCAGACTTATGTTTCATTAGGTACAAATAATCATACCTAGAATAATCATCAGTGAATGTAATGAAATAGTAAAAACCACATTTTGCTATGTGATTTATTAGACCACAAACATCTGCGTGTATTAATTCCAAAACTTCTGTGGCTCTTTTTCCCAGAAATGGAATTTTAGACATTTGTCCTTGCAAGCAGGGCTCACAAAATTGGATAAGGCTCAATTTTTAAAAAATCTAAAGGCCCATCCTTGACCAATCTATTCAGATGTTCTAAATTGATATGACCAAGTTTCAAGTGCCACATGTAAGTTTGATTAACATCCCCTTTACTTTTAAGGGGGTAACTGTAGACACCCAATTTTTGACCATCCTCAAGACTCGGTTGTGCTTTCAGGTACATCCGGACACAAGTTCGATTGCTCGTCGGGTATTCAACTTTTGCTGCAGAACGTCACAGGTTCGAGCTTTCCAAACCCTGTATCCCTTCTGCCTCATTCTTCGACCATGACTTGGTCCCTTCAGAATGTGTTTCTAGGTGCACTGTCGGCCACCTTTTGGCCCTGCCGGCCTTCACTTTGTTGCTGCCGGCCATTGATTGAGCCTGTCGACCATCAATGAGCCACTGCCAGCCATTCTTGATGGCCGGCAACACCCCTGTCTCAGCAGGTTTCACTCCAGATCTTTTGAGCCAGCTGAAATCCTTTTATCTACCCTCCATACACGTGTATGGAGGGATGAAGCTCTTGCCAAGCTTCTTGAAGAAGCTTTGCATTGCTTTTCTTCTATATAAGGAGAGAGCCTCTCTCCTTAGCAGAGGTTCAGCATTTTGAGAAGAAATATCTCTCTGTCTCTCTATATTGTTGTTGATTTGTGCCTTGAAGTCTATTTTCCTTGCACTTTTACACTACAACACATAGAGATACACCTCCATCTTTGGATTGAGGTTCTCAGGAGTAATTCTTGAGCTCTAAAAGTGAGGTTTTACCCCCTGAAGTTGCTGGTTTCGAAGCAGATCTTCAGGGGTGAGCTTCTTTCCCTTTTTAGCACCTTTTGTACCTCATTTTGGCCATCCTTGCATATTGTTTTACAACTGAAAAAAGTCTTGTATTTAAGTGCTTTTGAAGTTTGTTTAAGGTCTTTTGGCTGTTGAGGGTCTTCAACCCTCTTGTTAGCCTTGTTTTGAGCCATGCCTTAAGGCCTCCGAGCTAGCCTTGGTTTGGCCTTCTAACCACTAAAATCCAGTGGATTTTCAGTGGTAGGCATGTGGTTTTAAGGTCTCAAATCAGAGGGGGTGGCCCCTCTATTTTGGTTTTTGTTTGCTTGTATTTTTGGCCTTCCAAAGGAGCATGCCTCTCTGTACTTTTGAGGCTTGGTTCAGGCCCTTTTTTGTGACTTTTAGGACCTTCCTTGGCACAGTCCATGGCTGGTTTGGTCACCTTTTGCATGCATCTTGTATGTGTAGTGTAATCCCATTTGTAGCTCATCAAAGTAGCATGTTTGCCTAGCTTGTGTTGAATCCATTTCAGTAGGTTTTTGGTGATTTTTTTCCATGCCTTAAATCTGTTTGGGGTTGTTTTGTCACTCCATGCATGTGCAATACACTTGTAGTGTAAATCTCATAAACTAGCTTTATATGCTTCTTGCTTTAGCATGTCATCCTAGCTTATGTTCAGTCCATTTCAGCATGTATTTGGTCATCATTTGGCATGTCATGACTCTATCTTTTGCTGGTTTGGTCGTATTTTGCATACTCCATATACTTGTAGAACAAATCTTGCTTACTAACTTTATGTGCATGATGTCTTGACTCATCATTCTAGCATATTTTGGCTTTGCTCCAGCATGATTTTGTTCTTATTTTGAGATGTTTTAACACTGTTTCAGGCTTCCATGGCCATATCACTCATGTTTTGTATAGCTATAGTGTAAATGCTTAGGCTAGCCTTTGGTTTTGAGGCCCCTACCATGCCATACATGTGATGTTTGCATGCTTTGCCATAATTCTAAATGTTATTTCAGTCCATAAAATGTGGCCATACACTTGTATTTGACATGCTTTTAATGCCTTGGAGCCTTGGCTCTTTATGCCTCATGAATGGATCATTGTGCATGCCATTAAGCCTAAGCCTTTGACTCATCATATCAGTGCATTTTTGGTCTTGTTATACCATGATGTAACTCTGTTTTATGTTGTCCAAGTCATGCCATGTTTGGTTTCAATAGGTGTAGTGCATTACCTCTTTTGTAGCCTTGCATGCTCCATGTATTTGGCCTTGTGTTCTAGCTTGTGTTGGCTAGCTTCGAGCTTGTTTTTGGTCTTGTTTGGACCTACCTTGGGACTATTTTAGGTTTCTTTAGCCCTTTGAGGCTTGCTTTGTATGGCCATGGCTTAAGTCCCTTTTCTAGTTCTTAGCTTTTGAGCTTCATGCATGCTATGCTTATGTTATGTGTGCGATTTGGCATCATTCCTAACATCATTTCAGAGCATGTAGTATTGTCATATTTCCATTCTTGTCACCCTTTAAGTGTACTTAAGAGTTGCATCTTTGTGCCTTAATACTTGAGCCAATTGGCATGCATGTTTGCCTTGCCTTTTCATGCTCTTCATACTATCAATTCATCACTTATGGCCACTGATTTGGGCATAGTTGAGGTCTGCCCATATTGGTTTAAGTCCATCCCTTGCATGTTGTTGCATGCTTGTCTTGCATATTGTTGTATGCTTGCTCTATCTTTCCATGTTTTCGTATGCTAGTTCCATTACATGTTGTTGCATGTTTATTACACTACATTTTGCATGCTTAAGTCATATTGCATGATTGCATGTTCAAGTTAGCATTGTGTATGCCATCCTTGCATTGCATTGTTGTTTGGATTAAGTATTAATCCGAGCACGAGGAACGAGGTGCCTTTCATACTTCAAGTGATGAAACGTGTCTCAATTCTCGATCGCCGATGCTCTTAATGATGCATGATAGAGTTTTAGGCTTTATGTGTTTATTTGTGCATTCATTTCATATTGATTTGCACAAGTTGGATCTTTGGCCATCATGCATCGGGATGCGTGATTGATGGTCGTAGATCCGACTATGCCTCTCCCTTGATATTTTGAGATGATATGGGGTGGCATAGTGCGTACATACCCTTGGGAGACCCTCCATTTTCTCTGTTTTATGCTTTACTGCAGTTTGGTGTCCCAGCACATTAGTGGCCGGCAGTGCCTTGCAGATGGCCGGCAGTGCTTTGTTGTTGTCCGGCACCCCTTCATTTTTGGTCGGCAGTGGCTCCCCATGGCCGGCAGGCCACTGATGCACTCCCCAACATGTTTTTGGTAAGGTTCAGCAGGAATTCCTTGAGGACACCCTGCAAAGAGAGCCTCTAAAGAGCAACCGGAGAGCTTTTCGGGGCGGCATCTGAACATGCATCCTCTCCTTCTTCGAACAGAGCTGGGGCAGCTTATTTTTCATGCTTACTTATTAGTTAGCATGAATTTGTAATAATTAATTAATTTGTTAATTAGTTAATTCTTGTAATAATTAGTTGTAGCTAGTTATTCAATTCGGTTGTGTAATAATCAATTAGCTTGTTAGTTAGTTAATTAGTCGGTTTGTATTATTTATTCGGACCCTCTGTCGAGAGGGCCAATTTTGTAATAAGTGTGCGTGCGTGTGTGCATGTCTTCCAACCTCCATTTCTTTCTCCCTTTTACTTACCTGCTTTCGTTGGTTAGTTTTAGGTCTTGTTTCAAATTAGCATCCTTATGCTTCGCATGTTTGCATACATTCATTTATTTTGCATGCACCGGGCTCGGCGCATCATACTAACTGCATCGTATTTCAATTCCAAGTTGAATACATGTATCAATTATCACATCTCATATTCCATATTAGAATAGCCGAGCTTATTTCTAGTTGCATTTTGTATGTGTTGCATTAGCCATCTTAACATGAACTAGGATCAAGCATTGATTACTAACTAGTTTCTGTTTTGGCTCGGAGTACATTGTAAGTGTTTATGCTTTAGCATCTCCGCATGCGTGTCATTGATTGCCATGAAAGCATGCTTGCCATAAGGCTAACTGCTTAATTGATATAAACTTCCTGAATGCCTGTGGGTGAAGGTTAGATTACTTGAATTGGAACGATTCATTGAAATCCGTGTTTTTAGCCTACTTACGAGTAGCAAACTTCAAACCATTTTCCAAACAAACGGATATGCGATGCTTTGTTCCAAATTAGGCGATCTAGTCTATACTTGTTTTGCCGTGTGCATCACATAGTAATTCTAGATAATTAACCGGAATAAGAACACATGTGTTTTCAAAAACTAGATATCATGTTTAGTAGTGGCCGATCTTTGATCGGGTGAGCGGGGGTGCTCATAGCTGACCTTCTCCAATCGTACCCAAGTTCCCGAGCCGAGGCAACTTTAGTGATGACGAACACATGGCCTTAGGCAACGAGTCAGGGTTTCCTAAATTTCTCCAAAATAAAATATTTAGGTGGTGACTCTGTATCTGGCAAAGCAGTTCATGTTTGGCACTTCTTTCTAAAAAATCAGTTTTCTAAAACGATTTGTCGGATTTGGACTCTTTGGTGATTTATCGGTCTTGCATTGCACTTTGCGAGATCAGATTCAAAACCGTGACAATTTTAGTCCCAACTGTAGCACTGAGGCCCTTGGGGCGCGTGCTTCAAGCAATATGCCCCATGCAGCCACCCACTCTCCCATGTCAGGATCAAGGGGAATCAAATCACCTCCTACGCCCATGCCGATGATCATGGCGAAGTCGAGAGGAGTCATGGTCATCTCTCCCGTCGTGGAGAAGTGGAAAGAGTTGGTGGTGTCCCACCACCTCTCCACAAGAGCCCCTAGGAGAGGGCGACTCGCTGTAACCCGCGTCAAGCTGCAGCAAAATACGCCAAAGCCAGTCCCGTCGATGGTCCGGCGGACCCTCGCGGGAAGTATATCGTACCAATCCCGAGCGGTCATAGCGCCATAACCCCTAAAGGAGCGGGATCCATCCTGCAACAGTAAATGTAGTTCAAGATCAGATCAGATCAGTGATGTATTGAAAATGCAGTTCAGATCAGATTAGTGGTGTATTGAAAATACAGTTGCGTGCAAATTAGTGGTGTATCGAAGATACAGTTGAATTTAGAATAGTGACGCCTGAGGTGTGCTCGTATACAGTACATATAGGGCAGTGATGCACGAAGTATAGTTCAATGCAGAGCAACAATGTATGAAATACGGTCAGGTTAAAGCATGTGATGCGATCAGATCGAAACAGTGCAAGAAATGCAAATAGTTGAAAGTAATAAGGCAGAAAAGCAGAGTTCGTACCTCTATAGCAATGGTCGACAAATGAGACATCGGCTCCCTCAGTAAGAGGTCATCTGGCGCACCCTCATCAAAATCAGTAAAAGTATGGACGCCTCCCGCCACCGGAATGATGTGAGTCTCCGGGTGATACCTCACGGGGTCGAAGGGACGTGTGCTCAATGGTAAAGGCTGAGCCTCGACCTCTGGCTTAGCCGCAAAGTCTGCCGCCAACTCTACTGGAGGGAGTTCGGGGAAGCCCTCATCATGCGGGACATCGTCAGCCATCTGAGATAGATGCAAAAATAAGCAAAAATGAGCAAATGATGAAATTTTGAACAAATCAAACCCTAAGAGAGAGAAAATTCAAGAAAAGTTGAAAACTCGCGAAGAGTGAACTAACCTCGAAAGAAATCTGGGGGAAATGATCCTCGAATGGGGAAAATCACGAAAGAGGCCTCAGATGTAATTTCTGATCGGTTCAAATCGAAGAAAACCAAGAGGTTTTAACGATTCAAGATTGTTTAGGGTGTTGGGAAACGCGTAGAACGTGCGAATCTAGAGAGAAGGCACACCTAGAGGGCAAGGGAAATGATTTCTATGCAAGGGTTTGTGAGGAAATTGGTTAATTTTGGGCCTATTTAAAGACCCATGACCGAAAAGACCATTTTGTTCGAATCTGCCACCGATGGCCAACAGGGGCACATCGATGGCCGGCACAACTCTATCGATGGCCGGCAGTGGCCAATAATGTCCGGCAGCAGCAGGTGGCTCTCCCTGATGGCCAGTAGTCCTCCACCAGCTTCCTCTGCCTATTTTGTCTTGGTATGTGTCCCTGGGTTCCCACAATCCCGAGGAATGCTCAAAATTTGATTCAAAACGCCTCCGTGGAAACCCAGGAATCATGTCCTCAATGTACGATGGTTGTCGCTCATCAATGCGCACAAGGTGTATTCTTTTTGACGCATCACAAACCTTCCGGGAAGTAAACCGGAAGGCCCCTTTCAAGATGTCTTCATTAAGCATGTTTGTTTTTTTGTTGTTGTCACCTTGCATTCGCTTATTAAATTAAACACCCATTCTTTATATTTGCATTGTCTTGCATCTAGTTCATATTTGCATTGTCTTGCATCTAGTTTATATTTGCATTATTTTGCATCTAGTTCATATTTGCATTGTCTTGCATCTAGTTCATATTTGCATTGTCTTGCATCTAGTCTAATCTGCATTGTTTTGCATCTCATCCAATTTGCATTGTTTTGCATCTCATCAAACTTGCATTGTTTTGCATCTCATTAAACTCACATTGTTTTGCATCTCATTAAACTTGCATTGTTTTGCACCTCGTATTACTCCTTTAACTTGCACTGTTACGCAGGTTATGTGCACTGTTATGCACGTTTTATTTTAACTTGCGCTTTTACGCAGGTTATGTGCGCTGTTACGCACTTATTATCTTAACTTGCGCTGTTACGCAAGTTATGTGCACTATTATGCACTTATTATCTTAACTTGCACTATTACGCAGGTTATGTGCGCTGTTACGCACTTCTTATTTTAACTTGCGCTGTTACGCAGGTTATGTGCGCTGTTATGCACTTCTTATCTTAACTTGCACTGTTACGCAGGTTATGTCCGCTGTTACGCACTTCTTTTTTTTAACTTGCGCTGTTACGTAGGTTATGTGCGCTGTTATGCACTTATTTTCTTAACTTGCGCTGTTACGCAGGTTATGTGCGCTATTATACACTCATTATCTTAACTTGCGCTGTTATGCAAGTTATGTGCGCTGTTACGCACTTGTTTTTTAACTCACACTGTTACGCAGGTTATGTGCGCTGTGACGCACTTGTCTTCTTCACTTGCGCTGTTACGCAGGTTATGTGCGCTGTGACGCACTTGTTTTCTTAACTTGCGCTGTTACGCAGGTTATGTGCGCTGTTACGCACTTGTTTTCTTATCTTGCACTGTTACGCATGCTTATTTCTTTAACTTGCGCTATTACGCATGTTTTATTCCTTAAACTTGCGTTGTTACGCATGTTTTATTCCTTAAACTTGTGCTGTTACGCATGTTTATTTCTTTTAACTTGCGCTGTTACGCATGTTTTATTTATTTTACCTGTGTTGTTACGCATGTTTATCTCTTTAACCTGCGTTGTTACGCATGTTTTATTTCTTCTACTTGCGCTACCACGCATGTTTTACTTGTTTAACCTGCGTTGTCTCGCATGTTTTATTTGCGCTGTTTCGCATTTCTTTAACCTGCGTTGTCTCGTATGTCTACTTCTTTAACTTGCGCTGTCATGCATGTTTTAACTTGTGCTGTCACGCATGTTCTATTTGTTTTACTTGCGCTGTTACGCATGTCTTGTTTGCGCTGTTACGCACATGTCTCTATCTTGTGCTGTTACGCATACTATCTTTAACTTGCGCTGTTACGCATGTTCCACCTGCGTTGTCTCGGACCCTCAGGATTGCATTGTCTTGCACCCCTTCACTTGCGTTGTCACGCACTTTTCACTTGCATTGCTATGCATGTTTCTAACAATATTGTACCTGTTGAGTTTCTTTCTCTTACAGGCACGATATTGTATATACGGTTCATTTATAGTCGGCACGACCAGACGAACCGGACGGTACTGTATGCACTCCATGATAGACATGGTGAGAATTGCATAATTTTCTTACATTCTTTCTGTTGAAATATGTAGGACTGTTATTCATTCGCTTAAAATGTTGCATTTATTTTGCATAACTGCTTCATTACAGTTTTTCTTTGCATAATCATAAGTTATGCTCTTGCATCTTGCATATCATTTGCATTATGCCCCAGCCTACGGGCGCATCTCTGCATGCTTATATTGATTGTCTACCTGAGTCTTCGGCCTTGTTAAAAATGGGTCGTCTCTGGGCTTTGACACTCACTCCCGTCACTTTGTGACTTTCGAGTTCTGTCAAAGAAGGGCAACTGTAGACACCCCATTTTTGACCGTCCTCAAGACTTGGTTGTGCTCACAGGTACATCCGGACACAAGTTCGATTGCTCATCAGGTATTCGACTTTTGCGGCGGAACGTCATAGGTTCGAGCTTTCCTAACCCAGTATCCTTTCTGCCCATTCTTGGGCCATGACTTGGTCCTTTCAGAATGTGTTTCTTGGTGCACTGTCGGCCACCTTTTGGCCCTGCCGACCATCACTTTGTTGCTGCCGGCCATTGATTGAGCCTGCTGGCCATCAATGAGCCACTTGATGGCCGGCAGCACCCCTGTCTCAGCAGATTTCACTCCAGATCTTTTGAGCCGGCTGGAATCCTTTTATCTGCCCTCCATACACGTGTATGGAGGGATGAAGCTCTTGCCAAGCTTCTTGAAGAAGATTTGCATTGTTTTTCTTCTATATAAGGAGAGAGCCTCTCTCCTTAGCAGAGGTTCAGCATTTTGAGAAGAAATATGTCTCTCTTTCTCTCTCTCTCTATATTGTTGTTGATTTGTGCCTTGAAGTCCATTTTCTTTGCACTTTTACACTACAACACATAGAGATACACCACCATCTTTGGATTGAGGTTCTTGGGTGGAATTCTTGAGCTCTGAAAGTGAGGTTTTACCCCCTGAAGTTGCTGGTTTCGAAGTTGATCTTCAAGGGTGAGCTTCTTCCCTCTTTTAGCACTTTTTGTACCTCATTTTGGTCATCCTTTCATATTGTTTTAGGCCTTGCTTACAACTGAAAAAAGTCTTATATTTAAGTGCTTTTGAATTTTGTTTGAGGTCTTTTAGCTGTTGAGGGTCTTCAACCCTCTTGTTGGCCTTGTTTGGCCTTGTTTTGAGCCATGCCTTAAGGCCTCTGAGCTAGCCTTGGTTTGGCCTTCTAACCACAAAAATCCAGTGGATTTTCAGTGGTAGGAATGTTGTTTTGAGCCCTCAAATCAGAGGGGGTGGCCCCCTCTCTTTTGGTTTTTGTTTGCTTGCATTTTTGGCCTACCAAAGGAACATGCCTCTCTGTACTTTTGAGGCTTGGTTTAGGCCTTTTTTGTGACTTTTAGGACCTGCCTTGGCTCTATTCATGGCTGGTTTTGTCACCTTTTGCATGCATCTTGTATGTGTAGTGTAATCCCATTTGTAGCTCATCAAAGTAGCATGTTTGCCTAGCTTGTGTTGAGTCCATTTCAGTAGGTTTTTGGTGATGTTTTACCATGCCTTAGATCTATTTTGGGTTGGTTTTTTCACTCCATGCATGTGCAATACACATGTAGTGTAAATCTCATAAACTAGCTTTATATGCTTTTTTGCTTTAGCATGTCATCCAAGCTTATGTTTAGTCCATTTCAGCATGTATTTGGTCATCATTTGGCATGCCATGACTCTATCTTTTGCTGGTTTGGTCATATTTTTCATACTCCATATACTTGTAGAACAAATCTTGCTTATTAGCTTTATGTGCATGATGTCTTGACTCATCATCATATCATATTTTGGCTTTGCTCCAGCATGATTTTGTTCTTATTTTGAGGTGTTTTAATACTGTTTCGGGTTTCCATGGCCATATCACTCATGTTTTGTATAGCTATAGTGTAAATGCTTAGGCTAGCCTTGGGTTTTGAGGCCCCTACCATGCCATACATGTGATATTTGCATGCTTTGCCATCATTCTAAATGTTATTTCAGTCCATGAAATGTGGCCATACACTTGCATTTGACATGCTTTTAATGCCTTGGAGCCTTGGCTCTTTATGCCTCATGAATGGATCATTGTGCATGCCATTAAGCCTAAGCCTTTGGCTCATCATATCAGTGCATTTTTGGTCTTATTATACCATGATTTAACTTTGTTTTATGTTGTCCAAGTCATGCCATGTTTGGTTTCAATAGGTGTAGTGCATTACCTCTTTTGTAGCCTTGCATGCTCCATGTATTTGGCCTTGTGTTCTAGCTTGTGTTGGCTAGCTTTGAGCTTGATTTTGGTCTTGTTTAGACCTGCCTTGGGACTGTTTTAGGTTTCCTTAGCCCTTTGAGGCTTGCTTTGTATGGCCATGGCTTAAGTCCCTTTGCTAGTTCTTAGCTTTTGAGCTTCATGCATGCTATGCTTATGTTATTTGTGTGATTTGGCATCATTCCTAACATCATTTCAGAGCATGTAGTATTGTCATACTTCCATGCTTGTCACCCTTTAAGTGTACTTAAGAGTTGCATCTTTGTGCCTTAATCCTTGAGCCAATTGGCATGAATGTTTGCCTTGCCGTTTCATGCTCTTCATACTATCAATTCATCACTTATGGCCACTGATTCGGGCATAGTTAAGGTTTGCCCATATTGGTTTAAGTCCATCCCTTGCATGTTGTTGCATGCTTGTCTTGCATACTGTTGTAGGCTTGCTCCATCTTTGCATGTTTTCGCATGCTAGTTCCATTACATGTTGTTGCATGTTTATTACACTACATTTTGCATGCTTAAGTCATATTGCATGATTGCCTGTTCAAGTTAGCATTGTGTATGCCATCCTTGCATTGCATTGTTGTTTGGATTAAGTATTAATCTAAGCACGAGGAATGAGGGGCATTTCATACTTCAAGTGATGAAACGTGTCTCAATTCTCGGTCGCCGACGCTCTTGATGATTCATGATAGAGTTTTAGGCTTTATGTGTTTATTTGTGCATTCATTTCATATTGATTTGTACAAGTTGGATCTTTGGCCATCATGCATCGGGATGCGTGATTGATGGTCGTAGATCCGACTATGCCTCTCCCTTGATGTTTTGAGATGATATGGGGTGGCATAGTGCGTACATACCCTTGGAAGACCCTCATTTTTCTTTATTTTGTGCTCTACTACAGCTTGGTGTCCCAGCATATCAGTGGCCGGCAGTGCCTCGCAGATGGCCGGCAGTGCCTTGTTGTTGGCCAGCACCCCTTCATTTTTGGTCGGCAGTGGCTCTCCATGGCCGGAAGGCCACTATTGCACTCCCCAGCATGTTTTTGGTAAGGTTCAATAGGAATTCCTTGAGGACACCCTGTAGACAGAGCCTCTAAAGAGCAACCAGAGAGCTTTTCGGGGCAGCATCCGAACATGCATCCTCTCCTTCTTCGAACAGAGCTGGAGCAGCTTATTTTTCATGCTTACTTGTTAGTTAGCATCAATTTGTAATAATTAATTAATTTGTTAATTAGTTAATTCTTGTAATAATTAGTTGTAGCTAGTTATTCAATTTGGTTGTGTAATAATTAATTAGCTTGTTACTTAGTTAATTAGTCGGTTTGTATTATTTATTCGGACCCTCTGTCGAGAGGGCCAATTTTGTAATAAGTGTGCGTGGGTATGTGCATGTCTTCCAACCTCCATTTCTTTCTCCCTTTTACTTACCTGCTTTCGTTGGTTAGTTTTAGGTCATGTTTCAAATTAGCATACTTATGCTTCGCATGTTTGCATACATTCATCTATTTTGCATGCACCGGGCTCGGCGCATCATACTAACTGCATCGTATTTTAATTTCAAGTTGAATACATGTATCAATTATCGCATCTCATATGCCATATTTGAATAGCTGAGCCTATTTCTAGTTGCATTTTGTATGTGTTGCATTAGCCATCTTAACATGAACTAGGATAATGCATTGATTACTAACTAATTTCTGTTTTGGCTCAGAGTACACCGTAAGTGTTTATGCTTTAGCATCTCCGCATGTGTGTCATTGATTGCCATGAAAGCATGCTTGCCATGAGGCTAATTGCTTAATTAATATAAACTGCCTGAATGCCTATGGATGAAGGTTGGATTACTTGAATTGGAACGATTCATTGAAATTCGTGTTTTTAGCCTACTTATGAGTAGCAAACTTCAAACCATTTTCCAAACAAACGGATATGCGATGCTTTGTTCCAAATTAGGCGATCTAGTCTATACTTGTTTTGCTGTGCGCATCACATAGTAATTCTAGCCAATTAACCGGAATAAGAACACATGTGTTTTTAAAAACTAGATATCATGTTTAGTAGTGGCCGATCTTTGATCGGGCGAGCGGGGGTGCTCATAGCTGACCTTCCCCAATCATACCCAAGTTCCCGAGCTGAGGCAACTTTGGTGATGACGGACACGTGGCCTTAGGCAACGAGTCAGGGTTTCCTAAATTTCTCGAAAATAAAATATTTAGGTGGCGACTCTCTATCTAGAAAAGCAGTCCATGTTTGGCACTTTTTTCTAAAAAATCAGTTTTCCAAAATGATTTTTCGGATTTGGACTCTTTGGTGATTTATCGGTCTTGCATTGCACTTTGCGAGATCAGATTCAGAACCGTGACAATTTGAGTTCGAACTGTAGCACTGAGGCCCTTGGGGCGCGTCTACGTTAACACACCAATGGATATATCATTCTCAACACAATTAATAGAATTATCAATAGGACTAATAAAGTAAAGACCATCTATTAAAATGCCAGAAACCACAAATTTATAATTGTGCTAAATAACAATTTTTGAAGAAAAATAAAAACAATATCCCATCGAAATAACTTTGAAACAAAAAATAAATTTCTACGGATATCTGGCACAAATAGACAATCTTCTAAAACTAAAGTCTTATGATAATTCCAAATAAAAAGTTCCTATGAAAACTGCAACAACTATTGCACTTGTTCCCACCTTTATTAATATCTCCCTTTCATTAAGCCTTATGGTCTCCTCGAACCCCTTCCGAAGGTTTGTCCTTTTTCAGTGTTGCTAAATAATGACGGCAATTTCTCTTCCAATGGCCAAGCTTTCCGCAATGGAAACAATTTCCTTTGCTTTTGTTTTTATCTATGCCCTTTTTAAAAACACCTGGTGTTTTTCCAGAGAACTTAGAGCCCATAGATTCTTTATTAAAATTATTCTTGCCCTTAGGCTTGAATTTTCTAGGACTTTCCTTCTTACCCATCATCATAGTGGGTTGGCTCTTTTTAATAAGATCCTCTGCTACTTGCAACATATTGAACAGCTCTGATGGTGTAACAATCATCTTATTCATATTGTAATTCAAAATAAACTAATTATAAAAATCTGGTAAAGATGAAAGGATCACATCAATTTTAGTTTCACCATCAATATCTGTACCCAAAGTTTCCAGTATGTTAATGAAAGATATCATTTTCAGAACATGTTCTCGTACTGGAGTACCTTCCACCATTTTGGTGGACATCAAACCTTTCATGGCAATTTGGCGTGCACTTCTACTCTGTTCTCCAAACATTTCTTTCAAATTTACCATCATGTCTTTTGCAGCACGAACACCCTCATGCTGCTTTTGCAACACATTGGTCATTGAGGCCAATATGTAGCATTTTGCAACATTATCCGCCTCATGCCACTTCCTAGTGGCTTCACATTGTTCATTAGTGGCATCTGACCCAAGGAGGGCAGGTGGATCAGTCGTTAGGACATGGTTCAGTTTTTCAACAGTGAGGACAATTGTTAAATTTCTCTTCCAGTCCACATAGTTTGGTCTAGTTAAACGATTATCATCAAGAATTTTGGACAAAGGATTAAAGTTGGTCATTTTTAACTGCATATGTTAAAAATTAAAACATGTGTCAGAAGAATATAAGTATTGCATTGTATATAAATCCATAGGATGCGGGATTTTGAATCTACTACGGTAATGCTCACTAGAATTATTATGCAAACGATTTATAACCCCACAAATATAATACTTATATTTAAAACATTCATAGTGAGCATTGGGTAACCAATCCTGTATGTACACAAATTTCTTTTGAAATAAGTGAACACACCTTGAATGGGTGGGTAGCTACTACCCATCATAATATCATCTCATGTTACTATTTTTCTTTTTTCTTTTAGAAAAATTAAATTTATATATGATTCTCAATTTTTCTTCTGGTCTCCAAATCAACTCATATGACACCTTTTGGTTACCATATAGTATTTGTCTAAGTGCAAACCATTGTTTAGATACATAATATGAACATGTAAGATTATGCCTTCATTTTAGCCGACACTCCCACTAGTCACACTTATACTTTTCACAAAATAAATAAAATAAACTAATTAATTAAAACCCAACCAACCCTTTTGGTATCATTTGAATCTCAATTAATTAGAATTTTTATTTACCAACAATGGATGGCCATAGGCATTATTTTTGTTAAAACAATCCTATTTAACACTTAATTATTAAAATGGGATACCAATAACATTATAACTAATTTATCTCCGTAAATTAGCAAATTAATTTTCATGTTATCATAAGTAACATGAAACCCACAAATATATATATATATATATATATATGAATATGGTTATATGCCATCAACGGTAAAATAATTTTCGGGAAAAAATCTACAAAGATTTTCATCAATTGAATGACCTCCCATTAACTATGGCATGTCTAAAGCGTGATAAAACATTAATTCCACATGATAACATCTCAATGTAATTCAAAAAAGAAAACATGTTAGAATATTTAATCATGAAATTAAAATTCATCAATATAAATAAATCATGTTATTTAAAATAACAATATACTACAAGTTCTAATCATTTAAAAGATCGTAACATGTTGTATACAGTATTTAAATAATGCCATAGCATATTTCTATAAAAAAAAAAATTTTTGAAATTTTCTAGAATTATAAGTAATTAATAATTACACAAAAAATCAGAAATAAATATTATAGAATCTGAAAAATACAAAATTTATACTAGTAAATAAAATTACATAGCAGTAGTCTACTGTAAAAATTCCAAGTCCAGAATCCAAATCATGCTCCACCAAGAGCAATTTAACATAAAAATATTGAATTATTCATTAATGAAAAATATATTTTATTTTCCATAAAATTCTGAAACTTTAAAATCTTGTAGAAAAAATAATTACGAGTCCAACGGTACAAGTCATGCTTCAAACAGAATTATAACGAATAATATAGAAGCAATTAACTTAGTTTTAGATTAAAAAACCAAACAAACAAGCGCGTGGTAGAAGCGGATGACATCATTACACGTGTCAGTGACGTCAGCGCATAGGTCAGCAGCCCTCTCCTTATTATTTTTTTAATTTTATTTTAATTTTTTTAATGTTGTTTCGGTCCTTTTTTTTTGTGATTAATACAAAAAAAATATAGATTATATATTCACAAATTATATAATCAACTATTACGCAAGACAACACCAAATATCCAAATATGTAAAAAAAAAAAAAAAAAAAAAAGATTTATGTAATCAAAATGGCGTGGCTCTGATACCAATGAAAGTTTGTAGAAAAATAATTTATTTTGAAAAACAATTTTCAAAGAAATACGACCTGATTACACAATCTAAAATACCTCAATCCAAGCGTTTGATAATACCTCACAAAGTGATCCAAGTGTCTTGCCTTCAAAGTGATTCACCTTGCAACCCTTTTGAATTTATTTTTGTGTATATATTTTCTACAAACCTTAAAAATTTTGATGGCTAATTTTTTGTACCAAATACATCTTATATATATACACAACACATGATAGAGTTTGCATGTAGGTGGGATCCTTAGATATCTCTATCTTTTAGTTGTGGGGATAAAATAAAAGATGCATCTTTTATCTTAAATATATATGATACAAGTTATCCAATTTTTCATTAATTATCTTTTAAATAGATAATGTAGAACTTCCACTAATTGCAATAATGTCCATGAACACATTACAATTAAACCCCTATGTAGACGTCCCCGGAACGCCCCGGGAGGGTGAGCTCCCGTTCTGTTCATTTGGGGTCACTACAGCTCAGGACTCTCAAATTTGTCACGGTTCTAAGTCTGAACCAAAGAGTCCAAATCCGGCAAATCATTTTGAGAAACAGATTTTTGAAAAGAAGTGCCAAACATGGACTGCTTTTCCAGATACAGAGTCGCCACCTAAATATTTTATTTTGGGGGAAATTTAGGAAACCCTGACTCGTTTGCCTAAGGCCACGTGTCCGTCATCACCAAAGTTGCCTCGGCTCGGGAACTTGGTACGATTGGGGAAGGTCACTTCGTGAGCACCCCCGCTCGCCCGATCAAAGATCGGCCTCTACTAACCATGATATCAATTTTTTGAAAACTTTGTGTGTCCTTATTCTGGTTATTAGCCTAGGTTACTATGTGATGCACACAGCATATAAGTATAGACTGGGTCGCCCGAATTGGAACAAAACATTTCATGCTTGTTTATTTGAAAGATGGTTTGCTACTCGCAAGTAGGCTTAAAATGCAGATTTTGCCACCCGCAGGTGGGCTTAGAAAAGATGGTTTTGCCACTATCTAGTGGGCTTAAAACAAACAGTTGATGATTTATTCCAATCCAAGTAACCTAACCTTCACCCACAGGCATTCAGGCAGTTATATCATATAAGCAATTAGCCTCATGGTAAGTATGCTATTCATGGCAGTCACTCACACGCATGCAAGGATGCTAAAGCATAAAACTCACCGAGTACTCCAAGCCAAAACAAAAACTCATTAGAAATCATGCATGAATCCTAAGTATACAGAAATGCCTAATGCAACACATGCAAGAATGCAAACTATAGCAGGCTCGGCTATTCTAGACATGGCATATGGAATGCTACAGCTAATATGTATTCAACTCGGAATTGAAATACAGATACAGTTAGTATGATGCGCCGAGCCCGGTGCATGGAAAACAGATGAATGATGCAAACATGCTGTCATACTGTATGCTAATTGAAATATGCCCTAATCTAACCATCATAAGCAGGTAAATAAAAGAGAAGAAAGACGTGGGGTTGGAAGACATACATCACACTCACCCACACTTATTACAATTATGCCCTCGCACAGAGGGTCCAAATAAATAATACAGTCCCGAATAAAAGAATATTACAGTCCAAATAATACAGTCCAAATAATGTACAAATTCCTAATTAATTAACAAATTAACTAAGAAACTAAATAGACTGGCATGCAAGCTAGGGACTGCCTTGATTCCATTCCGGATGATGAATGATGCATGCCCGGGTTGCCTTTGCGCGGAAATCCATGACGATGCCCCAATTAGCCTCTGTTTACACCTTTTCTGGAAATGCGCGCCAAGCCTCGGAAGACCGCTGATTCTTGATTTGCTGCAACAGAGAGCAGGAAAGGGGCATAGCAATGTATCTTCATAGATATATGCATGCCTCGATCCTCGTGCCACCAATCACGCATATCGATGCATGATGGCCGAGGAGTCGAAATGTGCAACTCAATATAGAATGAATGCACGTGTAAACACAACAAGAACCTAACTCCATCATGGATAATCCGGAGTGTCGGTGACTTGGAATTGAGACACGTTCCGTCACTCGGAGTACGAAACGTACCTCGTTTCCCGTGCCGGGCTAACTCCTATCCCGAACACGATGTAATATGCATGACATGCATGAAATGCAACTAAGATACAATTCTAACATACACAATGTTATGGAATGGCATACACGCTGCACGAGGTAATACACAACCGAGCATACACAATGCCATGGATGAAATGGCATACGCAATGCAATAATGGGCTTACACCAACATGAGAGAGCCTCAGCCACACTCACATAGGAGGCCATCAGATGAAAATAAGACAACTCGAAATGCGTGCACGCGTGCACGCAAACCGAGGACCGACCCTCAGGCACCGAAATGCCACTCTAATGAGACATGGCAAAGACATGGAATATGGCACACTATAATGGAAAAATCAGAGGTAAAATGAGATGCAAAACAGCCCCCAAACCCGGTAAAATGAAACCCGATGCATGGAACGAGCCCCGAAACATGGATTTTGGCGCATGAAATGGCCTATAGCTATGCAATGCATGCACAATTTGAACATGAGATGAAAAGGAAGAAGCAAGGCAGCCCCTAGATAAGCATTTTTACAGTTCAAAGCATGGCCAAACAACAAACAAAAATAGGGCAAAAATAGCATGCAAAAATGGCCCTAAATGTGAGATAATGAAACAACTCACAGCTTATGACCCCAAACAGATTAGGGCCCTTCAACAAAGTTGAATAGGGGCCCAAAATATGATCTTTTACAGTCTATGGAAAACCACAAAAACCAGCATAGGTATGGATAAACTCTCATGCAAGAAATGGGCCAAAAGATGGCCAAAGAAGCAAGTAGTGGTTTCTGGCCTTAAAAACAAAGGGGCCCTTCAACAATGTTGAATAGGGGCCAAAAATAAAGCATTTTACAGTTGATGGCCGGACCCAAAACATTATGCAAATATGTCCAAGATGCTATGCAAAAATGAGGCCAAAAAGGGAGATATAACACAAAGTATATAAAAGATGCCTCAAATCATGGAAGGCCCTTAATGAAACATGAATAATGGACCAAAATAAGACTGTTTTCAGTTCCGTAAAAAGACCAAAAATAGAAGCATAATGGGCTAATAAATCATGCAAAAATGGGGACCAAAGAGGGATATAATGACAAGTGGCACATGGAGGTCCCAAATAGTGATGAGCTCTTCTTCAATGTTGAATAAGGGCTCAAAATAAGCTCACTTACAACTTACAACTTACAACATGCCCCAAAACAGATTACATATAGGCCAAAAATAACATGCAAGATTGTGGCATACAAGAGGAATACTGAAGCAAGTGCAAGATAGGGACCTCAAATGCCAAAATTCCCATAATGAAACATGAAATAGAGCTCAAATAAAGGGTACTTTCAGTTTTGGTCGGAGCTCAAAACAGCAAGAAAAATAGCTAAAAAAAAGTTGCAAGATTAAGTTCAAAAAGAGGGAATTGGTACTTACCCTTGGAGACAAGTCTTTAGCAACTCTTGGGTTGAGTTTGCAGCACCCCTAAGCTCTGGAGAACACCCTCAAACTGCTGGAGTGGGGGATGGAAGGGTAGGGCTTGGTGGTGTAGTGTAAAATGGTGTAGGGTTTGAAGAATGGAAGCTTGGAGATGGAGAGGGAGAGAGATATAATGCAAAGGGCTTGAAGGGAAATTTTCTAACCCTAAACCAGCAGCTGGAGCTGCTGATATATAAGCCAAGGAGGGGGAATAAAGGGGGGAAAAATGGAGGGAAAAATGAGTCAAGTTTCCCTCCAAAAGTGCCAAACCCTCGGACACGGGTGAAGTGTAAAAACAAATACATGGCTGGAATGCACTCACAGGGGCAAAAATGGCCGGCCAGTTTAAAAGGAAGAAAAAAGTCATCCACCAGGTAAGTGGCCGGCCGGCCAGAAAAAGTGGCCGGCCGGCTAGGTCAAAGTGAAAAAAGTGGCCGACCAACCCCTAGAATGAAGCCCCATAAGTTAGCTTTCCAATGGCGCAAACCTTGCATTAAAATTCCTCCTGTAGAAAAAGGTATACCCTTTTCCGTGAAGCCGCGCAGATTCGGTCGAACCAGACTTCAACCAACCACATCTCCCTCCCCCGGACTTGGACTTGGGAGATTCTTGAGTGCAAAATGAAGCCCCGAAAGTAATATTTCCAATGGTGGTGGCCTCATATCTTAATTCCTCTTGTGCAAAGAGTTACGCCCATTTCGGTGAAGCCGCGCATATTTTTCTCCTTCCCGGATTCATGCTGAACCACTTTTGACCAAAAAGAAGTTTGCTTTTCAGCAAAATTGCTAGCCTCCCACCCTCCTACAAGCTTTCTAACAGTTACAATAAGGTCTCCACCAAAAATGAGCCCAAACCGATGCAAAAAGAAGGTTCGGGGGCCGAAACGCGCAGCCCGAGGCCCCAAAAATTGGCTGTTAGGCACTGGGAGTGGTGTTCGACCACGAAGCCGGTCTCTCGGACCACAGTGTCCCTCAAAAGGGAGCAAATAAGATGTATGCCGAAAATCAGGGCAAACGGAGGTGGTTAAGCTGTCCCGAACAGAGGCACACGGCCAACGATTCCGAAAAACTGGAAACCGGACTCCAAGCGGGCAAAATGGCCTACGACTACAAAACGTAGCCTACGGCCACTGAGAGATGATCTACGAGACCTCTCCCTCCCTTCGGTAAAGAAACAGAGAAAACCGAGTCTGGTTCGCAAACCAAGGCAAGGCACAAAATTGGGTTCGTAAATCCGGAGACAGGGCTCACGGCCGCGACTCTAAGACTTCTGAACGAGCACGATATGCAACATCACCAAGCACTCAATCGGTGACGTCTGAGTCTTAAGGTCGGTCAAAAATGGGGTGTCTACAGTTGCCCCTCTTTGACAGAACTCGAAAGGCATAAGTGACGGGAGTGAATGTCAAAGCCCAGAGACGACCCATTTTTGACAAGGCCGAAGACTTAGACAAACATACAAAATAACAAAGATGTGCCCATAGGCATGCCCACAGGCAGGGGCCAAGATGCAAAATGATATGCAGGAAGATTTTGATGATTGGACTTATACGCTACACGAAGCCGGTTTGAAAATTGGACTTATACGCTACGCAAAGCCGGTTTGATAATTGGACTTATATGCTACGCGAAGCCAGTTTTGATAATTGGACTTATACGCTACACGAAGTTGGTTTGAAGATTGGACTTATACGCTACGCGAAGCCGGTTTGAAAATTGGACTTATACGCTACGCGAAGCCGGTTTGATAATTGGACTTATACGCTACGCGAAACCGGTTTGAATATTGGACTTATACGCTACGCGAAGCCGGTTTGAAAATTGGACTTATACGCTATGCGAAGCCAGTTTGAAAATTGGACTTATACGCTACGCGAAGCCGGTTTGAAGTTTGGACTTATACGCTACGCGAAGCCGGTTTGAAAATTGGACTAATACGCTACGCGAAGCCGGTTTGATAATTGGACTTATACGCTACGCGAAGCCGATTTGACAATTGGGGATTCATGCAATGCACTGTAATGTAGTGGCTAAAATGCAATGTAATAGCTAAGAGGGAAAGGTACCTTACAGGGGCAATTGGCAATGACTTACCTCATGCTGCTGGGGATCTTTCGCTTCTTCTTGGTTGAACTGCAGGTACTACTTTTCTCCCTGACTATGGTCGCAGCTTTCCCTATTCTCCAACAGGGTGACAGACTAGGTTGGATCAGTATCCAGAATTGAGGTGCATACAGATGCTATCTCAATCTATGGGGCTGCCATACAGATTTCAAGCCGAGGATACACCCCTGGGTATTTAAACCAGACTTTAGTCTCGGAAATCCTGAACCTTTGCATTCTAGGCATAAGCCATTCGAACTCTAGTTTCCACCGTCTCAGTTGGTCTCCTAGGAACTCACCACAAACACAGGCAGGTGGCTATACCAAACCACCAGAAGTCGTTCGGGCACAACAAACACCAAAGGAATTGCACCTTTAGAGGATTTAAGGTCTCCTAGACCGGGGAGTGCACAAGACAGTGCGAATAAAGATGTAGGATTTAAGGTCTCCTTAGACCGGAGGATTTAAGGTCTCCTAGACCAGACAGTAAAATAGATACGATGTAATAGATGTGATGCAATAGATGCAAAGGGTGAACACACGCCAACCACGCTGGACTCGCGAGTGGAGGAAGCACAAAGAAAATAAATCAGGAGCGCGCTCCATGCAACCTAAGATAAATTCCAAACACGCTGAAATCGTGTGAGGGAAAGGAACACTCTAACCACGCTGAAATCGTGAGAAGAGGTCCAAAAATAATTGCTCAAGTGCGCACACAACGCAACTAAAGATAAAATCCAAACACTCTGAAATCGTGTGAGGAACGGGACACTCAAACCACGCTGAAATCGTTAGAGGAGGTCCAAACACGAACCGCCCAGCGCGTCTACAATGCAACCTGGGATAAATTCCAAACACACTGAAATCGTGTAAGGAACGGGACACTCAAACCACGCTGAAATCGTGAGAAGAGGTCCGAAAACAACCGCCCAGGTGCATACACAACGCAACCTGAGATAAATTCCAAACACGTTGAAATCGCGTAAGGAATGGGACACTCAAACCACGCTGAAATCGTGAGAGGAGGCCCAAAAACAACCGCCCAGGTGCGTACACAACGCAACTTGAGATAAATTCCAAACACGCTAAAATCGCGTAAGGAATGGGACACTCGAACCATGCTGAAATCGTGAGAGGATGCCCAAAAACAATCGCCCAGGTGCGTACACAACGCAACCTGAGAAAAATTCCAAAAACGCTGAAATCGCGTAAGGAACGGGACACTCAAACCACGCTGAAATCGTGAGAGGAGGCCCCAAAAACAACCGCCCAAGTGCGTACACAACGCAACCTGAGAAAAATTCCAAACACGCTGAAATCGCGTAAGGAACGGGACACTCAAACCACGCTAAAATCGTGAGAGGAGGCCCAAAAACAACCGCCCAGGTGCGTACACAACGCAACCTAGGATAAATTCCAAACACGCTGAAATCGCGTAAGGAATGGGACACTCAAACCGCGCTGAAATCGTGAGAGGAGGCCCAAAAACAACCGCCCAGGTGCGTACACAACGCAACCTGAGATAAATTCCAAACACGCTGAAATCGCGTAAGGAATGGGACACTTAAACCACGCTGAAATCGTGAGAGGAGGCCCAAAAACAACCGCCCAGGTGCATACACAACGCAACCTGAGAAAAATTCCAAACTCGCTGAAATCGCGTAAGGATCGGGACACTCAAACCACGCTAAAATCGTGAGAGGAGGCCCAAAAATAACCGCCCAGGTGCGTACACAACGCAACCTGAGATAAATTCCAAACACGCTGAAATCGCGTAAGGAATGGGACACTCAAACCACGCTGAAATCGTGAGAGTAGGCCCAAAAACAACCGCCCAGGTGCGTACACAACGCAATCTGAGATAAATTCCAAACACGCTGAAATCGCGTAAGGAATGGGACACTCAAACCACGCTAAAATCGTGAGAGGAGGCCCAAAAACAACCGCCCAGGTGCGTACACAATGCAACCTGGGATAAATTCCAAACACGCTGAAATCGCGTAAGGATTGGGACACTCAAACCACGCTGAAATCGTGAGAGGAGGCCCAAAAACAACCGCCCAGGTGCGTACACAACGCAACCTGAGATAAATTCCAAACACACTGAAATCGTGTGAGGAAAAGAACACTCTAACCACGCTGAAATCGTGAGAAGAGGTCCGAAACCGCTAGGGCTCGCGCTTCACGCGTCCCGAGATATAAAAGAAAGGTACGAGACTGTACCACAATTATAATGAAAGTGTGCGCTAGATGTACAAAGTGAAAGAGTGCGATAGATACGCAAAATGAATGAGGAAAAATGATGTGAACACCTGGCGCACCTGATGTTTCTAACCTAGTGAATTAGCGACCTAACGCGTCTCACGCGAAAGGCGGAAAGATGGAACTATAAGATCCAAACGCGTTTCATGCGACTGCAGGAAAATGAACACGAAATCCTAACACGTTTCACGTGAAAGGTGCGAAGGTGGTGTAACCAGCAGGCATACCTAACCGCATCTCATACGGAGAGGGAGAAGGTTTTAACCGGGGAGAAAAAACAATGGTGTAACCAACAGGCGTATCTCAACGTATTTCATACGGAGAGAGGGAAGGTTTTAACCGGGGAGAAAAAAAACAATGGTGTAACCAACAGGCGTATCTCATCGTATTTCATACGGAGAGAGGGAAGGTTTTAACCGGGGAGAATAACAACAATGGTGTAACCAACAGGCGTATCTGACCGTATTTCATATGGAGAGAGGGAAGGTTTTAACCGGGGAGAATAACAATAATGGTGTAACCAACAGGCGTATCTCACCGTATTTCATACGGAAAGAGGGAAGGTTTTAACCGGGGAGAATAACAATGGTGTAACCAACAGGCATATCTCAACGTATTTCATACGGAGAGAGGGAAGGTTTTAACCGGGGAGAATAACAATGGTGTAACCAACCGGCATATCTCAACGTATTTCATACGGAGAGAGGGAAGGTTTTAACCGGGGAAACGTCACATCCCAATACGTTTCACGTGAAAGGAGGAAAGGTGGATTCGAAATCTGAATGCGTCTCACGCGAGTGGAAGAATGGTAAAATGATTTCTTGCTGACAAAGGGTAATCTCTACATGTAAAAGCCACGGATGCCGCTTTCTTTCTAATCATATTCACAACTTTCCCTCATTACAAACAAAAGCCAAGATAACTCTGACGGGGAACGGTACTCGGGGAGAGCACTTCTGATCGCCATTCTGGCTTGAGACAGTGAAACAGTCAACATAGTAATCTGTTCACTTTGAACACACAGCTCATATCAGCACACTGCTCATTCTGGACACGCAGCTCATAACACAGTATTTGGTTTATTCGGCACACAGCTCATTCTAAACAGACAATCTGATCTGAAAAGACAGGACGCAAAACGGAACCTGTAGAAGTTGAAACAAACTCAGATACCCGACATTTTCCTCTTTTGCTTTTGCTTTGCAGTCCGGAACCATATATAGCTTCAGATAGGTCTTGGTTCTACTGTTCTCACATGACCTGGGTTGAATCCTGCGATTTTATGAAAGAACGAATCTTGTTTTGCACAAATGTGGAGAACAACACGGCACTCGGAGCACAAAACGATTTTATTTTTGAAATTGAGAAATGAGTTTTCGACCAGGTATTGAGCCTATGCCTGAACACAGCAAAACGACTCAATACGGAAATAAAAGGCACACAACCTAGATACGTCGAGTAACACTCGAAACGACTCAAAACAAGAATCGAGATAAAACGAAAAGACATGACACTCAGACGTGCACAGGGAGCCTGTTTCACCGGGTAGTGTTTCCCACCTTTTTTCATTTGTGATTCTCACATCACTCGGCCCTCAGGCTCTGTTTTTCTGAAAAAGCCCTTTTCTCACTTTTTCTCTCAACGCACATCTCTCTATTCTTCAATCTCTCATTTTTTATCCCTCCCCTGGGTGGTTGATGGACAAACAGAAAGTTGCAGGCTCTTGCCCCTAGCATTCCGATAGATTCTTCTTCTTGTTCACAACAGTGAGTTTCTCCCACAGAGGGGTTGTGATGCGGCTGGATGTGCAGCAGATCTGTAATTGACATTGGTTGATGATGCTCCACCGGGGAGTTTGGACGTGATCAGATCATTCCAGTTCGTGCTTTGCACTTGGCTTGATACCTCGCTGCTTGGAGGATGTTGAGAGCTTTCAGCCCTTTTCTGCTAACCTCAGTTGTGCCCTCTTCTGGCGAATACGATGCCCTTTCTGGCAAGTAGAGTGCCCTTTCTGGCAAATGCATTGACAACGAGGAAAAGACAGGAAGCCTGACTCAACTGTGCCCCTAGTTCATCAATTTGACCATTTTTTTGTTTTGGCTTTCTAAAACAATTTTGATCAAAATGAGAGTTAGATTAACGCGCTTGTTCGATTTTCTGATTTGAAATCACGCAAGTTAGGCTGTGAGCACTGAAAATTTTCCCTTTTTGGGGTCCAAGAAATGGTCCAGTTTTGGAAAAATGGAATAATTTTTGAGAGAAAATTAGTCAACTTCATTAAAAATTCTCAAAAACTATTTTTGCAAACGGCCACTGCTCAACGAGCACGGAACCTGCTCTTGAGATGCACAACTTCAGATTCGAAGGAAAATTGCCCCTTGCTTGAGGGGAACTGCATGGCAACAGAAAGTTGCCCCTTGTTTGAACGGCACCGCGGCGCATTGAATGGCAACGGAAAGTTGCCCCTTGTTTGGATGGCACCGCAGCGCATTGTAGGCAGTCCTCAGAGTGACGAACACAACCAAATCCTCAGATACAGAGAAGACAAAGATGACCAGAACCATCGCATGGACACAATCGAATTGTTTTACGGCTGGACTTCAGAATGAAGTTGCCTACGTATCCCAAAGATGGGAATCAAGCCTTACGTAGTTCGGGGTTAAGGTACACTCGGGTATTAACCTCTCCTTTTTAGGCTCTAACTTTTGCCAAGGCGCTCGTCGCGGGTTTTCGACCTTGCGAGCTTTGTTCTTCTTTCTTTCTTTTTATTTTTTTCTTTTTTCTTTTTCTTCTTTTATTTTCTTCATTTTTCTCCTTTTTCTCTCTTTTTTTTTTTTGTTCTTTGCATTTTTCTTTTTTTTTTTGTTCTTTTTCTTCTTTTTTTTGCTCTAACTTTTGGCTGGGTCGCCCTTCTGGGTTTTTGACCCAGCGAGCTTCTCAAAAGGTAAAAGTGTATCTTGGTCCATGCCAAATGGTTGTAGGGTTTTGAAGTCATCCGTATTCGGGAGAGTGGCTGTTGATTTGCAAAAGGACTCGTCTTCGGCCCTTCGAGCACATCTGACATCTTTGCCCCTAGTTCGAAGGGTGCTTCCTGATCTAGCTTTGCAAGCTTCTTGATCTGACTTTGTTGCCGCTAATTCACGGGCTGCTTCAAATCTGGCCACACAGGCCTCATATCGCGGTTGACCGTTGAACACTCTGAATGCAAGTTCAAGGTTTGAAAGCAAGGGGCCGAGTCTTGAGGCTGAGAGCGATCCTAGGCTGTACAATCTCAAGAGCGATTCCACATAAGTCTTCGCAGGACCGCGCAAAACATTTTGTTTTTGAAAATTTTTAAGAAAGCGACAAATCGCTAGCGCTGAAGACAGTGTAGAACCAATCTGGATCAAGCCAGGATCCTTCCCAGTACTCACATTAACAAGCATGATTTCAATCATTAAGGGCTTAGCACGCCTCTCTTTCTCTCAATTGATCAAATTTTTGTAAAACCTAAGGAATTCCTTCCTCTTCGTTTTCACCGCAGTGTTCAAAAAGTTTTGAAAAACTTAGGTCAATGCAATGATTTTGGGGTGCAGAAGAGTATGCGAAAAGTACTGCCGTTTCACTCAAATTTTCTGGCACGACTGGCGCAAGGCAGAAGCAAACACAAGAGTGTGAAAATCACTGCTGTTTCATTCAAATCTTTTGGTGTCGTTGGCTCCTCGGCAGAAACAGACTCACAAGGAAGCGAAAAGACAAACGCAAAACAAAATAATGATATCCGAGGTAACACCCCCGGAATCACCCAACTTCTGTACAACAGGACTGACTCGATACAACAAGACAGACCCTACTGACTCAGTAAGAAAAGACTGACTCTGTACAAAACAACAAGACTGACCCAATACCCAAGTCAGACAGTACAAAAACCAACATTCACAATGCTCAAAACAGTGCGTGTCATACACCATATCTGAAATAAACTGAACGCCGCCCGCAGGTGGTTCATCCCTCGATCACATCACATTATCCCCTACAAGTTCACTGATCAAGTGCCGATGGACTTTGCAGGACCTGGTGCGCAGATGACCCCATTGTCAAATAGATCCTGTACTTCATGGCGAAGACAGAAGCAGTCGTCAGTAGTATGGCCAGTTTGTTGATGGTACGCGCAGTACTGGGTAGCATCATGTGTAGCCGGAAGAGGGTTCGGGAGAGGCCGAGGCTCAAGGGGTTTGAGATGGCCTTGTCCAACAAGGATTTGGAGAGCTTTGGACAAAGGCATATAGAGGGCATGGAAGACCCTCCGACCTCGGGGTTGGTACTTCAAGGCTTGTGGATTTTTACTGGGCGCACCAGCAAAGGGATTGGCAGGTGCTGGCCTGGTTTGCCGATCTCTTCCGAGTGGAGGATTAGAGATAACAGGATCGTCTCTGGTATGATAGCCCTTCTCCCGATGTTCCCTTTGATTCAGACTGTCCCCAACTTGAGTAGCGAAAGTGTCATCCACAGCTTTTGCAACAACTGCGAGGACTTGCTCTTTGTTCAGTCCCTCGGCTTTCAAAGCCTTAACAGCGAACAGGAGATGTTCATGGGGATCCATGTCTGCCCCTGTCTTGTTCCTTCCACTCGCCTCCACTTTGCCAAGGGATTGGCATTCCTTAAATACAGCCCATTCCAAAATTGGGGAGCCTTTTGACATGAAGTTCCCGGTATGCGGTGTGGTCGATGATGGAGCCAATGTCCCGGAGGCCAGATCTGTCACAGTTCTCTGAAGATCTTCGATCATTCTCTTCAGCTCAGAAGTAGTGGGATCACGGGTTTGAGATGATTGGGGTTCAAGTGCATCTATCGTGCTTAAGCCCATGCTTTCCGGGATAAACATATCGGGTTTGAGTATATGGGTCGGGGTGTATATACTGGGGTTGTAGGTGGGTGGCAGTGTATGGCTGAGGTTGAGATGTGGATGAGGTACTTGGTCCTTGGGGTTTTGAGGTGGAACAATTGTCCAGTTGTCAATGAGATTCTGGATCTCATGACGAAGGCGGTAGCAACCATCGGTGCCATGGCCGCGCTGTTGATGATATACACAGTATTGGCTGGGGTTATGTCTGGCAGGGAGTGGATTTGGCAAAGGTTGAGGATTAAGGGGTTTGAGATGCCCTCTTTCCATCAGAACTTTGAATGCGCTGGTTAGGCTCATATGGAGGGGGGTGAAAAATCTACCCTGAGCTCGGGCTGGGCTGGCTATTTGTAGGCTGGCCTTGGCAAAAGGGTCAGCTATGGCGACTGTGTTGATTTTAGCAGGTTTGGAAATAGTGCTACCGCCAGCATTGGTACTCTCGACTGGGAGCCTTACGGCAACCTCGGTGGACCAATCCTCAATGTCGTGAATGGAGTTAAGGTCCTGTGCCCTTTTGAATTGCTTCTCAAGGTTCACAATTTTCACTGCAGTCGGATCGAGCTCATTAACATCGGAGAGACGAAGCCTCTCAGTAGGCTGCACCAGGGTTGTGGAAACTCGAGCTTGAGCTAACCCTTCTCGAGGATCTGGACCCTGCAAATCTTCAGTTGGCGGAAGTAGGTCAAAGTTCGGCTGGGGTCCCAAAGCTGGATACGAAACAGATGCCCCAGATGGGCGTTGCGTTTCAGCACTGGTCTTATCCTGCATTGCAGTTCCCTGATTTAATGCTGCTATCATGGCCACAAATTCTTCTGAACCCTGTGCCATCACGGGTCTGCTAATGATGTGACTGGTGACTGTCGGATTAGATGAACAAAATGAACCCTATCTGGCCCTCCTTTGCCTTACCTCAGCGAAGGAACACTGATTTGGCCTTAAACTGAATTTCTGACCTGACAAAGTCTATCAACACGGATCCAATGTACTCGGGGGATATCGGAGCCTTCTGAAGCTATGGTTCCCAGACTACCCCTAGCAAAAGAGAAAACATGCAGCATCTCAGCCTATCTTCACCAAAACAGATACGAGCATAGTAGGATGACTGTGCCCTCTACTGCATTCTGCCCCGAAAATTCTGCCTCAAATCTGATACCCTCAGGTAAAACTGATTCCCAGATACTGATGCCCGCAGGCCTGATGCCCAAACTACTAAACTGGTGCCCGCAGGCCTGATGCCCAAACTTGTAGACTGATACATGCATTCATATAGAGACGCACTCTAAAAGCACATAACAAGCAAGTGAGAGCTAGAACACCCCTATGTTGGGGTAGGGTTTCCCTGTCCTATTTTGTCAGGAGCTAGGGTTTCACTACGCACGCAGCAGTTTCAAACAACCTATAAACGGGTAAGCAACCTGTCCTAGTTTTGGAATGGTCACTATGGATCCGAATATGCACTAGGTCGAATGGTCAAAAAGGGTGCCCCGGTAAAACCGGGGTTTGCGTTCCCATACTGGCAGAGCCCACAACCAGTCAGCCTTATGGTCATGCCTTGACATGACAAGTCTCCAGCAAACCGTTCAGGAATAGCAGATGGCAAACACGGTGTCCTAGGCGCACCAATGCACATGCAATGCAAAGAAACACATAAGTGTAGTCAAAAACAGATATCATGAGTTCGAGTCAAGTTCTCTAAATCCCCAGCAGAGTCGCCAGAAACTGTAGACGTCCCCGGAACGCCCCGGGAGGGTGAGCTCCCGTTCTGTTCATTTGGGGTCACTACAGCTCAGGACTCTCAAATTTGTCACGGTTCTGAGTCTGAACCAAAGAGTCCAAATCTGGAAAATCGTTTTGAGAAACAGATTTTTGAAAAGAAGTGCCAAACATGGACTGCTTTGCCAGATACAGAGTCGCCACCTAAATATTTTATTTTGGGGGAAATTTAGGAAACCCTGACTCGTTTGCCTAAGGCCACGTGTCCGTCATCACCAAAGTTGCCTCTGCTCGGGAACTTGGGTACGATTGGGGAAGGTCACTTCGTGAGCACCCCCGCTCGCCCGATCAAAGATCGGCCTCTACTAACCATGATATCAATTTTTTGAAAACTTTGTGTGTCCTTATTCTGGTTATTAGCCTAGGTTACTATGTGATGCACACAGCATATAAGTATAGACTGGGTCGCCCGAATTGGAACAAAACATTTCATGCTTGTTTATTTGAAAGATGGTTTGCTACTCGCAAGTAGGCTTAAAATGCAGATTTTGCCACCCGCAGGTGGGCTTAGAAAAGATGGTTTTGCCACTATCTAGTGGGCTTAAAACAAACAGTTGATGATTTATTCCAATCCAAGTAACCTAACCTTCACCCACAGGCATTCAGGCAGTTATATCACATAAGCAATTAGCCTCATGGTAAGTATGCTATTCATGGCAGTCACTCACACGCATGCAAGGATGCTAAAGCATAAAACTCACCGAGTACTCCAAGCCAAAACAAAAACTCATTAGAAATCATGCATGAATCCTAAGTATACAGAAATGCCTAATGCAACACATGCAAGAATGCAAACTATAGCAGGCTCGGCTATTCTAGACATGGCATATGGAATGCTACAGCTAACATGTATTCAACTCGGAATTGAAATACAGATGCAGTTAGTATGATGCGCCGAGCCCGATGCATGCAAAACAGATGAACGATGCAAACATGCTGTCATACTGTATGCTAATTGAAATATGCCCTAATCTAACCATCATAAGCAGGTAAATAAAAGGGAAGAAAGACGTGGGGTTGGAAGACATACATCACACTCACCCACACTTATTACAATTATGCCCTCGCACAGAGGGTCCGAATAAATAATACAGTCCCGAATAAAAGAATATTACAGTCCAAATAATACAGTCCAAATAATGTACAAATTCCTAATTAATTAACAAATTAACTAAGAAAATAAATAGACTGGCATGCAAGCCAGGGACTGCCTTGATTCCATTCCGGATGATGAATGATGCATGCCCGGGTTGCCTTTGCGCGGAAATCCATGACGATGCCCCAATTAGCCTCTGTTTACACCTTTTCTTGAAATGCGCGCCAAGCCTCGGAAGACCGCTGATTCTTGATTTGCTGTAACAGAGAGCAGGAAAGGGGCATAGCAATGTATCTTCACAGATATATGCATCCTCGATCCTCGTGCCACCAATCACGCATATCGATGCATGATGGCCGAGGAGTCGAAATGTGCAACTCAATATAGAATGAATGCACGTGTTAACACAACAAGAACCTAACTCCATCATGGATAATCCGGAGTGTCGGTGACTTGGAATTGAGACACGTTCCGTCACTCGGAGTACGAAACGTACCTCGTTTCCCATGCCCGGGCTAACTCCTATCCCGAACACGATGTAATATGCATGACATGCATGAAATGCAACTAAGATACAATTCTAACATACACAATGTTATGGAATGGCATACACGCTGCACGAGGTAATACACAACCGAGCATACACAATGCCATGGATGAAATGGCATACGCAATGCAATAATGGGCTTACACCAACATGAGAGAGCCTCAGCCACACTCACATAGGAGGCCATCAGATGAAAATAAGACAACTCGAAATGCGTGCACGCGTGCACGCAAACCGAGGACCGACCCTCAGGCACCGAAATGCCACTCTAATGAGACATGGCAAAGACATGGAATATGGCACACTATAATGGAAAAATCAGAGGTAAAATGAGATGCAAAACAGCCCCCAAACCCGGTAAAATGAAACCCGATGCATGGAACGAGCCCCGAAACATGGATTTTGGCGCATGAAATGGCCTATAGCTATGCAATGCATGCACAATTTGAACATGAGATGAAAAGGCAGAAGCAAGGCAGCCCCTAGATAAGCATTTTTACAGTTCAAAGCATGGCCAAACAACAAACAAAAATAGGGCAAAAATAGCATGCAAAAATGGCCCTAAATGTGAGATAATGAAACAACTCACAGCTTCGGACCCCAAACAGACTAGGGCCCTTCAACAAAGTTGAAGAGGGGCCCAAAATATGATCTTTTACAGTTTATAGAAAACCACAAAAACTAGCATAGGTATGGATAAACTCTCATGCAAGAAATGGGCCAAAAGATGGCCAAAGAAGCAAGTAGTGGTTTCTGGCCTTAAACACAAAGGGACCCTTCAACAATGTTGAAGAGAGGCCAAAAATAAAGCATTTTACAGTTGATGGCCGGACCCAAAACAGTATGAAAATATGTCCAAGATGCTATGCAAAAATGAGGCCAAAAAGGGAGATATAACACAAAGTATATAAAAGATGCCTCAAATCATGGAAGTCCCTTAATGAAACATGAAGAATGGACCAAAATAAGACTGTTTTCAGTTCTGTAAAAAGACAAAAAGCAGAAGCATAATGGGCTAATAAATCATGCAAAAATGGGGACCAAAGAGGGATATAATGACAAGTGGCACATGGAGGTCCCAAACAGTGATGAGCCCTTCTTCAATGTTGAATAAGGGCTCAAAATAAGCTCACTTATAGTTTACAACATGCCCCAAAACAGATTACATATAGGCCAAAAATAACATGCAAGATTGTGGCATACAAGAGGAATAATGAAGCAAGTGCAAGATAGGGACCTCAAATGCCAAAATTCCCTTAATGAAACATGAAATAGAGCTCAAATAAAGGGTACTTTCAGTTTTGGTCTGAGCTCAAAACAGCAAGAAAAATAGCTAAAAAAAAGTTGCAAGATTAAGTTCAAAAAGAGGGAATTGGTACTTACCCTTGGAGACAAGTCTTTAGCAACTCTTGGCTTGAGTTTGCAGCACCCCTAAGCTCTGGAGAACACCCTCAAACTGCTGGAGTGGAGGATGGAAGGGTAGGGCTTGGTGGTGTAGTGTAAAATGGTGTAGGGTTTGAAGAATGGAAGCTTGGAGATGGAGAGGGAGAGAGATATAATGCAAAGGGCTTGAAGGGAAATTTTCTAACCCCAAACCAGCAGCTGGAGCTGCTGATATATAAGCCAAGGAGGGAGAAAAAAGGGGGGAAAAATGGAGGGAAAAATGAGTCAAGTTTCCCTCCAAAAGTGCCAAACCCTCGGACACGGGTGAAGTGTAAAAACAAATACATGGCTGGAATGCACTCACAGGGGCAAAAATGGCCGGCCAGTTTAAAAGGGAGAAAAAAGTCATCCACCAGGTAAGTGGCCGGCCGGCTAGGTCAAAGTGAAAAAAGTGGCCGGCCACCCCCTAGGATGAAGCCCCAGAAGTTAGCTTTCCAATGGCGCAAACCTTGCATTAAAATTCCTCCTGTAGAAAAAGTTATGCCCTTTTCCGTGAAGCCGCGCAGATTCGGTCCAACCAGACTTCAACCAACCACATCTCCCCCCCCCGGACTTGGACTTTGGAGATTCTTGAGTGAAAAATGAAGCCCCGGAAGTAATCTTTCCAATGGTGGTGGCCTCATTTCTTAATTCCTCTTGTGCAAAGAGTTACGCCCGTTTCGGTGAAGCCGCGCATATTTTTCTCCTTCCCGGATTCATGCTGAACCACTTTTGACCAAAAAGAAGTTGGCTTTTCAGAAAAATTGCTAGCCTCCCACCCTCCTACAAGCTTTCTAACAGTGAAAATAAGGTCTCCACCAAAAATGAGCCCAAACCGATGCAAAAAGAAGGTTCGGGGGCTGAAACGCGCAGCCCGAGGCACCGAAAACTGGCTGTTAGGCACTGGGAGTGGTGTTCTACCACGAAGCCGGTCTCTCGGACCACAGTGTCCCTCAAAAGGGAGAAAATAAGATGTATGCCAAAAATCGGGGCAAACGGAGGTGGTTAAGCGGTCCCGAACAGAGGCACACGGCCAACGATTCCGAAAAACCGGAAACCGGACTCCAAACGGGCAAAATGGCCTACGACCACGAAACGTAGCCTACGGCCACTGAGAGATAATCTACGAGATCTCTCCCTCCATTCGGTAAAGAAACAGAGAAAACCGAGTCTGGTTCGCAAACCAAGGCAAGGCACAGAAGAGGGTTCAGAAATCCGGAGGCAGGGCTCACGGCCGCGACTCTGAGACTTCTGAACGAGCACGATATGCAACATCACCAAGCAGTCAATCGGTGACGTCTGATTCTTAAGGTCGGTCAAAAATGGGGTGTCTACACCCTAAAAGTAGAGAATTACAAGTGACGCCCTTTCTTACAATTAATCACAAATTTCCTTCTACCAAATTATATTCCACATGAGCTATTAGGTATGGACAAATTTATCACTATCAAATGTTGTAACTCATGTAACCGAATTTTAAATTTTTCCTTCTTCTAATTGGACCCCAAAAGCATTTTTCAAAAATAGTACTTTTGTAATTATATATGTATAAAATATTTTTATGAAAAAGTTACCAGCCGATTTTCTTTTGGTCCAATGTTAATAGGAAAAATTGCTTGAATATACTTTCTCGCTTTGAGAATAGTGGATTCCATGTTAAGCACCTATATAAATCAATTACCACTCACATAACCCAATATATCCATGTATAGCCTTTGGTTCGGCATCACTGATTGAAAATATCAAAGTTAAATGAATAATTAATTAATTTATAAAAGCCTCTCACATCAAAGGAAAATAAGTGTATTGTAATAGAACTACCTTTTAAACTGACAGTGATCATTCCATAGGTGTTCTCAAAACTGATTCTGTTCAGTGTATGTACTTATTGCATAACACCCACCTATTTGCCTAAGGTCACTACCTCAATGATGAAGTTAATCATTCTATCATATAGCAGCAAAACAGGTGTAGGCCATAGTAGTGTGACGCCCAATCAACACCCATAGCCTAGAACATTAATTGGGTCTACAAGGCACCAAAAAATCATAACTCCCAGCTTTTGGTTCATTAACCATTAGCCTGTTTTTCTACAATGTTACCCAAGGGATCTTATGTTCACATCATATGTAACATTAAATATAACATAACCCAAAATGCAAAATAAAATGTCAAGCAATTTATATAATTAATTAATAAAGTCAATAAATTGGTTTTTAAGGGCACAAATGCTAACAAGAACTAGTTCTAGGCATTTATTGTTTAAAAAATGATGGCTTATTGTTTGATATTGTAGGTTATGAGTAATATTTTGTAATCATAGTTAGAATAATGATAAATCTCTAAAAATCGTGGTTACGAAAGGAATCAAACCTTGTTTTGTTTTGTTTTTATATATATATATATATATTTACTTAAAAATCTAAAAAGCCAAAGAACTATACAAAAATTTAAATATTTTCTTTTCTCTCTACTCTTTACACATTTTTTTTCATAAAAAGTCAAAAAACAAAATCACCCCTGTAGATACCCTATTTTTGACTGCCCTTAAGACTTGGGCGCCTCAGGTTAATCATTCAATGATGAAAGTTATTCTGTACAAATGTTCGATTTCTTCAGCAAGAAGAGCTTCTTAATCCCAACTTTACACCCCATTTAGACCAAAACTATTTTAGACCTTAAAATTCCCTTTTCCAAAATATTTTTCCAAATGTTTCTACGATGTTTCGAGGCTCGCATTTTGTTTAAATATTGCACATTTCGGTAAACCGAGTAAGGACAAAGTGGAAATAAATGGAAGGGAGGTGAATTCTTAGAAAAATCTTTAAAACCATCTTATTTATAGGTTTGGAATTGTGGAAAATATGAGGAGAGGGAAGAACTAGTTGAGGAAAAGGTTGGGCGTCAATCTGTTAACATAAAAATGAGCAGCATTCACTAAAATAGGCATATCTCTTTGCACACTTAGAATTTAGATGTGAGGCTATCACCATTGGCAAGTAGACTTCTGGAGCTTCAAATCAAACTCGAGAATCACCTAAAACGGAGTCTGGATGAATGAGATATGCCCATTTGAAGTTGAACTTGAAAATAGATTTTTGTCTGGCCGGCCACTAAACTGTACGGCCGCCCACTAATAGTGGCCTACCGCCCACTTGTGTCAAAAAACCAAATTTTTGCAGATGTTTGTTGCTAGCTATTCTCACAGGTACATGCACTATACCACTTGTCTATATACAGATATTTCCAACCAAGGCACATGTTTTTCTATATATACTTGACCACCCCTCTTGAAATTAGGTTAGAAAAAATTTCTTAAGGCCAAATACTTGCATAGCACTCTCTCTCTCTCTCTCTCTGTCTCTCTCTCTCTCTCTCTCTCTGCACTTCTTAAGCCAAAAATTTAGCTCTTCTTGCTGAGGTTCTTGAGCTCAAATCTCAACCCTTGAGAGTGAGAACTTGTGGGTTTGTTAACAAAAGAGTTACCTTACTTCAAGAGATATAACTTTGACTATCTTTACTCTACTTCTTTTTTATCTTTACTTGCTATTTTTGGGCTGTTTTTCAACTATTTTTAGAGGTTAAAACTTGTGGTTTAAGGCTATTAAAGCTATAGGGGTTCGTCACTCTTGTTTGTACCTTGTCTCCTAAGCCTTCCTCTTATGTTTCCCATCTCTTCATCAACTTTTTTTGAGCTTTTTACTACTGAATTTTAGAGGTTTTCAGAGGCTAAAAATGATGTTTTGAAGTCCCAAAAATGGAGGGGTTAGCCACCCCTTCTTACACTTGTTTACTAGCTTAAATTCTTCAATATTGTAGCTAACTTTTTCAAACTTTACATGTGAATTTTAGTCCTACTTTTGACTGTTTTAGGACTATTTTAGTTTATTTCATTTGTGCCTTGTATAGTATACTTGTAGTGTAATGGTCCTCATTGGTTTGGTGTTTTAAGCGTTAGCCACCACCCTATTTGAGTTGATAGCATTTATTTCAAAGCTTCAGATACTTGTGTTCACCTCTAATAGCCTCTGCACCTTCTCTCATTTCTTGGCTTTTTCTTTGCTTTGAGAGTCGTTTGAAACCGATTGTTTGTTTAAGCTTGAGATACAGATTGTTGTGCTTAATGGTTTTATCCCTTCGGAGGTTCATTACCAACGGCATGACATCTCTCTCATGCCCAAAACAACCCTTTGTTTAATACTTCTTTCCATTAATAGACTTAATGCTCATTTTGGAATAAAAAGGCTTAATGAATGGAAATGTAATTAAAAGGGGTAATCAATGGCTTAAAATGGAGCAAGATAATAAAATGGTTTGGGTTCAATCGGACGTTAACTAAACCCATTGAGTCTTGAGTCGTTTCATACTTATTAGTGATGAAAACGGTTTGAGAGTTGATGTCAACCATTTCCCCTGATCAATATCATGATAGGGAAGAGGTTTGTAGGTCTTTCATTGTGCATTTATTGAAAATGTATCCCTCGATTCATAAGTCATCACGCAATGAATTTGCACCAATTGATGGCTTGTGAATCGAGCATACCCCTCATTTGATCTGTCTGATGATAAGGAGAGGTAGGGTGGAAAAACATTCCCTGAGAATGCTCTGTTTGTTTTCTATTGCAGCAGGAGAAACCCAACATTACTGGTCGGCAGGCCACCTTTACCATATGGTAGGTCACTATTAGTGGGCGGTCGGCCACCATTTCTGGCCTGCCGGCCACCTTTTTCCGCAAGGTAATACCACTTTTTTTCTTTTTTTCTTTTTTTCATTTTTTCACAGAGCAGAGTAGAGGTTGAGGTGAAAAACAGTGCAAAGGCATTCTCGAGGGAGAAATTCATGTGCATGCATAAGCCATTTCCTTGCTCCTCAAGGCTCGTTAGATTTGTTTTCGTTAATAGTAATATGTTGTTAGTGAACTTGTAATTAATTACTTAGTTAATTAATTCCGTAATGTAACTAATTAGTTAGAGTGTGTTGTAATTATTTAATTGGCTAGAATAGTTAGTTAAATTCGTTATTGTAATAATTAGTTAAGTAGCTTAGCTAATTCATTTATTCGGACCCTCTTGTGCGAGGGTCAATTTGTAATAATTAGCTAGTGTAGTTAATTTATTTCATTTGATTTGTAATAGATAGAAAATTTATAGTAATTAGCTAGGGCATTTACTCGAACCCTCTTATATAAGGGCAAACTTGAAATAACGTGTATGTCTTCTAACTCCACATTTTTCTCCATTTTATTTACTTGTTTATGTTGGATAGTATACAACATCATGTTTACTTAGCATTTCTCATGACTTGCATCCATTGTCTTGCATGCATTAAGCCCGGCGCATCATTCTAACAACGTATTGTATTTATTACTTCTTCTTTTAAAACGTGCTTAAACCGCATGCTATCAAAGTGATTCACATGACATATTAGACAATTGAACCTATTAGTTGCATTTTTGTATGTATTGCATTTGTTATTCTACATCATTAGGTTCATGCATTTTTTTTAACTCTTTTGTTTCTTTTGGCTTGCCTGGGAGTACTAGGTGAGCACTTATTGCTTTAGCATATCGCATGAGTGTGATTGTTTCCGTGTTAAGTGTATGAGACTAAGTGCTTAATTGATATAATTATTTGAATGCCTGTGGATGAAGGCTAATTGCTTAAATTGGGATAATTTGTTTAATGTACATACAAGCCCACTCTTTCAAGTGGTATGTATTCAAACAGTTTTCAAACAAACATGAAATCAAAGTGTTCTAATTTTTGCAAATTAGTCTATACTTGTGTGCATCACATAGTAAAAATATCCTAACAATCAGAACAAGAGCATATAATGTAAATAAGAACACATCATGATTAGTAGAGGCCGATCTTTGATCGGGCGAGTGGGATGTTCAATTCATGACCTTCCCCTCTCATACCTAAGTTCCCGAGGCGAGACACTTTGGTGATGACGGATAAGTGGCCATTGGCACGAGTTTCGGGTTTCCTAAATTTTCTAAAAATATTTAGGTGGCGACTCTATAATCTGGCAAAGTAGTACATTTTTGGCATTTTGATTCAAAATCAATTTTTCAAAAGATTTGCCAGATTTGGACTCTTTGTGTTTATCTATTTCACATTGCACTTATGAGATCAGATTCAGAATCACGAGAGTCCGAACTGTAGGGTTATCGCATCCGAAAGCAGCACGAAAAGCAAGCTACAATCCCGAACATACTAGTTCTTTTCATCTCATATTTTAGTTAACAAATCAAAAAGTTATTAAAATAGCATATTCCCCAACCAACCCAATTTACTTTTAAATCGAACCATGCTTATAATGGCTCGAGTTAGATCCGACCCTTTCATGTTCTTGGATATGGGATCCAATACTTTTTATCATTTTCTATACTCCTTATCTTGTTGTTATTTGGGTTTGATTGTTTGGAGTTGTTGGTTGTGTCTTGAATAGGTTGGAAGTTAGTTTTTCAAAACAATTATTGTCTCTTTCTTTTCTTGTACACTCGAGCGGTCTTTGGGTTCTCTCAGTACTTTTGTAGGTCTGCAAAACTATTAGGAGTATGATGATCTTCGCTTGAGCAGTCCTTTATTTGCTCGAGCGGTCTTATGCATTATGCAAAACTTTTAGGAGGGGGTCGAGCCATGTTTTGGTCACTTGAGATGTGTCACTTTCTTGTGTCTGATGCTCAAGCGGTGGTTTGATCACCCAAGCAGTTTGTAAGTATATCAGATCGGGAAAAAGTCATTTTCAAACACTTTTTAATCTCTCTCTCTCCCTCTCTCTAAAACACCCCCAAACCTAATTTCTTTACTTTCTCTCTATTTCTTGTTTAAATACTTCCCTACACCCTAATCCATTGATTTTTCCAGCATAGTACCTTGGAGAAAAGTATAGAGTGCGTAGAGGTGGTCGTTTTGTTGTAGGATACCTAAGGCTTTTCAATATGCATATTTGGTACATGGTTAACACTTGAATTTGAGCTTTGAAAGATTAGGAAACATTAATTTAAATCATGAACATTTAGGGCCATTCAAAGTAGCTCTTTAGCACGCCCTTTGTCCTTGATTCATATTTACAAAAGACTTGAATTAAACCTAGATTAGCATTAAACACTTGACAGAAGTTTAGGGAAACATCTAGCCAAGTTTAGGCACTCAGTTTATCATGTTTGGACAAATAAGCTAGGTAACACTTGAATTTAAAGGGATTAAACAATGTGAGTAAGAATTAAGAAGGCATTAAGGCACTTAGAATGCTCTCAGTAATCTAGAGGTATACAAGTTAAGTCATAACAAAGCCTTGAGCAATTTAGAAGAAGTCAGGAAACATTAAACAAGATTAGAACACTTGAATTAAGATTAAGACTTACAAGTTGAATTGAATTTCAATGCTTGTTCTTGCTTTGTGTAGGTTAAGCTTTAAAGAAGTTACACTCTCATTCTCGGAACTATTTGTGAGTAGTAGTGTAGTAAAGTTATGTTCTTTTAAATTATGATTCAAAATACAAACATATGACATGCTTAGAAAGATTATGTTACTTCTTTGTTATGAATGAACATCATATATTTTTGTATCATATATTAAGATGACATCTTGAAACTTGTTTGTTATTGGGAATCCTACCAATAACCTCTTGCTAATTGAGCTCTGCCATCGGTTGTGGCCTCTTGGCTCTTGATGTAACACCCCAAATGTTTAATTCTTATTGAACAAATACAAGAACATGCTCCACACACACACACACGTCACATAATTCTATCCAAAAATTTCTCTTTCTCATTGAACTAAAGATTCACTTTTCAAAAATTACAAGATACATATCTTAGTTCAGTAAGTTAGAGATAGTTACAAAACAATATGTTGTCCTCTGAGCTTACTAATTACATTGAGACATTTATTACAAAAATTACAAAACTCAAAATAAAAGTAGAAAAGGAGTTCCATAATTACATTCAACTTCAAGTTCACAAAAAGAATTAGATTGTTTTTTTTTTGGTTGAAAAAAGGTAGTTATTTTCTTCTTCTTCATTGACAATTTTGGGGCTCTTTATTTCCTGAAATGTTAGTAAATAGGAATGAGCAATTGCCCAGTAGAGAATAACTTTAACCAAGTATATAAACATTTGATTTTAATATGCATGACCTGTATCAATACTCATGGACTTTCATTGGTTTAAAAGTTATTACACAACACACAATTCAACTTTAAATCTCCATATTTTTTCGTCGTCACACGAATGGCCAGTGGACACTTTGAACCTTCCACTTTCATCGTCCTCACATGAACTGGGCAAGTGGGCACCTCAAACACATTCCAAAGCATTAACATCTTAAGCACAACATAAGTAATGACAAGTACTCTTTAATTTTACTTATCAATTTTCCATTAAGTCAAAATCAAGAACAACCCTTAGGGTTACATATGAAAATTTGGGGCTATCCTTTCCAAGTATTCATTTTCCTTAATTCATGTGTATTTACTCACTATTTCATAATTCATTACACAACCCATCATCAATTTAACCCAATCCCTTCATAAACACAAAACCTATATATATATCATCCATCTCAATAGACCTATACGCCTTAAGATTCACTCACATTAAATGAAAGTATAAATATACAAGGGTAAAGGTATTCCTACCTTAACGATTACAAGAAGAGAGATAATGGTCCACGCCATAAACTTCTAAAATACCACGATCTAATCAGTTCAAAACGTAACTCTTGATGAGGATAAAAACTTTAATGAAGGCACAAAGATGGATTTTTGCTATAGATAGATGGAATCTAGAGTTTTAAAGCTAGAGTTTTCGAAAAAGACTGATAGAGAGAGAAAGAGTATGAAAAAGTGAGCTAAAATTGTGTTTAGATCATATTTTAACTCTGCTGCCCTGAATAGACAGCTCGAGCGAACTTTCCTTTGCTTGAGCGAAGTGCCAAAAATATAAAGGGACCGCTCGAGTGAACTTTCCACCTCTTGAGCAATAAACGCAAGGTCTTAGAAGTTTTATAGAGCTACAGTGAAAATACAAAAAGCTCGCATTTTACACTCGAGCGACCTTTACTTCGCTTGAGTGGTCTTGCTTGCAAACCTACAAGATACTTGGAGCTACAAATCTCCTCTTGAGCGACCAAATGACCGCTGAACTGGTCACCCAAAATCAGCCGTTACACTTGACTCTTGACTCGAAGTGCCTTGAGAATGTTCATCACTGTGTATATGTTGCAAGACAAGCATGTTTTGTTTTGAAAAGTTATATTATATTCAAAATGAGCTTGTGCTTGGTTTTAATAAAGTCTATCAGTGTTCATTCATTTACCACTTTACTATATTACTATTCACTGGGCAATGGCTCACCCGTTCAGGTTCAATGAGAAGTTAATCAGAAGCTGGTCTTTTATGGTTGAACTATTTTGCAGAATTAAGATATATGTATTGTAATATGTTTATTATTTATGTCTTATAATAATGTAATGTAATAGTTCTAAGACGAATGTATGATTTCATTTCATATAGTTATGCACTGGTTTGAATGGATGTTGTAAATGGACCCAATATAATAGATAATGGCTTTCACACATCTATGAAAAAAGAAATTTTGCCCTAATTATATTAAGAGTCCGTCTTGCTTTCATTTTGTTAGGCCTTTGGTAGTTGAGGACTCCCGGCCGATCAGTATACCATCCTGTTTGGGATGGGTTAGGGTCATGACACTAAGAAACAAAGGGAAGAAGTTGGGTTTTGATATGATATACATATATATACATGTCAATGTTAAGGGTGGAGTTGAATAAGTAATATCACCCCTATAATGAAATTATGAGATTATACTTGTTGTTGGAAAATTTATGTTTTGAAAAGGTATATCTGTTTTGGGCTATTGGTGAAGGATAGCTTGATTGTTGTAGAAATTGCATGAGAAATAGGTTAAATGAAAACAATTTACTTTTACATTTTGCATTGAACATTATTTCATATCCTTACATTGAAAATGTATTATTTTTAAGAAAATGGGTGAATATATTGGTGAATCTGGGTAGGCGGTGTGGTTATGGTTTTATTATATTGGCCTATGTGTCTTTGGTGCAAGTCCAGAAATCTTCACAGTTAGGTGCCGATCTTTCCGATTAGTACCAGTAAAACAGTTTTGATTTTGCTTGTATAGCCTACTGGCAGACACGTACCTAGAGATTTCCAGTGTTATGTATCCACTGCCCTGTTTTCTGATGTAAAAAGTATTGTTTTATGAATTGATATATAACTATGGCACTATATTGTTTTGAAAGAGAAAGTGTAACGTTTTGGTACATGGCATGCATATGCATTCACCATATGACTTTGTCAAGCTTCATACATTGTGTTTAAGTATCTTTATTGGGCATTAGCTCACCCTATGTGAAAAAAAAAACTTTCAAATGCTGATGATATGCCACTACCAAGGAAGTAGCTTGGGAGGACCTTTGAGCTGAGAGCTTCTTTTTGTTCTTTTGTGTAAATATTTACTGTACAAGCTTTAGGCTTTATATGTATTGAGTTTAACTCATTTTTTTGTATGTAAGCATCAACTTACAATGATGTAGCCATTAAGGCATAAACTTGTTCATATTTTCTTTTGTTTCATGTGATTACCACATGTCATATGCTATAGATTTAGGATCTAGGATTTATGAATGTATACATGTATATGTCATCTTTTGTACAGTAAAAGAGAATCAATGAAAGGTTAATATTGTATAAACTTCTGTTTTTCCATTGAATATTATGAGGTGGTTTGTTGTTATTTTTTTGGGGGGGCGTTATAACTTGGTATCAAAGCTACCGGGTTTGAATACTTTGGGATCGTGGAATATGGTTTTTACCACAATGGGTTTCTCTTGCTAGATAATGTTAGAAGTAGACCTGGTATGCTATGTGATAACATGTTTATGTGACTAAATGAGTATGGGGTTTAGTTTTTATGATATTGATTGGGTCTACGAATTTTTAGAAGTCCTGTTGGAACTCTAGCAATGTCGTGAATGATTACTATCTAGAAAGGAAACTCGTTTGCAATTATGTGACTTAATGTTTATGTGGAATGCATTATTGTGTTGTCCACTGTATTAGGACGTGGGTGAATTAGCCTCCACACCTTTATAAATGTGCTAATAATTGTTTTACCTTTATTAGAATGTGAGGACGCGGACTTGGCAGTTGTAGCTGTGGTAAGCTTAGGCAGCAAGAAGTGCCTACTCCAAATGAAATTCTGGCATAAGAGAAGGGGGTTGGTCAGGCCAACGTGGCCAAGCCAGTAGGTTAGCAAGCCATGGGCGCCTTAGCCTGCGAAACAGTAGGAGCGTTGTGGGAATTTATGGACAGTTTCAGGGCTGAAAATCAAGTCCATGCCCATGTTACAGAGACGAAGCCATATTTTCTTAATAGGGAGTTCTTCTCGTCAAATTTGGACGAGTTTATAGGAGATCTAAAAGAGCCATTGAAGGCCGATAAGTGACTCGAGTAGATGGTGAAGATGTTTGAGATGCTTGGCATCGATGATGATGGTTTGAGGGTGACCTTGGCGTCCTTTCAACCTAAAGGTGACGTAGGTCAGTGGTGGACGTATGCAAGGGGACGTATCAGGGTGACTTGGGAGGCTTTTGTTAATGCCTTCCAAGATACGTTTTTGCCATCCATAATAAGAGAGAAGTTGAGAGAGCAGTTTTTGAAGCTGAAATAGTTGAACACACTAGTGGTCGAGTTTGAGGCATCTTGCACTAGCCTTTCGAGGTTTGTATTGAAACTTGCGGCGACAAAGAACTCTATTGCATCGAGTTCAAGAAGAGGTTGAGGATCGGGCTCCTTTTCAAGGTAGTTGAGTCAATGATTAGGGATTATGACCGTCTTGTGAAGTAAGTGGCCCACTTAGAGATTGTGTTCCAGGCAGGAAAATAGTGGATATGAAGCTCCAAGCAGATAGGGCATGAGTCTCATGGTGAGGTGAACGACAACAATCAACAAAAGGGTTTTACCTCACAACAGTCCCAGGCTACACAGTTAAGGTCCACCTTTCTCGTACCAAGTTCTGGTTTGGGAAGAGGCAATCAAGGTGGATTCATATGTTTTAGATGTGGTCAATTGGGCCACAAATCTCTAGCATTCTCACAGAAAGGAGGAGGAGGGCAACAACTGGCACGGTCTTCAGCTCGTCTTCAAAGCTAGAGTTAGGGGAGAGGGTAGCCATCTATCTGTTATTAGTGTGGGCAGACAGGGCACTTGAGGGGGTTTTGCCCTCAGTCTAGTGGCACATTTGGTGCATCTGGTTTGAGGGAGACATAGAGTCATCAGCCAGTACAGTCAGCACAGGCCTCGAGGGCCAATCAAGGAGCTACTTCAATTCAATCCGTGTATCAGGCCTATGCTTCGAGGGGTGAGTAGATTGATCAGAGGCCTTTAGGTGTGTAATTTCTTGTCGTTTAGCTCTATTACCAATGTGTTGATTGATACTGGTGCATCGCATTCCTTTAAATCATCTTCTTTTGTATCCACTTTGAAGTTAGAGTTTAAGTTGTTGGAGTCTCCTCTATTTGTTGAGACACCTATTGGGGGTAGAGTGACATTAGGTCAAGTATGACGTTCCTGTTAGATTGAAGTTGTAGATCGTCGACTCTTTTTTGATTTTGTTGTTCTTGACATGCATACGTTTGACGAGATTCTGGTTATAGATTGGTTGACTAATTTTCAGGCTTTGATAGATTGCCATTGTAGAAGGGTGTCTGTGTAGACCATCAAGAGAGTGTTTCTACTTTATGCGTGACCGAGGTGATAATCTTATTCCTCAGTTGCACAACCATAAGGGTTAAGGAGAGTTGAATTTCCTTTTTTCCATCTTGGTAGTTGATGAGCATGGTTCATGGTGATTTACGAGTGTAGTTTGAGAGTATTAGGATGTCCCTCAGAGGATCTCACAAAGTTGTAACCACATAGAGAGATTAAGTTCTCTATCGATTTAGCGCCAGGCATGACTCCAATTATCATGGCACCATATAGGTTTACGCTAGCCGAATTATGTGAGTTAAAAGTACAACTTCTAGATTTATTAGATATGGGCTTCATTCGCCCTAGTAGCTCACCTTGGGGAGCACTGACTCTTTTTTGCAAAGAAGAAAGATGGCTTGTTATGACTGTACATCGATTACCGAAAGTTAAACCGGGTAACTGTTAAGAACAACTACCAATTACCACGAATAGATGATTTGTTTGACCAATTGAAGGGTTGCGTTGTTTTTCGAAGATTGATTTGAGATCGGGGTATCATTAGTTGAGGGTGAAGCAGGAGGATATTTACAAAACGACACTTCATACACAATATGGCTATTACGAGTTCTTAGTAATGCATTTTGGACAAACCAATGCGCTGGCTTCATTTATGGATTTGATGAATCGAGTCTTTCGTGAGTTCTTAGATCAATTCATGGTTGTTTTCGTCGATGACATCTTAGTCTACTCATCCTCCGATGAGGAACATGAGGAACACATATGGGTTGTACTTGAGTTGCTTAGAGCACCTCATTTATATGCTAAGTCCAGAAAGTGTGAGTTTTGGCTTAATGAAATTAAGTTTCTAGGCCATGTGGTGTTTGGGGAATGGGTGACTGTAGATTCATCTAAGATAGATGCAATACAAGATTGGGGATAACCTAAGAATGCCTTTGAGATCTTGAGTTTCTTAGGCTTAATCGAGTATTACCGATGTTTTGTGAAAGATTTCTCTAGATTGGCTTTGCCGTTAACTAGGTTATTATGAGAGGGGTTTGGGTTATTCAGTTTATTATGACGCATCTCAGGAAGGCTTGGGTTGTATATTGATGCAAGAAGGGAAAGTTGTAGCCTATGGTTTACAACAATTAAAAACGCATAAGAGAAGCTATCCTACACACGACTTAGAGCTAGCGGCAGTGATATTTGCCTTAAAAATTTTGAAGGCATTACTTGTATTGGGAGAGATTTGAGGTGTTTTCCAATCACAACAGTCTGAAATATTTATTCTCATAGAAGGACTTGAATTTGAGGCAGAGGAGTTGGATGGAGTTTATGAAGGATTATGATTTTGACTTACATTATCATTCGGGGAAGGCCAATGTAGTGGCTGATGCTTTTAGTAGGAAATCCGTGAGTAGAGTAGAGAGTATTTCTATCTAGGAGTGGGAGATGTTGGGCGCTATTAGCGAGTTTAACTTGAACCTTGGCAAGTCTGTTGAGTTGGCCACCTTATTTACTACAATTGCACAACCTACCTTAGTTAGCCGGGTTATAGAGGTACAACAGTGTGATCATGAAGTAGAGGCTATCTGAGGAAAGATCTCCAATGGTAAGGTAGGGTTTGAATGTTTATTCAGATTTGAGTGTCAGATATCTAGATTGCCTTTTTGTGCCAGAATCTTTTAAGGAGGAAGTACTCTGAGAGTTTCACTATTCACGCCTCACGGTACACTCGGGAGGCACCACAATGTATCATGATCTCAGTCGCCAGTTTTGGTAGAGGGAGATGAAAAGTGATCTGACATTGTTCATTTCGAGATGCCTTACTTGTCAACAAGTGAAGGCTGAGCATTAGCGGCCAGCGGGTTTGTTACAGTCCTTACCTATAGTTGAGTAGAAGTGGGAGCATGTCATGATAGATTTTGTTGTGGGGTAATGATGCCATCTGGGTAGTAGTTGATCGGTTAACCAAATTTGCACACATTATATCTATGCGCACAAGGGACTTGGTAGACTACCTTGCTAATCTGTATCTTAGAGATATAGTACGGCTTCACGGGGTCCAAGCAACTATTATCTCGAATAGGGATCCACATTTTATGGCTCGGTTGTAAGTTGAGTTTTAGCACTGCCTGTCATCCTTAGATTGACGGACAGTTCGAGTGCACCATTTAGATTTTGGAGAACATTCTTTGGCCTTGCGTTCTCGATTTTAAAAGGTCTTGGGAGAGGCATTTTTCGTTAGTGGAGTTTGCCTATAATAATAGCTTTCAGGTAAGTATTGGTATGGCGATCTTCGAGGCCCTATATGGCCAACCGTGTAGATCCCTAGTATGTTGGGCTAAGGTGGATGGCATGCTTATGTTAGGTCCAGAATTAGTTGGAAAATAATAGAGAAGGTTTCACTTATTCGTAAGAGGTTGGTTTTGGCTCAGAGTCCTTAGAAGAGTTATGCCGACAGAAAAATGAGGCCTTTGTCTTTTGAGGTGGGGGATTACATGTTTCTTAAGATCTTTCCAAGGAGAGGTTTGATCAGATTTGGCAAGAGTGAAAAGTTGTCTCCTAGGTTCATTGGACCTTTTGAGATTCTAGAACAAATTGGGAAAGTAGCTTATCGTTTGGCTCTGCCGCCCTAACTATCTGGGGTTTTTGACGTGTTTCATATTTCTATGCTCTAGAAGTATGAGCCTAATCCTTTACATGTGTTGGATTAGACTGAGTTAGAAGTAGGTAAGGATGCCTCGTATAAAGAGAGACCGATTTATGTTTTAGATTCTTGAGATCAAGTCTTAAGGGCCAAGACCATTCCATTAGTTAAGGTGTTGTGGCAACACCACGGAGTCAAAAAGGTAACTTAGGAACATGAGGCTGAAGTCCCTGAGAAGTATCCAGACCTGTTCGTTGGTGTTTAAGTCCTTGTATTAAAATTTCAATTATGTTGTAATATGTAAACATTATAACTGTTTTGGAGATTCGAATTATAATATTTTGCATTGGATGACATTGTTTATCATTGTTAATAGTACAAAATGTGAGACTGATAAACACCAAAGAGTCCAAATCTGACAATTGGTTTTGGAAAATCAATTTTGAAGGAAAAAACGCCAAACATGGACTGCTTTGCCAGATTACAGAGTCGCCACCTAAATATTTTATTTTGGAAAAGTTAGGAAACTCTAACTCGTGCCTAAGGCCACGTTTCTGTCATCACTAAAGTTGTCTCAGCTCGGGAACTTGGGTACAAGTGGGGAAGGTCATGACATGAGCACCCCCACTCGTCCGATCAAAGATCGGCCTCTACTATCATGATATGTTGTTTTATAGACACATGTGTTCTTATTCCGGTTATTAGCTAATCTTACTATGTGATGAGCACAGCATACAAGTATAGACTCGATCACGAGAATTGGAATAAAACAACTAATGTTTGTTTTTCTAAAAATGGTTTGAAAGTGCTACTCGCAAGTAGGCTAAAGCGCGAATTTGCCATCCTCAAGTGGGCTTGAAAACATGATTTTGCCACTTCGCAAAGTGGGTTTAAAACTCGCATTTGATGAATTGTCCCAATTCAGGCAATCAAGCCTTCACCCACAGACATTCAAGTAGTTAATCACTTTAAGCAAATAACCTCATGGCAAGCATACTATCATGGCAACACTCACACTCATGCAAGTATGCTAAATCGTAAACACTTACAGTGTACTCCGAGCCAAAACAGAAAACTATTTAGAAATCATGCATGATCCTAACTATGTTAAAATGCCTAATGCAACTCATGCAAAAATGCAACTAAATAGGCTCGGCTATCTGAGATGACATATGAAATGCAACAATTGATACATGTATTCAAATAGGTATTGAAATACGATGCAGTTTGAATGATGCGCTAAGCCCGGTGTATGTAAGACGAATGAATGATGCACGCATGCAAGCATAAGGATGCCAATTGAAAAATTCCCTAAAACTAACCATCGAAAGCGGTTAAGTAAAAGGAAGAAAAAAGTGGGGTTGGAAGATATGCACACACACGCACGCTTATTACAACACTGTGCCCTCTCGGAGGAGGGTCCGAATATTTAAGTTAGGCTAACTAGCTAAGCTAATAAAACTAACTACTTAACTAACTTAGCTAATTAATTATTAAAAACCAAATTGAATTGAATAACTAGCTAATCTAAGCTAATTAAAGTATTACAACACAGATTAAACTAATTAATTACAACACATGTAATTAACTACAACTAGCTAGTAAAGCAGTAAAATGGCCTCGCGGGCGAGGGAGGCATGCATGCTCGGTTGGCTTCGCCCCGAAAATCCACCACCTTGCCTCTAGATGCCTCTGTTTGCACAGCTTTGGACCTCTGAAAATTGTGCTAGCCTCCAGATTGCTTCTGTTTGATCTCAGGAACACACTGATGGCTGATCGGCTAGAAATTATGGCTATCGGCCAGAAATTATTGCTATCGGCCACTACTTATGGCCGGCCGGCTGACTTGATGGCCGGTCGGCTTCTTTGATTGCCGGTCGGCTAGTACATGTGACCAGTCAGCCACTGATCTCCTGAACTTCCTCATTTTGCTGCAACAGAGAACAAACAGAGGCATGGCAGTGTATTTGCAAGGAAATGTGCGTACTGCTGCACTCTTTATCATGTCTCAAGCTCAAACGAGTGTAGCACTTGGCTCTCAAACCACCAACCAAGAATTTTCAATGCATGGTGGCCAAAGGACCAAGCTTGTACAAGCTTAGTGAATGCGCACATAAGACTTGAAAGGCCGCCACCCTATCATGCATGATCAAGGGTGACAACGACCAAGAATTGTGACACGTTTCATCACTTTGAGTATGAAACGTCCCACATTTCTTGTGTTTGGATTAACGTCTGATCCAAACACATGCAATGAAAACAACATGCTTATCTTGCATAAGTTTTACTTTGCTCATTTTGTTTACACATTTTAGCTTACCAATTAGTCCTTTAACTGGTTAAATTCAATGTGAAAGTCCTCTAATGAGAGAGATGGCCTAAGCCACAAGCACCTTGAGCATGAAAGAAGCCTCATGCTTTTGGTTAGTAGAAACCTTCAAGAGAAGGCTAAAACCATTAGGCATGAGAGCCTCAATTCCATGCTCAAGTCAACAAGGGGCTAAAGACCTCTTTCAAAGTGAATGAAAGAGTGAAACAATGGAGTGCAATGGCATATATTTCAGCACTGAAATGACATGCTAAATGACTTAAAATCATGCAAACAAACCATGCACAATAAGTTAAGAGTCAAAAGCATTGAAACTAGTGAAGGACACAACACTAGAGGTATGCAATACAAAGCTCGAATGACCAAATCAGCTATGAACAAACCTAAAACAACCCAAATCAGTGGCCTAATCATGCTAAAACTTAGACACAAAAGGCAAGAAAATCATGCCCATATGTTGGCTCGCAAGCAAGGCACTCAGCTTAACTCTTAGAAGCAATGAAGCAGTGATACATGCAAGAGTATGATAATGGTATATGCTCTAAAATTACATGCTAAATGAATCTATGGCATGCAAACAATTCAAGCAAAGCATGCTAGATGTCTTGAATCACAAAGCTAGTGAAGGCCAACCACACTATAGCTATACAAGGTAAAACACATATGTCCAAGGCCACTCAAAAAAGAGCTTAATCATGCTAAAACATTAGCAAAAATGTGCTGGAATTGAGCTAATATAACCTAGAATGATAGGCATACTCATTATGCATATTAGGCTAGTAAGCAAAATTACACTACATGTGCAAGATGCAAGCAACAAGTGACCAAACCAGCCAAAAACAGAGTTAGAGCAGGTCTAAAAAGTTACAAAAACATACTTGAAATGAGCTAACACAAGCCATAAAAATATGCTACTTTCTAGTGCTAACAAGGCATGGCATAAGGAGACAAGGAGGGGAGACCATCCCCTCCCATTTTGGGCCTCAAAACAAGCTTTCCACCACTGAAATTCCTCTGGAATTCAGTGGTTTTAAGGTCAAAAAGAGATTGTTTGAAAAGCTTGAAATATAGCTCAAACGGCTTTACAAGCCAAATAGCAAAAGGGAGGAAACACCCCCTAACCAAACAAGACTCAAACCACAATTTTTAGCACTGAAAAACAGATTTTTCTTCAGTTCAAAACCAAGCCAAAAACAGTTTGCAAAGGTGGCAAAACAAGTGTGCAAGACAAGCCTAAAAGTGACAAGTGCTTACCCTTGAAGCACAATAGCAAAACAAGTGCAAATCTGAGCCAAAACCAGCTTTGAGATCTCAAATAGGACCTCCAAGAACCTCAGCAACAAGGTAGAGGTGTTTGGTCTAAGGTCTCTTTACAAGAGTGTAGGAAATTCTCACTTCTAAGCAGAATATAGAAAGAGAGAGAGGCTTCTAGAGAGAGAGGCTGGAATTTTGTTCACAAAATTATAGAGAGAGAGAGAGAGAGAGGCTCCCAAACTTGCTCACCTTCCCACCCCTTAAAATGATAGATATTGCTTCAATATATAGAAAAAAGAGAGCATTTGGTCGAAATATTTGAATATAGAGACAACTGGAGCATTTGGAAGACAGCTGGAGCAAAATATCTTCAAATCCTGAGCTTTCTGGACATTTCTGGCCGACCGGCCACTTTCGTGGCCGACTGCAAATTCTGCTCTACAAGTCTGACTTCAAATGGGCATAACTCCTTCATCTAGACTCCTTTGTAGGTCATTCTTGTGTCTAAATTGAAGCCCCGGAAGTAAGATTTCCAATGGTGGTAGCCTCACCTCAAAATTCAAAGTGTGATAAGAGGTATCCCTCTTTTAGTAAAGACTGCTCATTTTTGGCTCAATCGAATTGATGCCTAACTTCAACCAACCATATCTCCCCCACCTAGACTCGGCTTTATGAGATTCTTGAGTGTAAAATGAAGCCCCAGAAGTCTTATTTCTAACAGTGGTGGCCTCATAGCTGAAATCCAAGTATATAAGTGGATAGCAGCGATTTAGCGAGGACTGCTCGTCTCTCTCATAATGATTCATGTCCAACTTCTTCCTCAACTAGGTTTCTTCCCTCCACTCCGCTTTTCTTCAACTCTAAACCCCCAAACAAAATGTTTTTCAATATTTTTTGAAGATTTCACCTCTCTTTCATGCATTTCCACTTTGTCCTTGCTTGGTTTGCCGAAAAATGTAACATTTAACAAAATGCGAGCGTCGGAACATCGCAGAAACTTTGTTTCAAAAATGTTTTGAAAGAGAGGGTTTTAAGGTCTAAACTCTTTGGTCAAAATAATTTTAGTCCAAAAAATGAGGTGTAAGGTTGGGATTTGATTTTCTCCTTGCCGAAGAAATTAAACCTTTGCACTGCACACCTGATCACCAAGTAAACAATCAGTGGCGCCCAAGTCTTAAGGACGGTCAAAAATGGGGTGTCTATAGAGGGCTAACCGAGTTTGTATCACAATGTTTGTATTGCCAACAGGTGAGAGCAAAACATCAGAGGCCAGCTGGACTTATTCAACCTTTGTTAATTTCCGAGTGGAAATGGGAACACATCTCCATGGATTTTATTTTGGGTTTGCCGAGGACACAAAAAGGTATGGATTTGATTTGGGTTATTGTTGATAGATTAACTAAGTCAACACACTTTTTTCCCATTAAGACTACATTTAATGCTGATCGATTTGCTTTGTTGTATATGAATGAGATTGTTAGACTTCATGGGGTGCCGATGTCTATCGTTCCAGACCGAGATCCAAAATTTATTTCTAGATTTTGGCAGAGTTTACAAAGAGCTTTGGGAACCGAGTTGAGATTTAGTATGGCTTTTCATCCTCAAATCGATGGGCAGACGGAGAGAACGATTCAGACACTTGAGGATATGCTCAGGTTATGTGTATTAGACTTCAAGGGGAGTTGGGACTTACATTTACCCTTAGTAGAATTTGCTTCCAACAACATTTTCCAAGCTACCATTGGCATGGCACTGCATAAAGCTTTGTATGAGAGAAAGTGTAAATCGTCGATATATTGGACCAAAGTAATGGATAAAGCATTGATTGGCCCGGAGTTACTTCAAGTGAATACCGAGAAGATTAAGCTAATTCACAAAAGAATCAAACCACTCAGAGTCAACAAAAGAGCTATACCGACCAAAGAAGAAGAGAATTATAGTTTGAAGTTGGGGATCATGTATTCTTGAGAGTTTCACCAATGAAAGAAGTTTCAAGGTTTGGAAGGAAATGTAAGTTAGCACCTCGTTACATCGGGCCATTTGAAATTCTTTAGAGAGTTAACCTCGTTGCCTGCTGACTTGCTTTCCCACCAGAATTAAGCTAAGTCCACAATTTATTTCATGTTTCGATGTTGAGAAAGTGCATTCGGGATCTGACGCACGTAATTGATCATTTCGGGATTTTGGTTAATGAAGATTTGGGTTACGAGGAGAAGCCGATACAAATCTTTGATAGGCAAGTGAAACAATTGAGGAGTAAGTCGATACCAATGGTGAAAATAGAATGGAGTGAGCAATACAACAAAGATGCTACATGGGAAACAAAAGAGGAGATGAAAATCCTATATTCGAAGTTGTTTTTGGGGCAAGGTAACTTAAGTTTGGGGACCAAACTTCTTTAAGGGATGCAGACTATAACAACCCTCATTATGCCTTAGTTATATTCATGAGAATTTAAATGATTGTTTTGTCTTGTTAAGCTTGCTTCTGTAGATTTTGATATTTTGTTGTATGGGATCCTGTCTTGTTTTGATATTATTGTATTTTGCCTAAGTATAAGATCTTTGTTTTCTTCCATGTTTGTGTGCTAAACCTAGGCTATCTACTTTAGCTACCTCACAACAAGATCACACTTTTGAACCTCTAACACCTAGGCCATTGAGTGACAACACCTAGGACCATCTTGGAATCATCTTGGTACACCTCCACTTCCACCCTCGCACATAGGGCGAGGTGTGTACCACTTGGGCTGAGGTGTGCATCACCTAGGCATTCGAGATCTTTGATCCTTGAACCTTCCAGCCGTGTTGGGCACCTTCTTTCGAGTTATAACAACCTTGTTCCATAACTTGTACAACCTAAGTCAAGGTGTGTCACACCTAGGCCAAGTATTACCCCCCTTAGATGAGGTCAAGAGACCTCACCTAACCTTCTTTTGTCCAATGCCTATGTTTTCATCCCAGATCCTTGTCTTGCCAAAGTACCCATGCCACCTTGTTTGTTGTATACACTTTGACCTACTCTTGTCTTTTCATTCAGACACCTTCTTGAGGAGATTTGACCAGATGATGCTATGTGTCCAAGTAGTGAGTATTAGTCAGTAGCAGTTGAGAAACTCATATCATTTGCCATACCTTTGTCTTGAAGAGAGACAATAACAAGAAATTCTTAGAGGAAGCTAGACTTTCCAATCTTGATTTTCATACCTTAAACCATTTGATTTGTGCTTTAAGGTTAGATTCTTGATCTACTTTTTTTGTTATTTACGTTAATCTGATCACATTGCATGATCCAGCATGATTCATGAGCCATGCATTGATTTAAAGTTTTGTTTTAGAAAGAAAGGTGATGTTCTTGTGTTCTTGAAGAATAACCATGTTTTGATCCAAAAGTGTATACCAAGCTCTATGTTTTTTTGTTTGTTATCATGAAATCTTCAAGTATGGGTACCCAGGTCCATATTTTCGAACTCATATCATGAAATCTCAGATTTTGAATAAGAAGTTATGATTTTAGCATTCATGTTCTTCATGTTCATGTTCTTCAAGAGGAAACCCAGATTTCCAGACTTCATTATTCCCTAAGTGTGGTCACCGAGACCCACTCTTGTCCAGACCTCACACCTAGGCCAAGTATTGCATCTCACATTGGCCTACCTTGCATGATCACTTGTACCTTGGTCAACCTTGCAGGAACACCTAGGCTGACCACAACACGTCCTTGCTGACACCTTAGGCGGGCAGTCCACATCTCGACTAGGTAGACCACACCTCGGCCATGACCTCCTGAGTTCACCCAGCTAGCCCATTTCGGCCTAGCTCATCGCTATGCCTCCATTCCTAGACCTGGTTTGTACCCAACATGCGTTTCCAAGAGGAAAAACATTGATTTGACGTCCAGAACATATTTGCTCTATTTTGACTTAGTTTTGGAAAGAAATGTCGAGATATATTTTACACATATAAAGCTTGTTTTGAGAGTGCATTGCATAACCATATTGGAGCATATCTTCCTGTCTTCTTAAACTGCATTTAATAAGACTTGTCATGTATTTGTAGGTCGTGGTTCTTTGCCTTAATTCTCCTCGACCGAAGAGCTATTATGAGTGGTATTTTTAATAAAATTATGTTATAATGTTTTAGATAAAAGCTTTGCTTTGTTTTGAAAAAGTATTTAATCAAGCATAGATGATTATCCCTTAGTTTTTGTATCAAGTATTATGTTTGTTTTGATGACATTCTTGAAAGGTCCTTGTGTGCTAGGGGACTTTAATATAACTAGTACCTTTGTTTGAGATATCTCATTTGTCACCAACGAGTGCATTTGCCTAATCGATTTCGGATCGGTTATTCCTATGTTTTGTCAATGAATGTCATCCTTTGTATTATGTAGATGTTAGTAAAGATCACTTGAAGTTTTGAAAGCGTTTGATTGATGAGCTTGGTTCATCTTTTGATTTGTTACAAGCTATGATATGTATTGTTTTGGTAAAATCTCGAATATCATTCATTTAAACATTTATTACTTATATCATTCACTATGTTTTCAGCTCACCCTTCTCCATTCAAATATTTATTACTTATATCATTCACTAAGTTTTCATGTCATCATTCTCCCTTATATATATGTAGGTGATGAGAAAGAAGGCGATGTCGCCTAACAATTTATTTGGAAGATGTTTTGGTCCATGCTTTTGTATTCATCTTGAAGATTATGCTTATTAGTTTTATAGTTCATTTCTTTTGTATGTTTTGGCTTGAGAAGCCCTTTGATCAAGAAGTAATGTCAAGTTTATTCTATTTTGTATCTAACTTGTAATACCATGTTAATATGTATGTTGTTTCATTTAATCTATGTAACGCTCTTATGGACTAATTTGATTTAAATTTATTACTTTTGCACATGTATGTCCCATATGTATACTCTGTATGTGTAAATCTTTGTAAGTCGATTTTCGGTAATTTAGGATTACTGACCATCACGATATCATTCTATTAGGGACGGAATGGGATTGTGACAGTGTTAGTTCTAACAAAGCTTAAAATTGATTAAAAACTGGTTGAATCATAGTTTTTATATAATTAGCCGATTTAGCCATCCTCTAGGTACAATCTATTCAAACTCCAATATTTCACCATCATATCTAGTTTAATTAGAATACATATATGTATATATAATAGAATTTTGGTATCAATATAAGCCTTTTTATTTTTCATTCATTATTTTAGAAATAATGTAGTAAATAAGGAATGGAGTTTACATTTTAAGTTGAAGAAATGAAATTGAAATAAAAAAAAATATTATAAATAATTTAATCTTGTAGAGATTAGTTAATAACATCAAATATTTTTTAACATGATATATTAACATGTCACAAACTAGACATGAACTCAAAATAACAAGACAAGATCACACAAAAAAATAAAATTTTTAAACTAATATTGGGAAAATCATGACATAAATAAAATGGCATGACACGAATACAACTGCAATGGCATGATTTTCACCCTTAATTTATGTAATTTTTTTTTTATGTAATTGTCGTTGATACTCTAATTATGTATTAGCTATTATTTGTCATACAAGAAAATCAACTTTTGTTTTATAATAAATTGTATTGACTTCTCATGAGGTAAGGTACGAAGAAAATACAAATAATATCACAATTTTGACAAAATTACATTAGTCACTCTTTTAATAAGATTAAAGTGACTAAAATTAATATAAATAATACGAAATCACAATGATAAATAAGAAAAAAAATATGTACATTTTATTGTAAAAAATATGAAATCATAATTTTTTTTATTCATATGGCTAACAAATTATTAATAAAAAATGAGTTAAATATTATGTGAATTAAAATCTGAAACAAACTTAATATAATTATATCAAAATTATAAAATTATTATATATATTTTTTTAAATTCAAGACAAATTAATATAATTTATCCATTATTTTAATATGAATATGAAATGATACATATGAGCACATGTGAGACATAAAGTTTCGATTTCCACTTATTAAACTATTTTGAATCCCAACTAATGCAACAATGAATAATGATCAATTATCACGGTTGGACACACCTTTACGTTTCATAGCCGTAGTATAATTATTGTACAGTTTCTACAGTTCTACTTTCGAAACAAAAACCTGACTCGATTAACATACTTGGATTCAATAGCTCCATGAGTGGCGGAACTGGAATGTCTACATCAATTTCTTATACAGACAAAATTACGAGAATTACGAAGATGGAACTATCGGCAACAATTGATTAAAACAATACGCCCCACATGCATTGCACAAACCATGAACAATTATGACTGAGTTATGTATAGCTACCTAAAATTCGTGCTATATACGATTTTAAACAATGATTTAAAATTAATTAAAAATAATTTTAAAATAAATAAATAGATAAGATTAAATAAGTTTCAAAAATTATTGAAATTTTTTATTAATATTTTGTTCTATAATAAAATACATGTATCGTAATTTAACTAGTAAAATTAAAAGTACACAAATTTTCATAAATTACAAAAATTGCTTTCTGTTTAGTATAATTATATTCTGTCTATAAAATTTTTTATAATTATAATTTGTTATATCAAAGTTTAATAGATGACATAACGATACTTTTTTTTTTTTTTTTTGGATCTCTAGCTCTCTCTTCTATCCGTTCTTTATTTTTTCTTTATTTTTATACTTTATTGATAAGAATTAAATTTTTATATATAGTTTTGATTGTTGGGGTTCATTGAGTTGTAGAAAGAACTTGCTGTGGTGATGTTAATGAGCTTTCATGGTTGAAGGTAGGTTCAGATTTTAGAGGTTAACGCGATGTGACTTAAAAAAAAAAAAAAATGATGTGAAAGATTTAAATTTTATGTTTATTTCAATAACTATATTAGAATATTACTCGAGCTACTATATGTCATGTTGCGATTTAGAAAAATAATAATTGATATGAGAGGATAAATTTAAGTTGACCTTAATGTATAAGTATTTTTGAAATCTCTAAAATTCTATGGGATAATCAAACTATCTTGAACCATGTTACAATTAAATCAACCAATACAAATAGAAGAGCTACTTGACCATTTTATTTATGCAAATATATTTTAAATTGGTAAATACATATCTTATTTATGTACATATTTATGCATGTTTATTAAAAAAAAAAAATTAAACCTGGGTAAAATTTTATTTGTTAATATTCAAATTTATTAAATTTATATTTAGGTATATTTGTGTATGAAAGAAAATAATCCAAGACCAAGTTGAGTTTAGATACACCATGAGTCTATGCTCGGGCCTAGCTAAAAAAATTTATTTATCAATGAGTAAACATTTGGTAAATGATTAGTTAAAATTATGTAATAGTTTTGTATGTTGTAATAAGCATGTGTTAGTTTAGGAGTATTAGCCTAAAAATTGATTTATGGTTTACTTTTATATCCTTAGGTCATGTTTGATTCACAAGATTAATAGTGAAATATTAATAATCCTATTAAATTAGTGTGGTATTCATTATCCAATTGGATTAATATCCATTGGATTAATAATCTCACCCTACCCCATTATTAATAATCCTACAAATTTGTTGGATTAATTATCCATTGGATTAATAATCCTAAACCAAAATGTTAAAACAAACATAGGATAATTAGGCCCACAGATTAATAATTTCAATCCCATGCTCTAATCCACCCAATCAAACATGCCATTATTGTTCTAAATCTAGTTATTGGAGAATGGTTACTTGATGGTCAATCCATGAATCTGTTAACACCATAAATCTGCAATTATTATTATTATTTATTATTTATATAATTGCAGGACACGTGGCATCCTCTTATTCATTTGGAAGTTAAAGGAAGTTATAGAGATAATGGAGAATATGAAGGACAAAGTGGATGAGTGGGAGGACAAATGGGGTGAGTGGAAGGACACATGGCAAGACAAGAATGAAGGTGGAAGAAATGGGTAGTTACTAAGTAGTTATTGCTGTATTTTTTCCTCTATAAATAGCCATTAATGGCTACATTGTAATGGATCCAGAACTTAAATCAAAGACAATTGATTTCAATATTTCTTGTCATTTTCTTTATCTTAGGAGTAGTTTAACATAGATTTATATTTCGAAGCATTTATTTTCAGCATTTCAATTTCGAAGCATTTTATGCACTTTCTTTTCGAAGCATAGGAGTAGAGGTAAGTAATTATTACTTTGATTGTTCATTCAATCGTCTTTCTCCGTTCCCCATTCTTTTAATTTTTCTTTTCTTTACACTTGGCAATTTTGAAGTCCTCTTCGTTGAGGCAAAAGAACCGTCAACACAATCGCTTGATAATTGGCTTGAATTTAATCTGTAAGGATTTTTCAATCCTTGCTGGCACGCTCGCATTTATGATATTTTCCTTCGTAAGAAAAATAAGCCAACATTTTTTGGCACGCCCGGTGGGACCGCTAAGTGTAAGAAATGACAAACGATTTGGATTTCGCCATTCCAACTTGTCAATATGAAATATATTGGCGTGAAAGAGAAATTTTAGATTTTCAAGAAGAGATCCATTTTCTTGATGAAATAAACTTTCATCCCTTACAATATTATTTGGTGGAAGAAAAAATACACCATTTAATTGGAGAAATTCATCAACTTGATATGGAAATTCGCCAATGGAATGATGAGTTATCAACTCTCACTACCAAGTCTTTAACTGAGGCTTTAATGGCCGGAATTGGTGAATTTTTTCAGAATTTTTCCATGGTTAAAAATAGCAAAAACAAAGAGTTGATTTCATCAATGGCTCGGGGGGTTCAAGAATCCATTTTAAAAGAGCCAAATTATGAAATTAACACAACGAAAGAGCATGTTCTTAAGCCAAATTTGGCTAAGAATGATGTTCCATGTATGACTCGGGGGGTCCAAAAACCAAATTTTAGAGAGTCAAGTCATGAAAATAACATATCTATGGGTGATTTTCATAAGCCATTAATGGCTAACATGGAAAAACAACTCACTTTGCCAAATAATTATGAAAACTTATTCGGCAAAAGTCATATTTTTAAAACAAACATGGTCAAGAATAATGAACAAGCCACTGTTCATGAATTCAAAATTTTTGACATTTTTCAAAATGTCAAAAAGTATTAATTTTCATGGTCACACTATACCATGACTTTTGGTGTTCAAAATCCTTTTTGGATTTGTGGTTCACATCAAAATATAATTATGATGATGTGGCTAATAAAATTAACAAATTGTTCTTATGAGTTCGAAGCACTAAGAACAAGGAATGACCATTTAAAATGCATGAACTTGGCTAGAAAAAGCCTGTGCATTTAAATAAATGGTTGAGAATGGCTTATCTTTTCAAATTGATAGCCAGTTGTTTGTATATACACAATGAAAGCATCGAAGATACATTCGAAGCATCAAGAGTTGTTTCGAAGGTTGATTACTTCACTTTCGAAGCTGTATAAAGCTTTGAAGATACATTCGAAACATCAAAAGTTGTTTCGAAGGTTGATTACTTCACTTTCGAAACTGTATAAAGCTTTGAAAACTTTCGAAATGTGTACATCTCTTCAAATATTTGTAAAATGACAATTAATTAGTTGTCGAATAATGCCTGTTTTTGGCATGATAAGTTGGCTCGAAGAACAACAGTTTTGGTGTCTTCGAAGAATTAATAATTGGTTCGAAGCATAAAATTAATATTTTCATTAATTATGTGTGAACCAGAACATATAAGTTTTGAATAACCACAATGTTGGCCAAAAACAGCTTCGAAAGCCGTTTTGCCATAAGTTGCTTCGAAAGCCGTTTTGCCATAATTTTGTAAGCTTTGAAGCACTCTATCTTGCATCAACAAAAGCTTCGAAGAAATAATAATGGTGGTTGTGAACCTTCGAAGCTTTGCCGAGTATTTTTGAGGATGTAATTCGTTTTTTTGTCGGCTCCATCGACCTTCGAAGAATGATTTTGGTCCTTTATACCACTTTCGAAGCTTGTTACTAGTCATAATTCGAGTCATCTAGTCATAATTTCATACTCATTCGAAGCGCTTTATTAGTGTTGTTACATCATTCGAAGCACTTTGCTGCTTAGGTTAGTCATGTGTTTGGTTCGGCCCTTCAAAAATTCAAGTAAACATCATTTTTAAGGGTTGCGGGGGGTAATGTTAACACCATAAATCTGCAATTTTTATTATTATTTATTATTTATATAATTGCAGGACACGTGGCATCCTCTTATTCATTTGGAAGTTAAAAGAAGTTATAGAGATAATGGAGAATATGAAGGACAAAGTGGATGAGTGGGAGGACAAAGTGGGTGAGTGGAAGGACACATGGCAAGACAAGAATGAAGATGGAAGAAATGGGTAGTTACTAAGTAGTTATTGCTGTATTTTTTCCTCTATAAATAGCCATTAATGGCTGCATTGTAATGGATCCAGAACTTAAATCAAAGACAATTGATTTCAATATTTCTTGTCATTTTCTTTATCTTAGGAGTAGTTTAAGATAGATTTATATTTCGAAGCATTTATTTTCAGCATTTCAATTTCGAAGCATTTTATGCACTTTCTTTTCGAAGCATAAGAGTAGAGGTAAGTAATTATTACTTTGATTGTTCATTCAATCGTCTTTCTCCATTCCCCATTCTTTTAATTTTTCTTTTCTTTACACTTGGCAATTTTGAAGTCCTCTTCGTTGAGGCAAAAGAACCGTCAACACAATCGCTTGATAATTGGCTTGAATTTAATCTGTAAGGATTTTTCAATCCTTGCTGGCACGCTCGCATTTATGATATTTTCCTTCGTAAGAAAAATAAGCCAACAGAATCACTTGTCTACTTATTTATTTATATTAAATTGTTTCTAAACTACCCTCCACCGGTAGCCCAAGCAATTATTTCGCCGACCATAGGCTTCTTTTTCCTTTTGTTGTCATGCCCATGAAGGGTTTTGATGTTATTTTGGGTATGGACTGGCTATCGTCATACCAGGCTGTTATTGATTGCTACCGCCAGAGGGTCACGGTTTGTACCTTGAGCGGGGAGTGTTTCCATTTCTTGGGGGATCGGGTTGGTAGTATGTTGCCACCGATGTATGATCCGCGAGGACGGAGTGAACTTAGTGGTCTACTTGCTAGCTTTATGAGTGGTGAGTGTGATGAGACCCAGACTGCATTGCCAAGGGTGGTTTGTGAGTATTCAGATGTTTTTCCCGAGGATCTCGTTAGTTTGCCACCTCACCGAGAGATAGAGTTCTCTATTGATTTAGTGCCCGGCACAGCGCCGATTTCTATGGCACCTTATCGTTTTGCCCCAGCCGAGTTGAGTGAGTTGAAGATTCAGCTCCAGGAATTGCTAGATAAGGGTTTTGTTCGCCCTAGTGTTTCGCCGTGGAGAGCACCGGCCCTCTTTGCTAAAAAGAAAGATGGTGCCTTGAGATTGTGTATAGACTACCGGAAGTTGAATCGGGCTACGGTCAAGAATAAGTACCCTATGCCCCGTATAGATGATCTGTTTGACCAGTTGAAGGGTTCCCGTTGTTTCTCTAAGATAGACTTGAGATCGGGTTACCACCAGTTGAGGGTCAGGGAGGAAGATATTCCTAAGACGGCATTCCATACGCGGTATGGCCATTATGAGTTTCTGGTGATGCCATTCGGGCTTACCAATGCACCGGCAGTCTTTATGGACTTGATGAACTGGATCTTCTAGGAATTCTTGGATCGATTTGTAGTCGTTTTCGTGGACGACATTCTTATCTATTCTCATTCTGAAGAGGAGCACGAGGAACACTTGAGAGTGGTGCTCGAATTGCTTAGAGCCCATAGGCTGTATGCCAAGTTTGGGAAGTGTGAGTTCTGGCTAGGAGAGGTTAAATTCTTAGGCCATGTGGTATTCGGGGAAGGGGTGTCTGTTGATACATCCAAGGTAGAGGCAGTGCAAGATTGGGCATAGCCTAAGAGTGTGTTTGAGATCCGCAGTTTTCTGGGATTAGCTGGGTATTACCGTCGGTTTGTGAAAGATTTCTCCAGGCTAGCTTCGTCGTTGACTAAATTGACGCGAAAAGGGGTCAAGTTTGTGTGGAGTGAGACTTGTGAAAAGTCGTTCCAAGAGTTGAAGGTTAGATTGACCACCGCTCCAGTTTTGATTATTCCGGAGAGAGGGTTGGGTTATGCGGTTTATTGTGATGCCTCACGAGAGGGTTTGGGTTGTGTGTTGATGCAAGAGGGGAAAGTGGGAGCTTATGGCTCACGTCAGTTGAAAATACACGAGAAGAACTACCCTACACATAACCTAGAGTTAGCAGCAGTGATCTTTGCCTTGAAGATTTGGAGGCACTACCTTTATGGTGAGAGGTTCGAGGTGTTCTCGGACCACAAGAGTTTGAAATACCTGTTTACACAGAGAGACTTGAATTTAAGGCAGAGGAGATGGATGGAGTTCATTGAGGACTATGATTTTGAGTTGCATTATCACCCGGAAAAGGCCAATGTTGTGGCCGATGCCCTTAGTAGGAAATCCATTAGTGATGTAGCTTGTATAGCCATCCGGGAATGGGAGATGTTGGGTGCACTTGGCGAGTTTGACTTGCTTCTGAGTAAATCAGCTGAGGCTGCGGCCTTGTTTCCTGTTGTTGCGCAGCCTACACTTGTGACCCGAGTGTTAGAGGCACAGAGAGGTGACCTTGAGGTAGAATCCCTCCGAGAGAAGATCTCAAATGGGAAGGTTGAGAAGGGTTTGACGGTGTATCCCGACCTGAGTGTGAGATACCGAGACCGTTTGTTTATGCCGGAGTCTTGTCAAGAGGAAGTACTCCAAGAGTTCCATCATTCACGTCTTGCGGTGCATCCGGGAGGCACTAAGATGTATCGGGATTTGGGTTGCCAGTTTTGGTGGCGGGGTATGAAGAGAGATGTGGCTGTTTTCATATCAAAGTGCCTTACTTGCCAGCAAGTGAAGGCCGAGCGTCAGAGGCCAGCGAGTTTGTTGCAACCCTTGCCTATTGCCGAGTGGAAGTGGGAGCATGTCACTATGGACTTCGTTGTAGGTCTTCTGAGGACTCAGCGGGGTAGTGATGCCATTTGGGTTGTTGTAGACCGGTTGACTAAGTAGGCGCACTTCATTCCTATGCGCGTGCGAGATTCGGTAGATCATCTCGCCGACTTGTATATTCGGGACATAGTGAAATTGTATGGGGTCCCAGTGACGATCGTCTCAGATAGAGATCCTCGTTTTACTGCTAGGTTGTGGCAGAGTTTGCAGAGTGCCTTAGGCACTAGGTTGACCTTTAGTACGACTTATCATCCTCAGACTGACGGGTAGTCCGAGCGTACTATTCAGATCCTTGAGGATATGCTTCGAGGTTATGTCCTTGACTTTAGTGGGACGTGGGAGAGGCACTTGCCCTTGGTGGAGTTTGCCTACAACAACAGTTTTCAGTCTAGCATCGGTATGGCACCGTTTGAGGCCTTGTATGGCCGACCGTGTAGGTCTCCAACGTGTTGGGCCGAGGTGGGTGATGCACCTTTGTTGGGTCCAGAGTTGGTTAGGGAGACGACGGATAAAGTTGAGCTTATCCGTAGGAGGCTTGTTACAGCCCAGAGTCGCCAAAAGAGTTATGCCGACCGTAGGAGGAGGCCTTTGGCGTTTGAGGTAGGTGATCATGTCTTCTTGAAAATATCACCTAGGCGAGGTTTGATGAGGTTCGGGAAGAGCAGGAAGTTATCCCCTCGGTTTATCGGTCCCTTTGAGATCCTTGAGAGGATTGGCGGGGTTGCTTATCGTTTAGCTTTACCGCCGCAGTTGTCCAGAGTACATGACGTGTTTCATGTGAGTATGCTTCGGAAGTATGAGCCGGATCCATCCCATGTGTTAGATTGGACCGACTTGGAGGTAGATGAGGATGCCTCGTATGAGGAGAGACCGGTTCAGGTCGTGGATAGGCGGGATCAAGTCCTGTGTGGCAAGACCATTCCTTTGGTGAAGGTTTTGTGGAAACATCACGAAGTGGAGGAAGCCACTAGGGAACGTGAGTTGGAAGTCTGCGAGAAATATCCGGACTTGTTTATTGATATGTAACCATGTATTGGTAATTTTGTAATATCGTTGAACTTTAAGAACATTGTATGTGTCTTAAGTTGTAAAACATTGTGAATGTTTTGGTTAATGGAAGTTTGTTTTAACATTGCGTATGTTAAGTATATTGTGGAAATGCAAGCATGATGATAATGTTGCATGTGTTATGAAATTGTGGAAAATGAGTTGAAATTGATAAATTTCAAAAGAATGCATGTTGATAATGCAGGTTGTTATGAATAATGTGATATGCCTCTTGAAAATAGATGGGATTGACTGGTAATGGGTCGGGTTGTTTAATATTATGTTGTAACATTGTTGAAAATGGAGAAAACCTGTTTTTGAAATACTTGTGTTTAATTTCGGGGGCAAAATTCTTTAAGGGGGGGAGGTTATAGTGATCCCGGTTGTCCCTTTACTGTTCTGTTGTATTCCGGACTCGGTTCCGTGATGTTGGTGGTGGTATACCTTGTTGTCATCCTTTAATTCCACTTGATTAAGTTTTAGGATGTATTGGGCAGAGTTGTTACAGGTTGGTTAGGTTTTGGTTTCAGTTCTTTGTTGCCCAGTTTTTAGGAGGTCCGCTCGAGCGGGTCTTCTTACGCTCGAGCGGACATTGCACGCACCTAGTATTTTGGTGCTCTGCTGAACTTCTGCAGGCATGTTTTTCACGCTCGAGCGGGTTTCTTTGCGCTCGAGCGGTGGCGCTCGAGCGGGTATTTTGGCGCTCGGGTGGGTAGTACCTTTGGGTATAAGTTCTGGGAGGGAGAAATCTACGCTCGAGCGGACTGGTTTTCGCGCTCGAGCGGGTATTCTTGCGCTCGAGCGGACCTAGTTTTTTGTTCTTGACGCTCGAGCATTGTGTTCTCCGCTCGAGCGGGAATGTCGTATATCAGTTGGCAGCTGGGCATTTTAAAATCACTTTTTACATTCTCTCTCTCTCTCCTACTTTCTAAAAAGCCATTTTGAGAGTTCCTCTCTCTAGAAACTCCCTTCTCTCTAGGGTTTGATCTAGTTAGAGTGTTTCCCTTCCATTCGGCCTTTGTAAGAGTTGGGTTGATTGTCGAGGGCTATCTATTGATCCGAAAATATTGAGTTTTGGAGCACGTTGAGTTTCTTCACCTTCCTTCCTTGAGCTCGAATTTGAGGTAGGAATTCCTACTCACTCTTATGAGTTTTAACCTAGATTTTGAGCTTATTGTTTAAATGGTTGATTTCGGGACTTAGGGTTTCAAAACGTGTTAAAGAGGGTTTTGTGATTTTGGGCTCATAATATGTATTTTGGGTTTCAAAATGGTGTTATTGATGTTGGTTGTAGAAATATAGACCATTGGGTCAGTATTGGGAAATGGGGTAGAAAACCCTAATTGGTTGTATAAATTAATTGGTATGATTAATTTGAGAAAATGGTGGTTATATGGAATTGAGTTGGGAATAATGAAATTGACTCATTATATGGTTGAATAGTGGAGTTAGATTTACTAATCGCTCACTTTTGAAAACATTGATATTTTATCTATTGGAGCTTTTATTATCTGTTTAGAAATAATTGCTTGGGCTACCGGTGGAGGGTAGTTTTGATTGTTGTAGACAACGCATGATGATTAGGCAAACTAAAACTAATCACTTGGATATGTCATAGAGTATGACGGTTGATAGAATACATTAACGTTATGTATTGATTGATTGTGTATATGACCTTTGTGTATATACGTTGTGTATGTGAGAGGAGATAGGGGATGTACTCCACGGTTTAGGAAAAGATAGGGGATGAACCTCTAAACCGGATGCTATTTGGGAGGAGATAGGGGATGGACTCCACTGATACAGCTCATATGCTTGTCAGATAATGTGTTGATATAGCTCATATGATTATCTTGGAAGTGTTGATACAGCTCATATGCTTATCATTGGAAGTGTTGATATAGCTAATATGCATATCTGTTGAAATGTGGTTACAGCTTGTATGCTTATCTGTTGAGATGTTGATACAACTAGTATGTTTATCTATTGTAAAATGGGAAACGTTTAATATGAGTCACTGTCTCATATAAGCTGTTGGCCAGGTTCTGAGCCGTTGATGTAAATTGTAAAATTGATAAGAAATAGAAACTGAATTGAAACATGAACATAGTGGTCATGAAATGGAAATGGGCTATGAATTGATTTATGGAAATTGAACATTTATCAATTGCTAATGTCTTAGTTATTGCTCATACTGTGTTTAGCATATCTCTACTGGGCGTTGGTTCACCCTTTATGGGACATTAATTTCAGGTACAGGTAGTATGCCACCCCCAAGGACATAGCTTGGATGATGATGAGAGTTGAAGACTCATTTTGTTTATTTTGTTTGTATTACATGTATACCAAGCCAAGGGTTATTTTGTATAGAGTTAGTACTGTTCTTTTGTGTAACCAAGTGTTGACTTGGAAAGTTGTAAGCCCATAGGGCATTTGCTTTTGTTGTTAACATGTAATACAGTATATGAATTACTCTGATGAATAGGAACGGTCGATTGCTTTTATATCAATGCATGTTTAAAGTAATGGGTTTTATGTATTATTTTAAGGGCGTTACATTATATTCATATGATGATATAGTAAACAATGTGTATATATATAATAATTACTTTTTTTTCTTTTTTTCTTTTTTCTTTTTTTTTTCTTTTTTTTTGTTGTGAAACTCAATCTAGCAAAATTTGTTGAAATCAAAAATTTGAATAGTAAAATGAAAATGACAAACAGTGAACTACCAGTGACTTCTATCTCCATGCCCTTCATGAAATCAACCTTTGCCTACCAAGTACAAGTTTTATATTTTCTCATGCTTGCTAACTTTGGCAACCCATATTGGGCCCTTTCTTGTTCTCATCTCTCATCCAGCTCGTGACTTTCATGACCTTAATTATCCAACATTTCTCCTACTAGACGTCTTAACTTTTCTTTGTCGGTTGTCTTTACCTCGTTACAACCATTTTGCTAAATCTTAAACTCACTTATATGTGCATATAAAATATTGAATTTGGCACAATTTATATATATATATATATATACTTTTAACTTGAGTAATTTGGAATTACTCATACTTGAATATTATATGATATGATATCTTACATGACACTATTACATCATTTGATAGGCTTCACATGATATATACGATTAGCGTCATCTAAACCATGATATCAAATGTGGTCAACATAAATTATTAAAATATCCTTTTGAATATTTTTTTAAAAATTATAAATTTAAATAACTAAAATGTAACGCCCCCAAATAATAACAATAGATAATCCCATAAATTACGCTAAATATGCGGAAACTAATACTATTTCTTTCTTTCATTAATTCATTTGATAATCCTTATAAAAGGTACTGCATGCATTATGCATTCACAAACCCTAATTTCTGAATCTATAGCATGTGATATAACGTGATATACAAGAAATGAAATGAAATTTGGAGAAGTTCATGCCTTATTGACTACATATTTCCACGACAATGCTTGGTTACAACAAAAGCAAGTCAAGTCCAAAACAAATAAAAAGCCCAAGGCTTCTACAAAAAATATTTACAATAAAAGAAAAACAAAATGAGCCTTCACCTCTATGATCCTTCCAAGTTAAGTCCTTGGCGGAGACTTACCATTAGCACCTGAAAGTTGGTTTCTACATAGGGTAAGCTAAAACCCAATAGAGAATGCCTTAACACACTATATAATGCTTAACAAAGTCATACGGTGAATGTATATACATGCCACTTACCAAAACATTACAATTTCTATTTCAAAACAATGCAATGCCATGATTATAAATCAATACATTAAATAATACTTTTTAAATCATAAAATAGGGCAGTGGATACACAACACTATGAATTTCTAAGTACGTGTCTGCCAATAGGCTATACAAGCAATACTTAACTGCGCAGGTTTCTAGACTTTCATCATAAACACACAAGCCAACATAAATAATACCACAACCACACTCCCTAACTAGATTCACCAAGGTATTCACTCCATTTTTTTAAAAACAATACATTTTCAATGTATAAATATGAAACAACGTTCAATGCAAGATATATGAGTAGCTGGTTTTAATTAACTTAATCCTTATGCAATTTCTACAACAATCAAAGATATCATCCACCGATAGTCCAAAATAGATATGTCTATATAAAAGATAAACCTCCAACAACAATTATAATTTTCATAATCTCAATATGCGAGTGAAAATACATATCTAACTCTACTCTCATCATCAACAGATATATTCATATTATCATTCCAAAAATCCAACATTTTCCCATTGCTCTAAGTTTGAAAATCAATGGTTTCCAACCGAACATCCATTCCTTTCAAAAATACATTGAAAGGAGAAACTTCCAAGATTTCAACCAAACTTATTAATATAACCATCCCCACAACATTCCCCATGGACCCATTTGTAAACCCCTCTTTTATACTCCAAAAACCAAACCCAAATCAAACCCACTACTCCCAAATCACTACACCTTTCAAGGAACACATAGCGAAGCTAAGAATCATACATAGAGGTTGAAGAAATCACTATCTCAATATCAAAAGGAGAGAAGAACAAGACCCAACTTTTGACGAAGCCGAAAATAAAAACCTTTCTGATCATAATGTTTACCTCTACAAGCTCTACACTTTTCTCCAAAGCACTAACACGACCAGACCAACGGATTTGAGTGTATAGTGATGTTTAGAGAAGAACTAGACAAAGAGAGTGAAGAAATTTGGAAAAATTACCTTTTAGAGAGAGAGATCAAAAAGTGAAAGAAAATATCTTTCTCCATGTGAATATAGACACAGACAGATCGAGCGACGAAAACGCTGCTCAAGCATCAGACACAAGGAACTACTCAAGAAACCAAGTAATGGCTCGAGTGTACAATGACCCTCTCCCAGTAGTTCAGACCTGCAAAGATACCGCTTGAGTAAAAGAAAGACTGCTCGAGCGTCAGACACAAAATACTGCTCGATCAACCAACCAATGACTCGAGCGAAGAACACCTCACTCCCAAAAGTTCAAACTCCAAACACAGATACTAGGAGAAACCAAAGACTGCATGAGCGATGGAAAGACTGCTCGAGCGAACCTAAAGAAAAACAGACAGAAACTCTTTTGAAAAACTAACTCTCATCCTGTTCAAAACACAACGCACAACTCCAAACAACTAATCCCAATCAACAACAAGACCTCAATAAGTCTAAACAATAATAATGAGTGCTAGGTTTTCAGTGCAAAGAATACAAAAGGATCGAGTCCTAACCCGAGTCGCTATATAAAACTTAAGCTAGAAATGTGTATTACGATGTATAGGTTCTTTCTAGAATGTTTTTCTTATGAAATTTTATTTATGTTATAGAATATTTATAAGAAAAAATAACTTTTTTTTTCTCATATTTTTCTTAAACTTTAAATTTGAACTCTAAAATCTATCAATTATTGCTTAAATTAGATTTGGCTTGCATATAAACTTTTCATCCAAATTTTTAAAATTTTTTAATTAGATAAGATTGGATGGTTAAATAATTTTACGCGACATGTATTTATTAAATTCTATAAATTGAAATTAATATTTTGAACCTCTGAAAACATTTTTGACAAAAAGTTATTTTGCGTTAATATATAGATAACAATAGATTTTTTTAAAAACATCACTCACAAATAACAATTATAGTTTAATTTTTCAATAAAATAGTAAAGTGATAATTTCAAAACATATATGCTTTCTATTATAAAAATTATAGTTAGATTATTGCTCATTAGAGATTGATTATTATAATTAAAGAAAACTATCAAACTTACCATATTGATTAAAAAAATATTTAAATTAAATGAAAGAATGGATTTTTATTGATAAATCCCTTTTAGAGTTGTTGTAACCTAATAAGTCCCACAAATGATTATTATAGCCTGTTTAGTCTTATGTATTTATACTTTTATTCCATGAGATCCTTTTCTAATTTTATATTTTTTGTTGGACTATTATGTCCTTATGTATAGTGTTTATATGTATAAGAGATATAGCTGTTTTCTTTTTCTTTCTTTTTGTGTGTGTGTGTGTGTGTGTGTGTGTGTGTGTGTGTGTGTGTGTGTGTGTGTTTGGTTTGTTTTGGTAGTTAGCAGTATTCATGCTTTTGATTCTGATTAGTTGGACACGTTTCAATTTTGCTCACTCGTTTGAAGGTTTTGTTGTGCTAGGGTTTCGTTGTTGTTGTGGTAGGGTTTCAATGCTTTAGGAGTGAAGACGGCGACTCAAAGGTTGTTCATTTATGACCTGGTTTGGAGTACAATTGGGCAAAATCAATTGTTTTGGAGGCAAAAAACTAGTGCAGAATTGCATCATCAAGGTTAATATCGTTTTGTTTATAAATGCATGTTCATCTTATGTTTTGATTCATGTGATGGATTGGATGCTCTATTTTTTGAATTATATTTATTTTATGCATTTTTTGGAATATGTGGTATTCCAAGTGTTTGTTTGACGAGATTCTGATGTTTGTTTAATGAGGCTCTGTATTGGTGAGATAATTCAAATTATGTGAACAATGTGAATGTTCACATATCATTGGTTATATCATTATGGAGGGTTGTTTACATGTTGTGTATTGTCACCTCATTCTGGTGTTATGATTTTTAACTTGTCAAATGTTTAATGTTGTCTAATGATGATGTTGATATTTTAAGTTTGCATTTAAAATGTACACATAGGCATATACTTTGTTTATGAATGCATGTTCATTTTATATTTTGATTTATGTGTTAGATTCCATGCTCTATTTTTTAATTATCAGTATTTTCTGCATTTTTTGGAATATGTGGTAATGCAAGTGCTTGTTTGATGAGTTTATGATATTTATTTAATGAGTCTCTATGTTGCTGAGATAATTCAGATTATGTGAACAATGTGAATGTTCACATACCATTGGTTATATCATTATAGAGGGCTGTTTGTATGTTGTGTATTGTCACCTCATTTTGGTGGTGTGATTTTGAACTTGTCAACTATTTAATGTTGTGTAATAATGATGGTGATATTTTTCAGTTTCGATTTAGCAATGGAAAATGTATACATAGGGATTTACTTTGCATGATGTGAACGTTCATATATTATCGGTTATCATATGTGTTGTTGTTTGTATGGTTATAATGTGGTTATTTACTTTTTTATTTTTGTGTTTTTTAGATGGATACCTTTATAATGTTGGTGTGCAAATGCAGGTGCAGTACAACTGTAATAATTGTTGTGCAAGCAATGTTTTATTCACGTTTGGTGGAGTGTGTGTGTGTGAAAAATGAGGTGAGTTGTCTACTGGTTCTGTTTCATTGTTCGATCAGTTACTTGGAATTAATATGTGCAATTTGGATAATGACGAAGAACTTCAGAATATGTTATTGCTTACCAAATCGATGGGGGTACAACATGTAAAGGTTGTTGTTGATTTGAAAAGTGATATTGCTCAGTCTAGTAGCTTTGGGTCGCTGCATGTGGGGGGTGGGGAAGAAATGGATACACTCCTTAGATTTTGGCACCATAATGAGAAGGTGTTGTTGTCAACCGCTTGGGCAAATGGTATTACACATATGTGACAATAGTTTTAGGAGGTGGACAAGAATTTCATGATACATGCAAGTATGCAATCAAATTTGGGTTCCAATTTAAGTATATCAAGAATAAGACAATGAGGGTTATTATAGTTTCTGCGATGCACGAGGAGAGAGGTTTCTTGTGGGCTATAATTGTAGAGCACAACAAGCAAATGGGTTTTTCTACATCAAGAGGTTTAATAATGTGCATAGTTGTGGTACAGATGTTTAGACATCGAAGAATCCAAGAGTTAGTTCTGACTTGGTATTGGGTACTATATTTGAAATTGTGAGGGACAAGCCGTTGACTTGCTCGTGTGAGGTGGTAAGTATTTTGAAGTAGGATTATGGGCTGGATGTAAGATACCATGTGGTTTGGTTAGGCATGGAAAAAGCCAAGGTGGTCATTCATAGGGATCACTCATTGTCCTTTGGCCAGTTGTGGTGGTATTTGGATGTTATGATGCATTACAACCCTGGAAGTTATGTTAATATTGACTATGACTTAAGCAGTCAACAGTTTTGTCAATTTTTTGTATCATTTGTTATGTGTATTTCTGGGTTCAATTTCTGTTGGCTTTTGTTATTCCTTAATAGAACATTTGTTAAAGGAAGGTACAAATGTCAACTACTTGCGGCAACGACGAAAGATAGGAACAATGGTTAGTAATTTTTTTTTTTTGATATTGTGTGTGTTAATGTAAATATTCACATTAAGTAGCATAGTGTGTCTATTTGTCTTAGCATTACATAGTGTGAATTTTCACAAGCCCTATCAGCTTTCTGGATTTATTGTAAAACAATGGTGTTAATATTCACATTGGAATACTGTGATCATTTGTTTAATGTTTGTGTTGTAAGTCTATTCCCTGTGGCATTTGCAATTACTGATTCAAAGACCACGACCAATTGGTCGTGGTTCTTGCACAAACTTGGGAAGGTTGTTGACGGTCGGCAACAGATTAGGTTCATTTCTGACTATAATCTTGGGCTGTTAGAAGCGATGTCGAAGGTGTTCCCATCAGCTCACCACAGGTATTGCTTACAAAACTTGAAGAACAATTTAAGAAACTGGATGAAGGGGATTGATAATGGATTTATGGACCATTTGGTTAGTAGTTTTGGTGACTATGTTTACGAGCCAACTGTGGTGGGTTTTCATGAAAAGCTTGAGAAATTAAAAGATGAAGGTAAGCAACAGGCACATATTTTTTTCAAAGAGTTGGCATTTGGCGTTGGGCGAATTCATATTTCAGGCAATATTAGTCACCTGATGTATTCCACTTATCAAGTTTAGAATGGTAGTTTGTACAACATTCAGTTATGTTTTGTGGCAATATGAAATTTCATATTCAGTTTGAATGAAATTAACTTTAGTGTTATGTAATGTTGTGATGTTGTGTAGGGGCATGTGGTATGGGGAGATGACATCCAATGCGGCAAAGTCATTTAATAATTGGATTAAAGAAGCATGTAATCTTCCTATCACTCAGACGGTGGACACTATTCGTACTTAGTTGATGCGAAAAATGTCAGAACAGCGTGACCAAGCAAACAAGTAGAATGAGGCTATTTGTCCTACATTTGAAATCATGCTTCTTGATTCGTTTAATAACAGCAAGTCTTGGCATGTTAGCAAAGCCAATAAGGATGTATTTGAGGTTCATTCAGTACCATCCGTCATGGTTGATATTGTGAGGCATATGTATTCTTGCTTTTAATGGCAAATCAATGGATTCCTATGTGACCATGTTGTTATTGCCATTCAGAAGAGCCGATACAATCTCAATGATTGTGTTGAACATTAGTTTCATGTAAAGACATATCGTGTAGCCTATTCGGGTGCCATATTCTTTATTCTATCGGTGGAGAAGTTGCCTTTCAATCCCACAGAATTCACCATATACCCATCAACTGTGAAAAGACCACTTGGCAGGCTGAAGAAGAATAGGATTTCATCAAGGGAGGAGAAACTAAAGCAAATAAAGTGCGGAAAATGTGATAAGTTCAGAAGTCACAATCAAAAATCATGCATCAAGCCAATATAGGGTGTACAATGTTCATTTCAACATTGTGTTTATATGTGGGATTCTTTTATTGATGTTTGGAATAAGATTACATTGTGTTGGTAACGGGTATGAAGTGTGTTTGAATAACATGCATGTAGTTGCCAACATAATAATGTTTTTTTTTCCTAATTTTCATAGCGTTTCATTTGTGTTGTTTATATTTTATTTTGTTGTAGCAATTGGAACGAGGGTGTAAAAAAGAGGACATTGTACATGTTTTTTGGGTGGAAAATTGACATTTTTTGGTGTTTGATGATGAATACATGTACATGATGTGAATATTCACATCATATATTGACCACATGACAGTCTTAAGAGGGAATGTGAACTTTCACATGCATATAAATTGGGATGATGTGATCATTAACATCTATGTTGAACTTTAACATTATATGAATATTCACATTTGTGTTGAACTTTTCACATCGTTGATGTGAATGTTGACATGAATATAAATTGGGATATGAACTTTCACATGCATACAGCTTGGGATAATGTGAACATTCACATCTTTGTTGGACTTTCTTAATGTTGTTATGAATGTTAACATGTATTTCATGCACACAATATGTGTGTTAGAAGATAATTTGGTTCAAACAATTGCATAAACTAATAGATCAACACTAAATGTAGCTCAAAATACACAAGTGGCATATATTGAAACATTGATAAATATTATATCACTGATTCACAATCAATTTTGTTTATCAAAATATCAAAGCAATTTATACTAACATTCACATCGAGATTTGGTTAGTCTATAAGTGGACACCCCCCACCTACAGGTTTTCATATCACACTATTTTTGTGTGATTCAAAAAACTGTGTAATAATAAGTCTTGTAGTTCACACCATTCAAAACAAGTGAGGTTGCCAACAATTTCTTCACAGTATATATGTGCTTGCATGATGTAACACACTGCGGGCTCGCAGTCCATCCTGTAAATGCAAAATGATTATGATTAGCACTTGACATTTATGTTTGTATAATGCTTGTGGAGGATGTGTACAAATTGATGTGAGGCTTACCAGACGTTGGCCTGCTGAGGACAAACATTGACTAATATGATCAGTTCTGACGAATCTTGGTCTGCCAACTTGGTCCACAGTGGTGATCATGGCCAATCATGTACACAACGTTCTGGATGTAGTCCCTCTATCATGGCTGAATACAAGGAATTTCACTTTAGGCACCAACTGACATATATGTGCATACGTGCATTTTGGAATTTAACACATCACAACAAATGATACATATGTGTTAAATAAGTGCTACTTACAACTTGGTGTGCTTGGTCGACATGAGGGTCGTGTATGCTAGGTGTATTGGTCTCAGTGAGTTATAATGCCCCTACAAATTGTCTTTGACTCAAAGACAATGATTGTCCAGTGGAAGTCATGATGCAGTTGAAAGAGTAGATATCTCTCCTTGGTAGTCTTTCATATGTGCATCAATATGTTTACTTCTTTTGCAGGGAGGGTATTCTCATATCACTTTCTGTACACATTGGACATTCAATTATATTGATCATATTTAAATATGTTAATCATGCAACAGTCAAATTAATGGGATGTGAACATTTATACGAACATCAAATAGACTAAACAGTATTACAATTGTTACCAAACACATGCTCATGACGATGAATGAGGCTTCCTCTAAAGTTTGGTTGACCATCTCTTGTTGTTCGAGTAGTAGTTCAACACATGCATCTATCACCTGCACGAACAGAGGGGTGGTAGAACATTATTTGTGGTGGGTGAACAATGTATGTGTGTATGTGTATGTCTGTGTTTTGAATAGGCTAACAAGTGAATAATTTTGTTATTGACATATGTTGTTATGTATTGTTTCCTCTTTGATGAGGTACATGATGTCATCAAAATACATGTATCTAGACTTAGAGTTTCCTTTTCACACAAGCAACTTGTGCATTTTCAGTACACCAATGTGAATATTAACATTGCACATAAGTTAACCAAACTAAATTATTAAGTATAAATTTGAACATTCACACTCATAAAAGTTGAATATTCACATTAGATGTTTATACAATCACTTACTCATCACCTCCATTCTTCTATAAATTTTGGATCTTTTGCTCGTTGGGTTTGGACATCATGCTCCAGACCTTGAACTTGTTGGTCAATATGAATTTGTTAGATTTTTTTGGGTGCTTTGCCGGTGGATGCCCGTCTACATCTTGTACAATGTAGATTGTATGGGGCTGGTCTAGACCTCGCTCTTCCTCTTTCTTTTGGCTAAGTAGGTTTGGGTACTAAAAGTTAGGCAAGCGGTGTTTTTTCTGTTCTTTCTTCTTGATACACTTTACCCTAGACGGTGGGCGGAGATTGTGTTTCATTGGTGTAGGGAGTTGCTTTTTGAGGTTGTCATGAAGCTTTTGCACCTCGGCTTGTGTGACAATATGGATGAACTGATCATTGAAAACATCTTGCACAACTATTTTCTCACATTCTAGGTCTATGACTATTTGTGTCAAGCGCCACATTTCTACATGTTTTTGCTCCATGCAATTCTTGATCTCAGTGTTCATGTTGGATGGGCCAGATTGATTGAGCAGTTTCTCTTCAATGTCAACAATCACCCTTGCCCTTAACTTCCATGATTGTTCAAGGTGCTTGTATTTTACTTCTCATTGCCTTATGATGCCCCAAACTTTTCGATTTTCTTTCACAAGCATCTCCATGATGTCGTTTTGGGTTGTTCTTGCTACAAGGAGACCTCTTTTACTGGTTGGGCTACTAAATTCAATGTTGATGTCATCGTTATTGTCATTTAGGTCAATTGCCTCTGCAAAAAATTTAGTGTTGCTACGACCTTGTCGTTCGTTTTTGTTTTCATCATATTTAACTGATGTGACGGGTGAATCATCACAATAGGGCTCCACCTTCAATATGGTACGTTGATACTTTTGCATTTCTATTTAGGTTGTGAACAACTCACCAGGATTAACCTGAAATGCAAAAGTCATTTTAGTTAACCTAGATAAATTTTGTTGGTGTAATGATATGAATGGTCCAAACAACATTTGAAGGTCGTACCTTGTTAAGAGAAGCTCAAGATTGAACATGTGGGAGGATCCCAAAACTACTAGATCGAAATCGTCCACCAACAACCCCCCATAGATGGATCAAGAACATAGGGATCTTATCTTTCAACCAGTCAGTTTGACCAGGTTTAAGAGCACAGAAAAATAAGGAAGTGCTAGTAAGCCATCAATGCATATGAAAATATAGAAAGTAAAGAGGAAAAGGCATGACTTTTTAATAAGGGGTGTGTTAGCGCTTTAGAAAGATTATTGGGCCTTTATTACTAACAGAGAAAGGAAGAGAGTGGCAGTGATATTGAGTTTCAGATCTCGGATTCATTTGTAGCATAGGCTAAGGTCCAAATGGTAACAAGAATAGAAGATATCAGTAAGACAAGAGGAGTTAGCGGGGGTTGGCTTGAACCTTTATCCTACTTGCAACGTAGGAATGCTAGCTCGACCTCTTAAGAACTTGTGTTTGTGATATTTTGTAAAATAGATATGGCTGTAACATGGAGGGTAATTCAAAAAAAATTATGTGAATTCTTATTACTAATATTATAAAGTGACTTTTTTATAGTCGAAATAAAATGAATTTTATTTTGATTTGTTTTATTTATTTATTTTTTATTTTGTTTTTATTGTAAATGTATTTATCAATCACTTTTTTTTTTTGGTTGATTCAACAAAAAGTTGTATATTAATTCTGGGAATATTAATAATAGATAGAAGGATATCTGTGTATATCCTTTCAGTGAAAAAAATTATAAATAATGCAATTTACAAGACTGCTCCAAGTAGAGAAAGGGTGGATGACCCCGTCCTTGCTTGCGTCTCTGTCTCATACTCTCTTATTTTGCTCCTTTATGGTGACTCAACCCCCTAACCAATTAGGGTTAGGCTATTATGAAGATGATTCAATTATTAAGTGACATTCATAACCCAAAGAAAGACAAGTATTTAGATATTTACATATGATTCTGTGGTTAGTCCTTGAATCTAGAAAGAATTCATAAAGAGAATAAAAATCCACTCTCAGCCAAAGAAATGGACTCATCTTGTTGTGTAAAGTAGTGAGGTCCCACTTCACACACCAAGGGATGACATTGGGTAGGATGGTTGTGTGCTCACACAACCAATATTGCAACAAACAAACAAAAAAACAAATGTTAATTTTCACATTGTTAATATGTAATGTGGAAGTTCACATCATTGTGCATCGGTGTGAACATTCACATCATTGTCCACAAATGTGAATGTTCAAATATGTGGACACGGATGTGAACACCTGTGTGCATGGATACTTACCATCAACAGCATCACACAACCGATCACTCTTTCCGACTTCCTGTTGTTTTGGGCAATGGAAGAAATCAGCGTTGTTCTGATTTGTCTGGCCCAATTGAATTCTTTCATGTTTTGCAATGGGACCATATGCACATAGTATCCCTAGCCTATTATTTCGTCACTTGTTGAGGGGAAAAAAAAAACACAAAAAATCTTCAGGCATGTGTACATGCAAACTAATTAGGCAACCTCTTCATTGTCATTTCTCTTTTTTCCCTTTAATGCCTCCGTCAGAAGGGTGCGTATCCATTTTGAACTCAGCCGGCTAACAGTTTTGCACCTTTTATCTATGATGCTAGGCTTTGGCTTAGCACCATATGATAGGTCCATTGGTTTGGTGCCACAATCCATACCAAAGATCATTTTTATGTCACTACCTTGTATGCTCTTCTTTTTTTTCGCCAATATAGAAGGCCTCTTTTGATGTCTTGTGCATCTTCAATACACCCACAACTACATCATCACACTTCATGAACTTGTTGAGGTCGATTTCACTAATCCTCAGTGCCTCCAATAATTGCCAAATAGGCTTGCCTCAAACAGCTGAGTTAAGGTTCCGTAAACTTGGTGCTTTTCATTAACTTCACCAAGCCTATCTTGTTGAACCTATAGTTCACATGATGCATCTTAATATTGCTGATGTTATCCACAAGTGGGCTTTCATCCTTCACATGGTATTCTCCTCTTTTTTGTTTGGGAGCGTTTTATGTGCAACATTTGTTACATGGGGCATTCATATTAGGACAATATTCAAGCAATCACAAGAGGTAATAAGTGCTATTTTTTGGTAACAAAAATATTGATGTGAACATTAATACCAATGATGTCAACATTCACACCTGACTATGTATTCAATGGAGTAGAGGTGGTATATGCATGCATATTGGCATTAGCACACAATTATTTAGTGTGGATGTTCACATTCAAACAAGACCAATTTAACCACAAGAGCTAACAATTACATTTTTCCTCGGTGTCAAGTGTAAAAAGTGTATTATATATGCAATGACAAGATCTATCAATTAAAACATGTAAGGTGCATTATAAAGAGTGTAGTTATAATATGTTAATGGTAACATTCACTCATCTAATCATACAATGCTAATGACAATGACAATGTCAATGTCAATGTCAAAATCAATATTGAACCACATCTTACAATACAAAAGTTAACATCAACAGTAGAGATGTAAGTATTCACATGAATGTCAACATTAAAAAAGAGCCCATGCTAGATTAACCAGAATGTGAATGTTCACATAGGCCAATAAGACACCACTAACATATGATTGCTTTCAAAGTATATCATATTAACAACCAACATAATGTCACAACGCAAGGGAAACATTTACGTACAATCTCAGTAGCAACATTCATATAACTACATTTCACCAAACCAATTTAACCATTATTTTCAGCAACAAGAACAATGTAAATGTTCACATGAACAACTGAGAGTAAAAAAATGAGAATAAACCTCATAATCTAGTGCGTAAATTACCAATAGGTCCTAGTAGTTGAACTTAATTCCCATCAAGTTCCATTGAAAATAAGTATAGCGATTTTGGTTTAAAACTCGACCCATTTGATATTCTGGATTCAGGTTTCAAGGTTTTGTATTGTTGTTCTTGTCTTGTTCCTCTTTTCCCTCCTTGAGTTTGGCTTTTGTGTTGTGTTGGTTGCGTTTGGAACAGGTTGGTACTTTGTTTTTCAAAAACCTTGTTGCCCAGAATTTTTCTTCTACGCTCAAGTGTCACTTCTTGCGCTCGAGTGGCCTCTGTGAACTCTCAGTTCTTTTACAAGTCTGCAAAACTATTGGGAGAACGTATTTTGTGCTTGAGCGGTACTTGCTGCGCTCAGGCGGTTGTGTGCTCGAGCAACACATCTTGAGCTCGAGCGGTAGACATATGTCTGTAAAACTACTGGGAGAGTGTATTCTACGCTCGAGCGACACTTCATGCTCTTGAGCAATAACTATTTTTGTGTCTGGATGCTCGAGCGTCATTTCTTACGCTTGAGCGGACTGTGCGTATATCAGTTCGTAAAATTTAATTTTTACATCACTTTTCATCTCTCTCTCTCTGTCTAAACTCTCTAAAGACCCTAGGTTGAGACTCTCTCTCTAAAACTCACCTTCTCTCTTCTAAAAGACTTGGATCCATTGATTTCTCTACCCTACTTCCTTTGAAAAAAAGGTGAACTCACCTAGATCTTCGTTTTTATCCAAATAGAGTTGGGTTTCGGCTTCATCTAAGTTTCATCCGCGCTTGTCTTATCTTCTAGCTTTGAGGTAGGGATTCTCTACACTCTTTTATGATTTTTAACTTAGTTATTTGCTTTTATAAAACAATCTTGTTGTTTTGGGGAATTTTGAACAAACCTAGGGTTTTGGTTTAAAATCAAAAGAGGGGTCTTCAAATGGATGTGTTGAAAATGGCTGGGGAAGTGGAAATGTGGTTGAGTTGTGATAAAATTACTGATTTCGATACTTGAAATGGATTTTGGAAGAAAAAAGGTTTTGCCCTAAATGTCTCAAATATTTATTTTGTATAAATAAATGCAATTGATGTTGGAAATGTGAAATTGGATGGATATTGATATGGATGGTGGAGTTAGGTATGTATTATCACTCACCTTAAAATCTGGAAATTTTATCTGTATCGGAGATTTTATATCTGTTTAGAAATATCTATTTTGGGCTATAGGTGGAGGATAGTTATGATTGTTGTAGAAATTATATGAGGATTAGGTGAATTGAAACCAATTTCTCATCTATTTGCATTGAGCATTATCACATCTTGATACATTGTACATGTATAACATTTTTTACAGAAAGGGGTGAACGTAGGAAAAAGATGTGTATCACCAAATCAAGTTGGCCTGCGTGTCCAGGATGAAAGTCTCAAAAAATGTAGCTATACATGGGTGGCGATTCCCGCGGATGAAATATTCGTAAAATGGCAATAGTGGCACTTGTATAGGCTATGTTTACATGGGTGTTGCATGGATGAAATATCTGTGAAAGTTTGTACTGATTTGAGATTTTCTCCCCAATGTTTTATAATGTAAAAGAAATGAATAATGAATTGTGATATAAACCGGACTTTGTATGGTTTTGGAAAGAGAAATTAGACGTTTTGGTCATGAGCATTGCATATGTATTTCACCCTTATATCTTTGTTAAGATTCATATATTGTATTGGATTATTTCTACTGACTTTGGCTCACCTTATATGCAAAAACCATTTTTAGATGTTGGTGAGATGCCTCCACTATAGCGATCCCGGTTTTCCCTTCATTGTTTAATTGTATTCCGGACTCGGTTCCGTGGATGTGTTGTTGTCTTATTTCCATTTCTGTTCTTTACTCTTTGTATATGAGTCTTAGGTTGTGTTGGGCAGGTTTGAAACAGGTTGGTTGTGTTTGGAAACCAATGGTTGATGTCCAGATTTTGGGCTTGACGCTCGAGCGGACCTGTTTGTATATCAATCTGAAAAACAGCTTTTTGGATCACTTTTTCGGGCCATTCTCTCTCTCTCTCTAACTTTTCGAAGCTTATGCATGATTATACTAGATTTATCTCATTATGTAAGATACATGTACATCAATTAGATGGTGACTAATCATTGATGAATGCACCTATATATACAATGTATAGAAGACTAATGCTAATACATTGAATGTGATGGATTTATTATGAATGAATCTTAGAGATGCATTATGTATCTATTATGAATATGTAAGATACATTAATCTATCTAATGAATTCATTAATATAGAAGATGCATTATGTATCATGAATGTATGAGATACATTAATCAATTTAATGAAGTTCATTGAATGAATAACTTGAGAGTTTCTCTCTCTAAACTACATCTTCTCTCTATAAATACATCTAGTTCTAGTGATCTTCTACCCTAGTTCCTTTGTATTGAGTGTGGAGCTTCCCTTGATCTTCATTTTGATCCGAAAAATTGTGGGTTGGAACACATCCGAGTATTTTCATTATCTTCTTTGAGTCTCTTCATTTGAGATAGGGATAACTACTCATTTTTATGATCTTTGACATAAACTTTTGGTCATTTTGATTTAATGTTGGAGTTGAGTAATTTTGGGCGTTAGGGTTTCAATATGTAAAAGAGGGGTTTTGTTATTATGACTCATTCATGTGTATTTTGGGTCTTAAAATGATGGTAATGATGATTAGTAATGATATTTGAGCCTTTGGGTCAATATTGGAAAATGGGGGAGAAAAGCCCTAATTTTTTGATAAATTAATTTATATAATAAAATTTGGAAGTTATGGAAATATGAAATTGAGTTGGAAATAATGAAATTGGATAGTTATGAGATGAAATGGTGTAGTTTGATTGATTAATCACTCATTATCTGTTTAATGCATTTATTATCTATTTAGAAATAATTGCTTTGGATATCGGTGGAGGATAGTCTTGATTGTTGTAGACACTGCATGATGATTAGGTGAATTAAAACTAATAAGTTGAATATGTCATTGAATATGACGATTGGAATAATACATCGAATTTGTGTATTGATTGATCGTGTATATGATAATTGTTTATAAACATTATATTGTGTGGGAGGAGATAGGGGATGTACTCCACGGTTTGGGAGGAGATAGGGGATGGACTCCTAAACCAGATTTTATTTGGGAGGAGATAGGGGATGTACTCCACGGTTTGGGAGTAGCTAGGGGATGGACTCCTAAACCGGATTTTATTTGGGAGGAGGTAGGGGATGGACTCCATTGATACAGCAAATCAGTGTATCATTTATGAAGTATGAAGTGTTTTAATATGAGTTGTTATCTCATGTGAATTGCGAAGTATGGAAGTGTTTTATTATAAGTTATAATCTCATTTAAATTGTTGATATTGGAAAGGATCATTGACATACTTGTCATGGATTTGGATTGTGTTGTATCTTGGTTTATATGAGTTAAACATTTATCAAATGCTAATGTTTTAGTTATTGCTCATATTATGTTTAGTATATCTCTACTGGGCGTTGACTCACCCTATATGGGACATCATTTTCAGGTCCAGGTGATATGCCGCCTCCATGGATGTAGCTTGGGAGGTTGTAGAAGCTGAAGGCTTCCTTTTTGTGATTATTTTGTGTGTTACATGTAAATCAAGCCAAGGGCTTATTTTGTGTTTTGAGTTAGTACTCTCTATTTTTGTTGAACCCAAGTGTTGACTTGGAAAGTTATAAGCCTATAGGGCATTTATTTTTGTTGTCAACATGTAATATCTCTTGTAAGAATACTCTGATGTTGGGAATATGATATCTCTTTCTTGTATCCTGAATGTATGATTATGGGTTTATTTTGAGGGCGTTACATCCACCAAGGCAGTAGCTTTGGAGGATTGGAGTAAGAGGTCCATTTTGTTTACTTGTTGTAATTATTTTGTACAAGCCTAGGGCTTTATCTGTATTAGATTTAAATCCATTTTGATGTAACCAAGTACAATCTTGGAAAGTTGTAGCCTTCAGGGCATTTCAATTATTTATTTATTTATTTATTTTTGTTTAACTTCTATTTCATATCTTTTGTTGACACGTGCTATAGATTCAGGGTTAGGACTTATGAATGTATATTCGCATGTGTCACCCTTCTGTACAACTGAGTCCTATGTAATGGAAGAATATTACTCTGATCCATATTGTTATTCAATTATCGTCGTGAATGGCTTATTGTATTTATTTTGAGGCGTTACAATAAGTCCTAGTTAAATTGTAGCTAAAAATAATTTTTATGATGATTGTTTGCATATGTCGCTAAAAATTGACAATTAGTGACTTTTTTTTTGTCATGGTTTTATAAATTGTCGCTAAAACTTACAATTAATGACTTTTTGTGACAAAATTTTCAAACTATAGCAGAAAATTGAAAATTAGTGACTTTTTTTTGACAATTTTTTTAAACTGCCGTTAAAACTTATAATTAGTGATATTTTTTGTGACAAAAATTTCAAATTGTCACTGAATATTACCAATTAGTGACATTTTTTAATACTATTTGATGAAAAACACCATTAATTATCATAGGATCTATTGGACTAATAAATTCACCTATTAGGACCTATATGTAAATCCCCCTAATCAAATTCCATATGATGTGATGTTCACTACCATTAATCGGTCGCGCGGGAGGGGGAGGGGGGTCAATTTAAGCTGGTTTTGAATGTTCACAGAATTAAAACATACAACAAACAATAATAATAACAACAACAACAACAACATCTGAAATAACTGACTTGGTCCAAATTTTTGATTTTTATGTGAATGTTCACTCCTATTAACAACAACAATATCATGGGCTCTTGTTGAATGTTCACATAGGCCAATAAGACATCACTAACATATGATTGATTTCAAAGTATATCATATTGACAACAAACATAATTTCACAGCGCAAAGGAAACATTTACATACTATCTCAATAGCAACATTCACATAACCACATTTCATCAAACCAATGTAGCCATTATTTTTAGCCAGAAGAATAATGTGAATGTTCACACGAACAACTAAGAGTAGAAAAAATGAGAATAAATGGTCAATTTAAGTAGATTGTGAATGTTCACATAATTAAAATATACAACAAACAACAACAACAACAACAACATCGGAAATAATTGACTTGGTCCAAAATTTTGATTTCCATGTGAATGTTCACTACTATAACAACAATAATATAACTGCTACTGCAATATTTTTTTTGTGAAGAAAACCATATAATTGAGGGTTAGAGGTTCACATTTAGTGGTGAACCACAACAATCACACGATTAGGGCATGAACAACAATAATATGAAGTTCCACACATTGTATGAATAGAATTAGGGGATATTTGTGGAAGTTCACATTGTAGCAATTTCAAGAAGAGATTTAGGGTTTGTATACAAAATAGGTGAGATCACATTTTTTGCCCATTTCGATGGATAGGTTTTCACAGATGGTCGGTAATGGTGATTTTATCGAAGATAGAACACATGGATGGTTGACAATGCTGCTTTTGACGATTTTGGCAGAGGGATAATGAACATCGCAATGAGACGATGGGACAATGAGAGGGAATATAAGTGATTGTTGCATAGGGTTTTGGGTTTTTGGAAGATTGAGGATCTTCTCTGTGATTTTCTGCACAAAAAAAAAATATATATATATATATATATAAATAATAATAATAATAATAATAATAATAATAAATAAATAAAAATTAAAAAAAAAGAGAGGGGGAGAGAGACGATTATTTGATTCAAAGAATGAAACACATGTTGGGTTGAGGGTGTTTTGGTCTTGTTATCTGAAATAGGACCTAATGGACTAGTCAAAAAGAATCTGAATTAAATGGAATAGAACCCTTAGAGAGTGGATTTACTAAAAAAAGCTCCCACGAAAAAAAATATAATAATAAGTAAGAAAGAACTAATAATATAATTAAGGAAAATGTTATATAATGATAAAATCTAATAATATAATATTATAATATAATATTATAATATTATATTATTAGATTTTATCATTATATAACATGCGTATTTTCATATTATAAGTTTTTAATAAATTATTTTTGAAAAAGTATCATGATTTTAAGGAATATATTACCTTATTGATCAATAACTGACATGATTTCGATATTTTGAAAGATAAAAAAATAAATAAAATTAAAAAATTGATTTGCTTTCTATATAACATGTTTGAAAAGAGGTAAGTTCACTACGTCAAAATTGGGCTTTAACGGCGATTTTTTACCGCCGTTAAAGGCTGTAAAACCGCCGTTAAAGCCTTTAACGGCGGTATTAACGGCGGTTTCGTTACCGCCGTTTATGCGTGTGTCGGAAAAAGTGAAACTGTCGTAAAAAGGCAAATTACCGTCGTTAAAAGTCGACCAAAAACGGCGGTAATATAGGACCAAAAACGGCGATTTTTTACCGCCGTAAATAGGTTCAAATTTTTCAAAAAATAATTCTTTCTTCTTGCACTCCTCAAGTTTTGAACCCAAGATCTCTCATCCACCAACACCAACCACTCTACCACAACCACTCTTCATGAAATATATTCCCTAAATAAATATTTAAACATTACTTTTACTTTATTGTAGATGGTTTCGCCGGAGCTCGCCGGAGCACGTCGGAGTTTCGCCGGAGCTCCGCCGGCAAAGACCGCCGTCATTAACGGCGGTAATGATTGGGCATTAGCGGCGGTTTTGTTACCGCCGTTAAAAGTGGGCATTAACGGCGGTTTCGTTACTACCGCTAAAAGTGGGTTTCATTACCGTCGTTAAATACACTTTTAGTGGCGGTTTTTTTAATGGCGGTAACGAAACCGCCGTTAATGATACATTAACGCGGTATTAACGGCGGTTTTTGTTACCGCCGTTAATAGTACCTTTAACGGCGGTTTTCGTTACCGCCGTTAAAAAAACCGCCGTTAATGCCCTGTTTTGGCGTAGTGGTTTAAATGTTTAAATATATTAGCATATTGATCAAATGCCCAACAGTTTATTGACATATGTATTTTTATATTTTTTAAATTCAAAAAATTGAGAAAAAAGCATGGAGACTTTGAATCACAAAGATGCTTGAATTTTTTTGCTTGTATTATGTAATATTGGTTTGTCTTTTGATTTTGAACTTATAATAAGAATAAAAAATAATATTAAAGATTATTTTATTTGTTTCTTTCTTTTTGGTTAGTTTATAAAATGAGTAGATTTTCTTCAAATTTGTCTTCTATATATAACCCTAAAAAGATAAACATGTGCAAGTTTTGTTTCTCTTTTCAACTTATGTCTTTATTAATTCAAAATTTAAATATAGCATTAGGGATAAACTTATTCAAAGCACTAATTTCAGGCACGATCAAATGCATTATAAAGCTCAAATTAAGTAATGGTGTATATAATTTTATTTTTTACCTTAGTTTTTAGAAAAAAATTACCAGTGAATCCCAAATGATGGAATGTTATTCCATTTAGTCCTGTGTTTTTTCTTATGCACCATTTGGTCCTATTTTGTTGGTAAGAATATTTTCCTTTGATTTGGAATGGATTGAGTTTACATATTTACCCTTGTGGTCTAATTTGGAGGGATTCTTTTTGATGATGTGTGTGTTTCAATATGAAAAGTAACTTTTTAACATTTTCATTTGGTATTGTGACTTGTGCATAATTATTCACGTAGGAGAGTTCTAAATTGTTGTTGTGGTTTTTTTGTAATGTGTGGAACCATTTGTGCATTTCTGGGAGGTTGTTGGTTGCATTGATTTTGGTAACGGGGCAAAGGGATATTAAGGTTTTTCTTGTTTTTATAGGTATGGAGGTTGCTATTTTGTTGTTGTGTACTTACGGGCAAACGAATGTTGTTGTTCAAATGCATCAAGCCTTGACATTTACGCAGTTGGTTGATGGGATATATGGAAAGTTTGATGGAATGGTTCTTGAGATGGAGTTTTTATTGTTCTCTATACCTAGTTATAACGAGTTCAATGTTGAGTGCGATGAGGATGTTCAGAACATGTTGTCTCTTGCTAACTCTTTCGGACTTAATCATATTGATGTTCTTGTTCAAAGTGTGATGTTATAATTGGTGGCGGTAGTAGTGGAAGTGGTTGTCCGGGTGAGCGCGAGGGTTTCAGTAGCCCCATTCCTAGCTAGATGTTCGACATGGATGACCAGACAGATTTGTTACCGTCATATTGCCCACATAGGTCGAAGTTGTATTTGTCGTATGTTGGGCATATGGTGTTATGAATGTGGGTCAATTTTTCATGGGTATCATGAACGAATTTCTAACGGTGCTCTCCAAATACGCCATCAAATGCGGATTCCAATTCAAATATATGAAAAATGATTCAGTGTGAGTCATAGCTGCATGAAAGTTTGCAGATTCGACAGGCTGTACGTGGTTGGTACATGCGAGGGTGTTAGCATCAAAGGGCGTTTTTTGTTTAAAGAGATTTAATAGTTTGTATATGTGTGGTGTTGCTGTACGAATGTCTACGAATCCATGTACTAGGTCCGATTTAGTGGCTGATGTTGTTGCGAATCGGGTTTGTGCTCAACCATTGACGCGCCCAAATGACGTCATTTTTTATTTGAAAAATGACAACGGTCTAGATGTGAGCTACCAGGTTGCTTGGCGTGGTGTTGAGAAAGCGAGGGATGAAGTATATATGGATTATGTCGTGTCATTCGACCAACTTAAGTGGTATAGCGATGCGGTGTTGGAAAACAACCCAAATAGATATATAAATCTTGATTTTGAACAGGAAATCGGAAGGTTTGTTAGATATTTCATATCATTTCGTGCATGCATAAATGTGTTTAAGCATTGTCGGCCATTGTTGTTTTCGGATGGTACGTTTCTAAAGGGCCGGTTCAAGGGTAACTTACTTTCAGCTACCGCTAAAGATGGAAACGAAGGTAATGGGTGTTGTGTTTATATGGGAACATTTCACCATTCCAGTATTTTTTTTTTACTTAAAGATGCATAATTTGTTAATGTTTGTGTTTTGTTTTGGGAGCTGAGTGGGTTTGTGTATGGTTTGATGTGTTTTCTTTATTATGATAACCCCGCCATGTATAATATTAATTAATTAAGGAGACTCAGATTTTAATTAGTCATTATTCTGATTTAGTTTGAGAGTTATGGGAATTATTCAGTTTGATTCGTGTATGATTTGATTAAGAATTTATTTTGGAATTAGAAATTGAAAGCCTAAATGGCTTAAGAAGGTGAAAATAATGAGTTGAATTGGTTCAATTTTGAGTATTAGACCATATGGGAGTTCAATTAAATATTTGATTCAGTTTGGTAAAATTAAGATTTGATCAATTGTGTCATGTCCCAAATTTTAATTACTCAAATATTACCAAAGCCTGTAATTTAGGTCTATTTTTTTTTTCTTTAAAACAAATGTCCATTACCCTTGAGTAATAGAAACAGAATAATATGTGTTCTCTCTCGATGAATACAATAATAACTATAATACATGCCAAGCTTCTGCCACGAAGCTACAAATCAATAATTACATACATCAATGCACAACATTCATTTTTTTGCCACATCTACAATAAAATTATACATAAAAGATACAAGGACTCCACAACTCTTAAACTAATCAATCCAAATTTCTCTTCTTGAAAAAGAATAAAACAGTGAGGGGTTAGCACTAATGCCCAGTAGGAATCTCATAGTTCTACAACAATAGCTAACACATAGATAGAAATGATCATGCAGGTGGAGTGATACCATATAGTAAGGTGACATTTTGTAATTTTCAAAGTATTATATGAAGAGTATCTTTTTCTTAAAATTTCATTTAGACCATTAAGACAACTCCCTACCATATATGTAGTCTCTCATCATTAGCAAGTCATAAATTCTCTTTGAAAACGAGTACATTTAAGAAAGAACATCATCTTAAATTTATTAATCCGATTCCAAATTAATCTTCATTTCATTTCCATTTTTCCCTTATACTATTCCCAATTACTATACTCCTTAACATCAAAATCTAAAAGGATCAAAGTTCAAACATAACACAAGAGTAGCAAACCCCTTTTAATTCAATTTCTTAATTGTTTACAAAACAAAACTCATAATCTTCCCTTGTAGTCACAAACAATCCATTGAGTTCATCATCACCAATCCCTAATCCAATTACTTTTTCATTTGCCATTCTCCTCAAGTAATTTCTATTTTTAGTTTCCTTTCATACCAAATTACACATCAACTTGTAATTTCACGAGTTCATCACATGTCACACATATTATTACCGACTCAGTATGTTCCTCAACACGTTCCACCTTTAGCCGACTTGATACGGTAGAAAGTGGACTTCCAAAATCACCTTTTAGTTTTGGAAACATCCCCACATTTGCCAAATCCAAAAACGGCGGAGCGGTGGGCACCCAAAACATCCTAACCTTCAACATTTGCTGGCTCCAAAAAAGGCGGGGACGTGGACACCCAAAACATCACAACCTTCCACATTTGTTGGCTCCATAAACGGCGGGGACGTGGACACCCAAAACCATCTGTTTTCCACATTTGCTGGCTCCAGAAACGGCGGGCTCGTGGACACCCAAAAATATTTTCCCACATTCGTCCGGCGGTATGCGCAGATAAGGCAATTAGGCACCTTGACTCCCCACGCGGGTACCAATTTCAACTCACCCAACACAACTCAACACAACCCAACTCAACTCAACACAACTCTACCCAACGCAACTCAACACGAATCAACACAATTCAACATAATCCAATACAACTCAACATAACTCAACACAATTCAACATTATCCAATACAACTCAACGTAATTCAACACAATTCAACATTACAATTAGTGGGCAATGCCAACACGTCTTTCATTATTTTCGTAACACATTAATTTAATACACATCCACCATATATTGAAATTCCAATTACATAACAAGTACAAATATGTTCCACGACCTTCTTCATTATTCATCAAATCATTCATTGTTTTATTACAAAAATATAACAGCATATCCATAGAGGCATAAAGATTCATCTTTAAAGTGTTCACAATCCTTGGGTACAAACTATTTCTTTGCTTCTCCATATTACTATCAAGTTTTCAAATTCAATTCTTACAATACACTGATTATAAATTACTACCCAAGGTTATAAATTAAATTTCTAATATTTAATTTATTTGATACAACTCATTCATATAACATTGTCATATTTCACAATCTCTCATTTACCATTATTCACACTCATCTTAACCTAACATAGACTTAATTTCATTAATTTAATGTTAATAGAAGTATTCTTCATTTTTTTTTTTCCAAAAATAAACTTCATAACTAAAGTTGAACATAAATTTGGGCTTTTAGTTTTCAGATATAAAATCACTTTCTAACTACACAATAAAATTCTTAAATCTTCACTTCATCATCTTATCACAAATTTCGTATTATCCATTCATTAACAATTTCTCCCCCCCCCCCCCCAAAAAAAAAAATTTCATTTCATATTATAGCATGATTTACAATATCCATAATAAAGGTTCAATCGCTAATTTTTACATAATTTTCAAACACTTCCAGAATTCAATTAAACTTCTGTATATATAATTCAACCTCTCAATTTCATGATTCTACTTTCAATTTAGGCAAAATCATTAATTATCATCATGAGTCAACTTAGGGTTTTCAAGAAAAATCAAGACTTTCAAGAAAAATTCAAACTTCTCACACCACTACTTTTTATTCCAATTTTTCCATTGATTATACACCTAAGGTTCATAATCCACAATCTTAACCCAATAATTGAACCCTAACCCTTCAAACCCTAAGCCCCCCAATTTCATGATGTAACACTATATGCTTAAAAATGTAGATTTTGTATTTATATAATCAAAATACTACAAATCTATCTATTAATGCAAGTATTGAAGAAGAACTAGAACACCTACCTCAAGAATCAAGCAAAAGAGCAAAGCTTTGATGAGATTCCTTCACAAATCCAAACTTCAATCGGTTGAAAGGGAGATCTTCAAGCATTCTTCACTTTTTTATAAGGAATCTTGCCCAGATCTTAGAAAAATTAGAGGTATTTGGGCCAAAATTTCTAGGGTTTTCGGACTAAGGGTGAGAGGGGTGAAGAGAGAAGATGAAGGTGTGAACAATGATCTAGAAAAGTGATTTTAAGCTTGCTGAATTTGCGCAGTCTGCTCGAGTGTCGATTTTCACACTCGAGCGTATCTGCTTCCAACACAGATACTAAAACTTCAAACGGGCATAACTCTCTCATCTAGATTCCGTTTTAGGTCGTTCTTGTGTCCAAATCGAAGCCACGAAAACAAGCTTTCCAATGGTTCTAGCCTTCGACCCAAGTTCAAAGTGTGGAAAAAGAAAAGGACAAAAGAGTGACGACTATTCGTAGGAAAATTACCCAAGTCAAAGTTTTTGGTCCAATCTTACTTTACCATCATATTATCACTTCGATCAATGTCCCAAAGTAAAACAAGGAGGCTCCAAACACAATAATAAAAAGTCAAAAACAATCCCACCAGTCCCAAAAATTCAGACTCAACTAGGCAAACCGCTCGAGCGTCCAATCTAGCGCTCGAGCTAGCAGACCAACAAAGCTGTCCGCTCGAGCGACCACTCTTACGCTCAAGTGAAAATTCACAACTCTCAAAATCTCAGACAGACTGCAAAAAAATACTGGGAGCCTTACAAGTCCACTCGAGCGGCAACTCTCCCGTTCGAACAGAGGGAAAAAATTCTCGATCGTTACAAATTGGGTTTGAATTGAAGTCAATTGAGTTATGAGGATTGAGAATTAAGATTATTATGAAATAAATTTATTTATGAGGTGGTCAATTTGAATATGTAAGTTATTGACGGAGATTTTGAGTTTGACTTGAAATTAAGAGCCTTAAAGATTTGGAAAATCAAAATTGATGATGGTAATAAGTTTAATTTGATATTGGAGCCTTTTGGGGAGTTCGATTAAAAATCTGATTCAGATTGATATATGTAAACATAATTAATTCGACTCTAATGGAAGTCCATTCAACTAATTAAATTATGTGGGATTTGTGATTAGTTATGATTAATTAATTATGTGTTAATCATGATTTATTAAGATTAAGTGTTTCTTAATTAAATTAATCCTAAACATAAATTGAATTATGGAAGAATCTAGAATTGAGGATATATGTGGGTGTGGTTGTATTGAGCAATTTTGTGGGTCTGCTGAGAATTATATGTGTGTGTATATGTTAAGAGTTAAAGAGTGAAGTCATTGTTGTTGTTTTCGGGGGAAACAGCCAAGAGAGAGAGGGAGATAGCTGCTGGAGCAATAATAGAAGAAGAGAATTGAGCTTAAGGAAGGTTCAAAGAAGGAAAGTATAGAAAGGAAGGGAAAATTGAGGAAATCATCAAGGAACTCATCAATTGTATAACTTTAGGTAAAATTTCTCCATCTTTTTCATGTCTTGATCTTGTTTTGTATGGATTTACATACTAGAACTTGTATTTTGGGTTTTGTAGAGAAGTTTATGGAATTTAACAATCTAGGGTTTGAGATTGATGAATTCATGCATCTATCTTGTGTTTCATCCTTGTATTCATGGATTTTTCATGATTTTATGAGAGAAATCATGTAACAACCTTATTTTGTAAGATCGATTGCATGTGTATTTGAAGATTCAAGAAAGTTTCATCGTATTTAAAATAACGAATGATAAATTTTGAAAATTTGTTTTTGTTTTGAATAAAACTTTCAATTGATGTTATCTAACATGTGTTTAGAACCTTATGACACATTTTATGAAAGAAATTTGAAATTTGTTGACAATTTTTAAAGATGAGTTTTCATATTAAATTTACAAATCAGAAAACTTAGAGATTATTTTGAATCTTGAATTATTGTCACGCCCCGAAATAAAACCATAAATCCAACCAAGAACATATATAAATAACAGCATGAATCAGAATGTAATGTTCTCTCATTTCATAGAGTTAATGGTATAAAAGAGTTTAGCATAAGTAAATGTCCTATAGGCTTACATCTTTCCAAATCATGGCTTGGTTACAAAAAAAGTGATACTAGCTCAATACAAGTAAAGCCCTTGGCTATACAAATGAAATTACAACAAAATGAAGCTCTTGCTCCAAAGTCCCTCCAAGCTATTGTCTTGGCCGAGGCATATCACCAGCACCAGAAAATGATTTTTTCCAAATATGGTGAGCCAAAACCCAATAAAAACAATCTAACACAGTATATGGATCCTAACAAAGATACAAGTATGAAATACATATACAATGCCCGTAATATAATCATCAATATTCCACATAATCATGATATGCCATGTTCTATATCTTAATTCATTTCAAGTCAATTCATTTCATCTCAATTCATGAGTCGAATTCATTGTTATCTGGACAACCCAAATGAGATTACAACTCAGTGGTTCACAATTCGAGACAATCATTATCCAAAAACTTCAATTTGCCATTTTATGGAAATTTTGTCCGCGACAATCGGCACCCATGTATACTCAATGTGTTTGGGACCTTCACCTTGGATGCACAGGCCAACTTAATTCACTAGAGTCCATCCTCTTGCTTCTCTCACACATGGAGTACATCCCCTTTCTCCTCCCAAACATCATACATATATAATGTATTTAAAACACAGTCATATTCAATGACAACAAATAAGAGATTAGTTTCAATTTACCTAATCCTCATGCAATTTCTACAACAATCATAGTTATCTTCCACCGATAGCCCAATACAGATATTTCTAAACAGATATTAAATCTCAAGATAGATAATTTATTCAAAATTTCATAGATGAGTGATAATACATATAAATATTTAGTCAACATCTAGTCAATTTCACATTTTCAATCACAATTCAATTTATTTATACAAAATAAATATTTGAAACATTTTAGGGCAAACTCCCTCTTTTCAAAATGTCGACTCAAGTGCCAACATCAATTATTTTTTCATAATATAACCTCATATTCAACCTCATAACCATTTATAACTCATTCACTTAGAAACCTCTCTTTTGATTTAATACCCAAACCCTAGGTTTGTTCATAGTTCACCCAAATTCCACCACATATACATAACAACTCATAACTAAGTTAGAAATCATATGAAGATGTAGAAAATCCCTACCTCAAAGAGAGAAGACGAGCAAGGCAAAGATGAAACTTCAAAGATACTCAAACCTAACTCTATTCAGATCAAAATGGAGATCTTGAGATGCCCACTCTTTTTAACCAAGGCAAATGAGTAGAGAGATCACTAGATCTAGGTGAAAATGTAGAGAGAATGAGAGTTTTAGAGAGAGAGAAAGAGTCCCGATCTAGGGTTTTTTAGAGAAAAGAGATGGAAAAGTAGGATGTGCAAATTGATATACGCACAGTCTGCTCGAGCACAAGAGTTGACGCTCGAGCGTCAAACACAATAAGTTGTTCCGCTTGAGCACAAGAAATGACCGCTCGAGCGTAGAATACACACATCTAGTAGTTTTGCAGAGGGCAGACCATCGCTCGAGCTCAAGAGGGGTTGCTTGAGCATAGAAGACAATCTCCCAGTAGTTTTGCAGACCTACAAAAGTACTGAGAGTTTGCAAATCCCGCTCGAGGGCAAGAAGTGCCGCTCGAACAGAAGAGCAAAAATCTGGGCAACAAAAGCATGAAAATTAAGTAACCAACCTATTCCAAACATGTTCCTACCAACTCAATAACCAAAACTCAAGCAAAATAAAGGGGGAAAGACATGAACAACATTTGGAAACCATAAAACCCGAGCTCCAGAATATCAAATGGATTGGGTCAAAGTCGGAATCGCTATAATTATTCTCTCAATTGAAGTTATTTTACTTATTTTTGGAGCTTTAGGACTCTATTGAGGTTGGTTAATTTGAGTTTGAGAATATTATTTTGAAGATGAGTTTTATATTCAAGTTTATGAAGAAATCATTAAATTTTAAAGTTTTCAATCGACTATGTTTTTCATGTTTTCTTACATATGGGACCCCTTAGGACACCTAGAACTTGCATTTTAGCACTCGAAGAGCATGTTAGGAATGTTTTGAGCTAGGCGTAAGGTTGAAGTTAGGTTTAAGCCATTTGTTGCATTGTTTCTACTTCTTCAAATACATGCTATGTGTGATATGTAGGTCTTGCGCCAAGCGTTGAGCCGCCTGTTTAGATGTTTTCACATCTTTTCTTCTTTTGAGTTAGGGATTTCTAGTTCTCTTGCAATACTTTCATTTATGGATAGATTTGTGGTATTTTTCTTATACAAATTTATCTTTTATGCATTTTGTGATAAGTCATGAGATTGGGGGTTTGGGTTTGATGTTCTGGGGTTTACCTTTTTGGGTTGGGCTATGATTTTGGATGAATGATGAATAGAAGAGTTAGAAAAAAAGTGTTTTTGTGGAAATTTCAATTTCTTCAAAAACCCTAGTTTGGCTCATAAATATAGTTGATGATTTTGCTTAAATTTAAAGTGGCATCATGAAGTTAAGATATTAAATTGCACATATCCAAGTTTAATTGAATTTTGAAAATGTTTAGAAAAATCCATGTAACAAATTGCAATTGAACTCTTGTTGTTGATATTCTAAGTTGTGCTATAAGATGAGATTGAGTTTGGGGATTTAGAATTTGTGAATTGTATTAATGATATGAGATTTGCGATGAAATGATAAAGTGGAGATTTAAGAAATGCATTGAGTTATGTTGAGTTGTGTTGTGTTGAATTGGGTTGAGTTGTGCTGTGTTGAGCTGAGTTGGGTTGAGTTGTGTTGGGTTGTGATGTGTTGTAATTAGTACTGGCGCAGGGAGTGAAGGTGCCCAATCGCCCTATCTGAGCTTATCGCTAGATGAATGTGGGAAAACATTTTTGAGTGTCCACTGGTCCTGCTGTATAATAGTCAGCAGAAGTGGAAAAACGAATGTTTTTGGGTGCCCACGTCCTGCCGTATAATAGTCGATAAATGTGGAGATTGTATAAAATATTTTCGGTGCCCACTATCCCGCCGTATCAAGCTAGCAAGTGGTGGAACATGCTGAGAAATGTATTAAGTCAGAGATAATGTGTATGACTCGTAATGAACTTATGAAATTACAATGTCTTATGTCATTTTGTATAGATGAGAAAATGCATATAGAAATTACTTGAAAGAAATGAAAAATGAAATAGTAATTGGGTAAGGGGTTGATGATGATGAACTCACCGGGTTGTTTTGTGACCATAAGTGAAGATTATGAGTTTCATTTTGTGAATAATAGTAATATCAATTTGAGTTAAGGATTGTGGATTTATGGTAATTGTGGTATAATTGGGTTGGAAGTTTAAGTAAAAAGGAAGAATCTTGTGGGAATTTGTGAAGAATGATTTTATGAGAAATGGATCCTCTAATCTTATAAAGGATGGGTCTTCTTAAAAATCCTAGATTCAAAATTTTGATCTAAAGTGGGTTTTCAATTAGGTTGAGGATTTATTTCATAAATTGAAGAAGAATGTTTATTTGAAAGAGAGATTTGAAATCAATTGTAAATATTTAAGAAATTGATTTGAAAGGGGTTTATATTCTTGATTTAAGTTGAATTACTAGTGATGATAGAAATGTTGATGTGATGTAATGGATAGATAAGTGGAAATAGAGTGTACGACAGATGTCTTTGAATATAAGGGGAACCTGGACTTGTTATAGGATTATAGTATTTTTGAATTGTAAAATGGAAATGAAATGCGGAATGTCTTGGAATTGGATTAATAAATTTAAAAAGATGTTTCTTACGTATACTTGTTTTCAAAGAAAACTTATGATTTTTCTGATGATGAAAGATAAAATTTATGGCAAAAAGTTTCCTTGAATGTTCAAATGAATTTTGAGAAAATTATACTCTACTTATAATATTTTGGGCATACAAAACGTCACCTGGCTATATAGTATCACCCTGCATGCATAATAATTTCTATCTATGTGTTAGTCATTGTTTTAGAACTATGAGATTCCTACTAGGCATTAGTGCTCATCCGATGTTGATAAACTTCATAGGTAACTGAAGATTTCAAATATCAGGACATGGAATTTACTTCTTGTGCAGTCGTATGATTTTATTTTTGAGGTTGTAAGATATACTTGTAGTTCAAATATCAGTATTTTTGTGTATGTAATATGGATGTAAGCCTCAGGGCATTTCTTTTATTTGTATGTAAATGACACTATTGTGTAACGAGAGGGAACATATATATTTATTTATTCACCAATTCATCAAAGGGTGAGTTGTCATTTGTAAATGGATTTAATTAATGAATATTGGTAATGTTATCCAAGTAATAAAATACGGGGCGTTACATTTATGGTTTATGTAAATGTCATCAGGGTTGTTTCCCGTCGCGTTTGCGATTGTTGACACCAAAACGCAGAGAAACTGGGTTTTGCCTCAATTGTCGAAGGTTGTTGACAATGACCGTACGTTGACATTTGTATCAGACTGACATGTTGGGTTGTTACAAGCCATGACACATGTTTTCTCGATGGCATATCATGCATTTTGTTTGTTATATCTCCAAATGAATATAAGAGACCAAATGAAATACATCAACGCCGAACACAAAATTGGATTAATGCGTAAGTTATGTGAATGTGAATACCTACCTACGGTTACATCATATAATCTGAAAATTGAAGTGCTAAAAATGTGTAACCCGCACATTGTTGGAGAGTTTTTGAAAGATTTGCACCCAAAACATTAGGCTAATGCTTATTTCGAGTATGTACATGTTATGGGTCTATTATTTTTTGATTGTATGTTTTACAAATTTAGCTTTGGCATTTGTTTCAAAAGTTCATTTTGAGGGGTGAACATACCTACTTTTTTTTTTCCCAGCATTATGCCAACATGAGTTGCGACGTGTGTATTGCAAGGGTCGTCAATATGGTGAGATGTGGTTAAATGTTGCTGAGTCATTCAATAATTGGGTTCGAGAAATGCATCATTTTGTTATTACGCAATTGGTTAATGCTATTAAGGGTAAAATCATGGAGTAGAGGTCAAAGCCTAGGGTGAAATGTTGTAGTTGAGCTAATGAGATCTGTTCGAAGATGGAAAAGGAATTGGAGGTGGCTTATAAAGCTAGCAGAGCATGGATTGTAAGTCAATCTGGTGAGAATGTCTACGAGGTGCATTTGCACCCATCGGTATTGGTTGATGTTAGTAGGTGTACATGTTCGTGTTGTCAATGGCAAGTGAATGGGTTTTTATGTTCTCATGTAGTGGTTGCATTTCATAATAGTGAGAGGAACATATATGATTCGATTGAGTCGCATTACCATGTCAAGGAATTCATGGAATACTCAAAGTCAATTATCCCTATTTCAACAGTTGAGAAACCAATGATCACGCCTACCGATTATCTCATTGCACCTCCTACTGTCAAGTAACCGCTCGGAAGGCCAAAGCAAAAGAGGACTTCATTAAGAGGGGAGATGGTGCAACACATTCGGTGTAGCTATTGTAGGAAGATGGGTAACTATAACAGGAAGACATACAAAGAACCAATGTAGCCATGTCGCATTTCATTTTTCGAAGTACACCAGTTAATTTTGCATTCCTCGTATTAAGTATTACATTATGTTTAGAATGTGTTAACATTGCAATAGTGCATGTTAATTTCATGTCTTAAACATCTATATTATATTCAAAGTTAACAACCATTGTTGAATTGGCGATATTTCATTTCGCATTGCGAACCATTTTGGTAGAGTAGCGTTGTTATGTTTGTATGTTGCGTATGTGTTTTTCGAATACGATATGGTAGTTCATATTTTTTGCATAAACTTTTATTTTGGTACAGTAGCTTGTTCTTGCATTAATGTTACTAGGCTGCTGGGATCAACATCACTGATATTTTTAACCTTTTTGGCAACCAATCTATGTCAACCAACCATCTATGTCATCACCCGAACCCGCCCCCATGGGTTAAGGACATAACCGGCCAGTAATCAAGGGAATACCTACTGCCTCAAACCAAATAAGACATAACTCATCAGAGTAAAGGGGCCAAACGGAAGCAAATTTAAAACTTTGTCCTTAAAGCTGTGCTTATATGGCACGTCTTAACAAACCATACATATACATATTAATAACTCACATCAAAATATGTACCAACACAAAGTTCTGTACATACAGGATCATTCAAGTCTAGGTCAGCCAATCAAAACTATATACAGACGTATCCAAAGTCCTTACCAACATGACAAAATAAAACAAGATAGCAAAAGGGGCGAAGACGAGTCTCGTGCATGAGACGTAAGGGCTGACTCTTCAAAACCTTGGTTGTTCCACACAAACTTCACTGAGGCTGGGTTTGGACCTCCCTTGGCTCACCTACAGACACATGAATAAGCGTGAGCGAAAGCCCAGTGAATAATATCAAATAAAGAAGTTACACAAACAGTATTTAGAACAACGTGCTTCAAACAACCTTGGGCCCAATTCGTATTTCTATTTAGTATATATAAATATAGGTCAAGTGACTGCGATTCCAAACACATCATACGGCCTCTAGCCCATCCATTCATATCATTCATGTCATAAGGCCTCTGGCCCATTCATTCGTATCATTCATGTCAGACTGGCCTCTGGCCCAACCATCCTTTCATTAATGCCAGACTGGCCTTTGGCCTATTCATTCTTTCATTCGTGTCAAACTGGCCTTTGGCCCATTCATTCTTTCATTCATACCAGACTGGCCTTTGGCCCATTCATTCTTTCATTCATGTCAAACTGGCTTTTGGCCCATTCATTCTTTCATTCATGTCAAACTGGCCTTTGGCCCATTCATTTATAGCAAACGACCTTAGGCCCAACCATATGGCATAGCAAACATTTGTCCATAATTCAACGCAACAAACTCATAAGGCTTACAGAGAAATAAGTAATTGGACAAATAACATATTTCAAAATATCTTTATTAAGATATTACTCACAGTGATTGGCTGGATGATTTGCCCTGGAGCTCGACCCTACACATTCTGTGAAACACAATGGGTCACAAACAATCCAATTCGTTCTTAATTCACATATTTCTCTTTAGGCTTCTTTCTTATTCTTTTAATTCATTTTTAATGCTCAATGCATGCCTAAGAGTACTTAAAAGTAAAAGAGAATGGAAAACAAAACCCAGAACATCTTTACAAAATTTCAGAAACAGGGCTCCCCGCTCGAGCGTGGACTTTCCCGCTCGAGGGGACCCGTTAGGTCTCCAAAAGTGCTAGTTGCCTCGTTTTTACGCTCGAGCGTGAACTCGGACGCTCGAGCTGGAAGTCTCACTACATGGCTCCCCGCTCGAGCATGAATGTCCCCGCTCGAGTGGACACCCATGTCTACAGAACTTCTAGAAGCTCGTATTTCCCGCTCGAGCGGACATCCCAAATTCTGGAAAATCTAGAATTGTTCTTGAGCTCAAATTCAACATTCAAAGGCTTTAAATCTCAAATTAAGGCACCAAAAACATGTAAACACATCATATAGCATATGGACGTAAACAACATGAGGCCAATTATTCAAAATCATGGTCCAGTCTTCAAAATTAATCAACATTTCCTTGTATAATCAAGGCTCATGCATTCAAACTTCATATAATCTCCATATCTTCAATATTCAAACATGCATGCCAATTTTTGACTTGAATTCCATTTGAAATGATGTAAATGGTGTCTATTCTCATGAAACTTAACAACCCATGCTTGCATGTATGATCAAACTCCCAATCTTGCATAATTGGCATGCTACATGTTAGATTATGTAAATTCATGGCAATTCATAGTGATTCTATGCATGCATGAACATATCAACTTCAATTTCAACTTAATCAACTCAACTCATGATCTCTAACTCACCATTTAATCTTCAATTCACAAAATCACAACTCAAACTCATGAGTTAAGGGTTGATCACTCACCTAGGAGCTTTAATCTTCCAAACTTATGCTTGATTCTTGAGTTGGTCTTCAAGACTCTCAAGCTTCTTGATCAAACCTTCAATCTCCTACCCTCTCTCTCTCTCTAATTCGGCTTTCTCACTTTCTAGAGAGCCAAAATCAGGGAAAATGAAATAAAGGAGAGGAATTGAGTGTATAAAGGTCCTTTTATAGTCCCACTAAATCAAATTTGATTATAGTTAATTAATGGCACTTAATTAATCGTTATGAGTCTAATTATTTTGATCCAAATCAATTTTCAATTAAATTTCATCGTAGGCTCTAAAAATTACGCCAATCACAATGGCGCAGTCCGTTTCAGTTTCTATGGTCGATAGGGCCTTCAATTTAAATTCCAAAGAAGATAATCAAACAGATATTCCTACGGTGAACAGATAGAAATTCAAAACCACATATTTTCACATAGATGGCACACAAAATCATATGAAACACATAATCACATTCATAATAAGGACCAATTAGCATAATACGGAACAAGGTTATCACAGTCTTCCCCCCTTTAAGAAGTTTGGTCCTCCAAACTTAGTTTTCCTTCGTCGGGAAACAAATATGGATAGCGTAGTCGCATTTCATCCTCTTTTTCCCACATGGCATCCGTCCCATAGTGTTTTTTCCATTCCACTTTCACTATTGGGATGGACTTGCTTCTCATTTGTTTCACTTGTCGATCAACGATTCGTTTCGGCTATTCAGCGCACTCCATATTTTCATCAAGAGCTACTCGGTGATAATCTATCACATGAAATGGGTCTCGGAGATAACCCCTCAACATCGACACATGAAACACGTTATGGATTTGCTTGAATCCCGGTGGCAAGGCGACTCGATAAGCAACTGGGCCAAGCCTTTCCAGAATTTGAAACGGCCCAATGTAACGGGGCGACAACTTACCCTTCTTTCCAAACCTGACTTGGCCCTTCATCGGAGTCACATGGATAAATACATGGTCACCAACCTCATATTCAAAGGGTCTTCTTCGAACATCAGCATAGTTCTTTTGTCGATCCTGTGTCGTTTTGAGCCTTTGCTAGATAGTTTTGATCTTCTCAGAAGTGTCTTGCACAATTTGAGGCCCAAGTAAAGCTCTATCCCCGACTTTTGTCCAACAAATTGGTGATCTACACCTTTTACCATACAAAGCCTCGTATGGTGCCATACCTATGCTGGAGTGGAAGCTGTTATTGTATGCAAATTCTACAAGTGGCAAATAGTCTTCCCAACTCCCCTGAAAATCCAAGGCACACATCCTTAGCATATCCTCCAAAGTCTACATTGTCCATTCTGATTGTCCGTCTGTCTGTGGGTGGAATGCGGTACTAAACCTCAATTCCATTACCATAACTTCCTGTAAACTCTTCCACAATCTAGATACAAATTTCAGATCTCTATCTGACACAATAGATACCGGAACTCCATGTAAACAGACAATCTCATCAACATATATGGTAGCCAGTCTATAAGCATTAAATGTAGTTCTAACTGGTAGAAAATGTGCAGACTTAGTCAGTCTATTAACGACAACCCAAATAGTATCCATACCTCGAGGAGTCCGAGGTAGGCCAACAACGAAATCCATAGTCACATGCTCCAACTTCCATTCAGGAATAGGGAGAGGTTGAAGTAGACTGCCCGATTTCTGATGTTCAGTTTTAACTTACTGACATTGAAAACATTTGGACACATTCTGCAATTTCTTTCTTCATTTTAGGCCACCAATAGCTTTGTTTCAAATCTTGATACATTTTATTGTTACCTATATGCATAGCAAACACTGATTTATGGGCTTCATCTAAAACCCTCTTTTTTAGTTCCGGAATATCTGGGATACACATTCGGTTTCGAAATCTCAACACTTCGCCTTCAATGCTGAACTCTGCTTTCGGACTTGTCTCAAATTCATCAATCACTTTCTTGAGGAATTCATCCTCTTTCTGTTTCTGTTTAATCTCATCAATAATTGCCGGTTCGGCTGAAATAACGACTATCAATCTACCTTGTTCACATAATACCACTTCAATTTCAGACTTCTCAAAGTCTTGTAAGATTTCTTTCTGTTCAGTAAGCAAACAAGCCACACTTCCCATTGATTTTCTGCTCAAGGCATCAGCAACGGTATTAGCTTTCCCGGGGTGATACTGAATCTCAAGTTCATAGTCTTTTATCAGTTCGAGCCATCTCATCTGTCGCATGTTCAACTCCTTCTGTGTAAAGAAGTATTTCAGACTTTTGTGATCCGTGTAGACTTCACACTTTGTCCCATACAAATAATGCCGCCAGATTTTCAAAGCAAAAACAACTGCGGCCAATTCTAAATCATGTGTTGGGTAGTTCTTCTCGTGTGGTCTCAATTGTCGGGAGGCGTAAGCAATAACCCTTCCGTTTTGAATTAATACACAACCCAAGCCTTTATAAGACGCATCACTGAAAATTACAAAGTTTTCTGTACCTGTGGGCAATGTCAATACCGGTGCAGTGGTCAGTCTTGTCTTTACTTCATGAAAAGGAGACTCCCTTTCGTCATTCCATTCAAATGGTTGCCCTCTACGTGTCAATTGGGTAAGAGGTATAGCTATTCTTGAAAAGTCTTTTACAAACCTCCTGTAGTATCCAGCTAAGCCCATGAAACTGCGGACTTCCGTCACATTAGTCGGTGTAGGCCAATTCACAATTGCTTCTATCTTCTGTGGGTCCACTGAAATTCCTTCCTTGTTGATCACATGCCCTAAAAAGATAACTTCATTCAACCAAAATTCACATTTCTTTAGTTTGGCAAATAATTTCTTTTCTCTAAGTGTTTGCAGGACAGTTCTCAAATGATGTTCATGTTCAAGTCTATTCTTGGAGTATATCAAAATGTCATCAATAAAAACCATAACAAATTTATCAAGGTAGGTTTTAAAAATTCGGTTCATTAAGTCCATAAACGCTGCCGGAGCATTAGTCACTCCAAACGGCATAACAAGAAATTCAAAGTGACCATACCTCGTTTTGAATGCGGTTTTCTCAACATCCTCTGCCTTTACTTTCAACTGGTAGTACCCGGATCTCAAATCAATTTTGAAAAACACTTGTGATCCCTGCAACTGGTCAAACAGGTCATCAATACAGGGAAGGGGATATTTATTCTTTAGTGTTACCTTGTTCAATTCTCGATAGTCGATACACAAACGCAAAGTTCCATCTTTCTTTTTCACAAATAACACTGGTGCACCCCATGGTCAAGTGCTAGGTCGGATGAACCCTTTATCAAGCAGGTCTTGCAACTGTTCTTGTAGCTCTTTCATTTTAGCAATAGCCATTCTCTAAGGAGTTTTAGAAATAGGCTGGGTGCCTGGCATAATCTCAATTGTAAACTCTATCTCCCTATCCACCAATTCCCCTGGTAGTTCATTTGGAAACACATCTGGAAATTCTCTAACAATAGGGATACTTTTCAATTCAACATTCACAGATGGTTCAGACAACACATAACACAAATAACCCTGGTACCCTTTCCTGATTAGTTTACATGCCTTCATTGTAGATATTAAATAAAGTGGAGGTACTACCCCGTTACCCACAAATACAATTTCTTCCTGTTCTGGTGGTCTAAACACAACCAGTTTTGTCACACAATCAATGGTGGCACAATATTTAGTTAACTAATTCATGCCCAAAATTACATCAAAGTGCCTAAAGTTCAAGGGCAGCAAATCCACATATAGAATGGCATTCCCAACACGCATGTCACAAAAACGATATACAGATTCACACAATACAGATTCCCCGGATGGAGCAGATATACATAGTAGGTATGGCAATAATTTTAGATGTCTACTAAGTCTAGATACAAATCCACATGTCACAAAAGAGTGTGTTGATCCGGAGTTAATTAACACAAAAGCATCCTAATTACATATAGAAATAGTACCGGAGACAACTGCATTGGCATTCCGTGTATCGTCCGGAACAAGCACGAAAACTCTCCCTTGCCTCACGGTATCCCCGGTGGTAGTAGATCTCATAGTATTTCCCGGCTTCGGGATCGATACAGTTGAGCTAGCAGCTAGCTTCCCACTATTCTGGTTACAATCTCTAGCCATATGCCCTTGTTTACCACATTTAAAGAAGGCCCCTGACACACGGGAACAAACCCCACAATGCCTTTTACAACAAATATTACACATTGGCAATGTATCCCGAGAAGAATTAGAAGTACTCGAGGAGCCCGTATTCTGCTTCTTAAAAAATTTCTTATTTGAAAAGAAGCCTTGTCTTTTGTTGCTTTCCAGTCGGTTGTTGGTTTAGTTTGTCTAGCTATACTAGCTTCTAATATTATGGCCCTGTCTAGCACCCCAAAATAGGTTTCCAGCTTCAAGACATTCACCCTTTCCAAAACGTCGCTTTGAAGCCCACCTCAAAGTGCCTAACTTTCTTATAATCAGTATCAATCACATGTGGTGCAGACCTGGCCAATTTAGTGAATTTGGCCTCATACTCAGCCACTGTCATGCTGTCTTGTTTAAGTTCCATGAACTCCAACACTTTCCTATCATGGACACACTGCGAGAAGTATTTGTCATTGAAAACTTCCAAGAATTTCGCTCAGTCAACATCTTTATGATTTTTCCGCATTAACATCCACCATCTTCTTGTTTCATCTTACAGCATAAAGGTGGCTAGAAGTACTTTCTGTGTCTCCGAACACGGGAACACATCAAACAACTTTTCGATGCCGAGAACCCATGCTTCGGCCTTCAACGGATCTAATCCACCATGGAACTGTGGCGGTTTCATTTTCTTAAATTCTTTGGTGAGGGCTATTATTCGGTCATCATTCTGATTATCTGGCACGGGTGGTGCCGGAGGTGGAGGCGGAGGATGTGGTTGTTGCCACTGTTGTTGCCACTCTTGTTGTTGCCTTAATGTTTCTGCCATTTCCTGAATCAAACTCTCCATTCTATCCATTCTGGCAGTAGAGGACTCCTCTATCTCATCACCTCTTGTTCTCACCATCTGATTAGACTTGCATTATACTCTATACAAAAGATTCACGAGTGTGCATATACTAACGAGCATACACATTCAAATAATTTGCAATGCAAGCAAATCACAAACTTATAGCACATTCTCGATGCTTCCAAATTCATACTGATCACATGAATGCATCCTAGATCTTTTCTAGACGCTTATTGCTCTTTTGGACAAGTGTGTGAGTTATTAACTCCTGCTCTGATACCACTCTGTCATGACCCGAACCCGCCCCGATGGGTTAAGGACATAACCGGCCAGTAATCCAGGGATTACCTACGGCCTCAAACCAAATAAGACATAACTCATCAGAGTAAAGGGGCCAAACGGAAGCAAATTTAAAACTTTGTCCTTAGAGCTGTGCTTATACGGCATGTCATAACAAACCATATAAATACATGTTAATAACTCACATTAAAATATGTACTAACACAAAGTTTTGTACATACAGGATAATTCAAGTCTAGGCCAGCCCATCAAAACTATATACAAACGTATCCAAAGTCCTCGCCAACATCACAAAATAAAACACGATAGCAAAAGGGGCGAGCAACGAGTCTCGTGAGTGAGACGTAAGAGCCGACTCTTCAAAACCTTGGTTGTTCCACACAAACTTCACTGAGGCTGGGTTTGGACCTCCCTTGGCTCACCTACAGACACATGAATGAGCGTGAGTGAAAGCCCAGTGAATAATATCAAATAAATAAGTTAGACAAATAGTATTTAGAACAACGTGCTTCAAACAACCTTGGGCCCATTCGTATTTCTATTTAGTATATATATATAAATATAGGTCGAGTGACTGCAGTTCCAAACACATCATACGGCCTCGGGCCCAATTCATTCGTGCCATACGGCCTCTGGCCCATCTATTTATATCATTCATGTCATACGGCCTCTAGCCCATTCATTCGTATCATTCATGTCAGACTGGCCTTTGGCCCAACCATTCTTCCATTCATACCGGACTGGCCTTTGGCCTATTCATTCTTTCATTCTTGTCAAACTAGCCTTTGGCCCATTCATTCTTTCATTCATACCAAACTGGCCTTTGGCCCATTCATTCTTTCATTCATGTCAAACTGGCCTTTGGCCCATTCATTTATAGCAAACGGCCTTAGGCCCAACCATATGGCATAGCAAACATTTGTCCATAATTCAACTCAACAAACTCATAAGACTTATAGAGAAATAAGTAATTGGACAAATAACATACTTCAAAATATCTTTATTAAGATATTACTCACAGTGATCGGCTGGATGATTTGCCCTGGAGCTCGAGCCTACACATTCCATGAACACAATGGGTCACAAACAATCCAATTCATTCTTAATTCACATATTCCTCTTTAGGCTTCTTTCTTATTCTTTTAATTCATTCCTAATGCTCAATGCATGCCTAAGAGTACTTAAAAGTGAAAGAGAACGGAAAACGAAACACAGAACATCTTTACAAAAATTCAGAAACGAGGGTCCCCGCTCGAGCGTGGACTTTCCTAGTTGAGCAGACCCGTTAGGTCTGCAAAAGTGCTGGTTGCCTCGTTTTTACGCTCGAGCGTGAACTCGGACGCTCGAGCTGGAAGTCTCACTACATGGCTCCCCGCTCGAGCGTCAATGTCCCCGCTCGAGCGGACACCCCTGTCTGCAGAACTTCTGGGAGCTCGTATTTCCCACTCGAGTGGCGCCTTCCCTGCTCGGGCGGACATCCCAAATTCTGGAAAATCCAAAATTTTTCTTGAGCTCAAATTCAACATTCATAGGCTTTAAAGCTCAAATTATAGCACCAAAAACATGCAAACACATCATATAGCATATGGACGTAAACAACATGAGGCCAACTATTCAAAATCCTGGTCCAATCTTCAAAATTAATCAACATTTCCTTGTATAATCAAGGCTCATGCTTTCAAACTTCATATAATCTCCATATCTTCAATATTCAAACATGCATGCCAATTTTTTACTTAAATTCCATTTCAAATGATGCAAATGGTGTCTATTCTCATGAAACTCAACAAAACCATGCTTGCATGTATGATCAAACTCCCAATCTTGCATAATTGGCATGCTACATGTTAGATAATGTAAATTCATGGCAATTCATAGTGATTCTATGCATGCATGAACATATCAACTTCAATTTCAACTTAATTAACTCAACTCATGATCTAACTCATCATTTAATCTTCAATTTACAAAATCACAACTCAAACTCATGAGTTAAGGGTTGATCACTCACCTAGGAGCTTTAATCTTCCAAACTTATGCTTAATTCTTGAGTTGGTCTTCAAGACTCTCAAGCTTCTTGATCAAACCTTTAATCTCCTACCCTCTTTCTCTCTCTTATTCGGCTTTCTCACTTTCTAGAGAGCCAAAATCAACCAAAATGAAATAAAGGAGAAGAATTGAGTGTATAAAGGTCCTTTTATTGTCCCACTAAATCAAATTTGATTATAGTTAATTAATGGCACTTAATTAATCGTTCTGAATCGAATTATTTTGATCCAAATCAATTTTCAATTAAATTTCACCGTAGGCTCTAAAAATTACACCAATCACAATGGTGCAGTCAGTTTCGATTTCTGTGGCCGATAGGGCCTTCAATTTAAATTCCAAAGCAGATAATCAAATAGATATTCCTACGGTGAACGGATAGAAATTCAAAACCATATATTTTCACATAGATGGCACACAAAATCATATCAAACACATAATCACATTCATAATAAGGACCAATTAGCATAATACGGAACAGGGTTATCACAATCTACATGACATGCTCCACAAAATTCAATTCATGAACCAACCATGTTTAACAAGACTATGCAACATTTAACTTCTCAGAGACCTAAGTGAAATGAAAATCATATTTCTGGGACATCTGGGCCGTGTAATTTTAAAAAATTTCACTCAAGCATAACCACCCACTATCAATGGAAGGGTATTCATAAAATGCAATTCGATACGGCTTGCCACCTCAAAAAAATGCTTACAAGTTATGTTATCCGTATGCGCGCAAAACCAAATTTTAAAATACACAAAATTATGACCACCAAAAAATGTAGCACACGAATCTACGTAAAAGTAGCCATTAACATTGTATGCCACTCAAAAAATCATTCGTCTAGATAGACCCAATAAAAAAAATTAAAAATAGGTCCGAAATATGTAGTTGTCAAAATGTCAAGAGGGGGCGCGACGCGAAGGTTTGGTAGTGGATTATAGGGTTCTGGATCACAGCCCTCTCCTTGGATCATTGACGAATGTTTTCACCATTGCCACCCAGTAAACAGATGGTGTTAGACCATCCATTTTGGTGTCAATATTGACCATGTGCACATACTGCCGGATGATGAAACATACCAACATAGCACATTCAGACCTAGAACTCTAGGCAAAACAAGTGTTATCGGCAATGCACATAAACAATGGTGATCGTAAACAACGGGGAGTGGTGTTGGTGTATTTTTGTAACCACTTATGTGTTAGGATCTTGTTAATGGCAGTCCATTACTAACTCCAATATCCCATCAATGTCCCCCATTGCTGGTTTGTCAGATGCTTTACTATTTCCCATAAGTTGAGTTTGGTATTGCACCGCCCATTGTTTCTGTGACTAACACATGCACTAGTTAGACGCAAGCTTTAATGGTATACAACTGAACAACCTACAACCATTACAAGACGGCGAGTACTATGTTGTATACAAAAAATAATATACTTGCACTTGTCAAAATTTGTGGAAGCAGTACATGATGAAGTTAACAATGTACCTCAATTTCAATCAATAATCTAATTTCCATTTGTCTTACTTCAAATATTACTTTGTAGTCACCACACAAGATGAATATAAGTCATTACTTTCAAGGGTTTGTGCATTTGATAAAAAGAATAGCATAGGTGCACTTACCACTTTCAGTGCCTAAGTGAAATGCATATCTTAGATTCCACGCCATTGTCTCATGGAATTGTAGTGTTCCCAGGTGTCACATTTTGAATTGTGTACCATTATGGTCCAGTGCTTATAGTGGTATATCGGGAAATGAATGTACCGGTGTCCTTTCTCTGCCCTGATGTTCACCTCAAGGAACTTTTCCTTTGATGTTGTACTCGGGTTTCTCATCATGTCCTGTTTACATACACAATATATGTTATGCTCATTAAAGCCATGTTTTTCATTTTCCTACTGTGCAATACATATCGCACAAATGTAGCAGGCGTCCATGTAATTGCCCTCCGTAGCAGCTCTATGTTGTAAATCCGCAAAGATGGCAACATATGCATCGATAACCTGTGCCACATTACTCATGTTTACAACAATGGTACAAGTTTCAGCACATTGTGTACTAAAATTACAAAACATAAATACAAACACATTACATCCCACTCATTTCACACATCACCAACCATCCCACTTACACAAGCCCCCTGCTTCAAGGCTTGGATATCAGCAAAGTATACGCATATGTCGTTGGCTTCCTCGTCCTAAATAATAGCCCTGCACATTTTTTGACACAATTAGTTTTCGTTTTGATTTTCAAGGAAAAAATACAAGTTCACCATTTTTACTCTAACACATACAGCAAAATTATAAGTTTGTCATTCTCAAAACCACACGCAAATTACCTATCGCCGTGGAAATTGTACAAGTCTTCCAGTTGTTCCTTATCATCCGTTGACATCATAGTCCACATGGTGTACTTATTGTTCATACTGAAGTTGTTCTAGATTATTTGATGGATGTTAACATTGTCAAGGTTGACAATGTTCACAAATTCCAAGTGTCCCCCATTTATTTAGATTGCTTTGCCCGTCTAACGAGTTCAGGATAGTCGCAATCAGTCAATCGCAGCTCGTGCATCGGCATGTTTTTAATGTGTTGCACCAATGATGACACCATCGAATTGCAACTGTTCACATCTTTATTCACCACGATGACATTTGTCATGCTTTCCTTCATAACATCATGAACACCGTGTGGACAGTTCTCAAGCACTTAAAAAATAGTCGGCGATCGACCCACTATCTGCATATTCAGGTGTGGACGTCCACAGGAGGCATTCTTTTATGGTGATGCAATTTCCACACCACCATTTACATTGACCCAAATTGCATTCAGAGGCGCAACGAGTGCAAATCCACTATTCGGTAAGGCAAAACGTTGGTTACTGCCACTGCTATAGGTGTTGTTTGAGCTTGCACGTTTCTCTAAATGTTGGTCAGACGGTGTGCTCTTACTTGAGTTGGCATTTGCGGCTAACTGTGTTCAACAATGCGACTTTATCATTCAATTGAGACACCAAAACACTTAGCCGCTTTATCTCTACGTCCTTTGACGTAATTTACGCTGTCAAACCCAAAAAACAAATTTGTGATTCGTGTTCCAAGCATACGTTCCAAACTGGCAACTCACACTTTTAACTCTTTCACCCTTGCGGTCTTATCTTGCTTAGCGTTCTCCAATTCTTTGATTTTATGCAAAGCCTTCCTCAATTCATATCCCATATCACTATCGTCCCCATCCATATCATTAGCAAGCATGCTAGACAGTTCAAGGAGGTCTGAAAACAATTCACGTTACCTAGCTCTAGCTACCGGCATTTCACAGCACGTCACTGCCATCCTTGTTGGCATCAGCTATGGCTTCATTGTCAACATGACCACCGTTGGGGGAGTTTGGTCTCCAACAATCAAACCTCGGCTTTGCGTTATTAACCTCACTGACAACATTACCAATATCAGCATTTTTTGCCTCGTGCTCAACCTCTAAAACACCACTACTTTGTTGTCTCTTTGCATGGTCATCGATTGGTGCATTCATGTAGTAACGCTCAAGGATAGTCGTACACAGTTTGTCATAATTCATCTGCATGCATAATCGATTAATGTACTTACAACGAGACAAATTATAAAATGAAATTTTCACAAACATATCTTTAATTACTTTGGATGATATATGTTCAAAGTTTATCTTCATTGAACAAAATCAGACGATGGCTTCATCTCGGACGATAGATCCAATTTCGCCTTCCCACATTCCACACCAAACATAAGTCAGATATCGTTGTTTCACAGCGCCAAACCACACCCACCTATGTAGAACTTTTCGTCCCCTATATTTTATGTTTGAATCGTCCGACATATAGTTTCATCACACTTCCTAAACAAATTTGGTTATAAATTGTGTGTATGGTTAGCCTCTATCATTAGCCAAAAAGGTGTTCTCTGGAGCTATCGAATGTGCCTATCATCAAGTTTTACCTCAAGCATGGTTTTGATCGTGTCGACTATATTTGAACGGTACATCAGTGTCGTTAGCTCCATATCAGGTAATTGCTTCATGGCTGCTACAGCTTTTCTCAACTTGAAAGGTAATTTCGTTTGTTTTCTAATTACAAATCGTGTCGACGTGGACACCTTCACTCTGGAACTGTGTGTTTTGACAGTAGGGACCTTACGGACAGTCATCACCTGAACGTTACAAAGATTAGGTAATGTTTATTACTTAGGTACGGCGGGTCGTGGTGACAAAACACATTATTAATATTAACAAAATACACACATCATATAACCGAATTGATATTTTTAGATACAAAATGGACAACGCGTAATCAATATATAACAAACAAAACATAACACATAAAACAAGAACCAAAATGAATGCCATCACATCAACTAGACATGTTGCAATGTGTTGTAACCAGTTCATTGAAACTACATTATGAAATGTGAAAAACATTTTTCTATTTTAAAAATTTTAGCAACACTATAACTCAACATGTTTCACAACACAAACACACAACTTACGCATACACCTATATTTCATTATACATAACACACAAAATGACTACCATCACGTCAAATTGGCATGTTGTAATGTGGTGTCACCAATTCATTGAAATTATATTATAAAATGTAGCACGACGCAACATATGTGTCAAACCATGGCAACAACTACAAGAACGTACAAGGGATGAGTTGAATACTACGTAATTTCACACCACGTTACCTACAATTCTACAAATCCTCATAATACCACAAACCGGCAGTTGTGGCATTAAAATCCACGACCGCAACCAATAATCTGACACCAAATCTATTCACCACATAGGGTAAATCACGTTACCACCACAACCACTATTTCATAAATATAACGCGAAAACAAGTCTAATCAAACCATATACAGTTCGTGGACATGAAATTCACATCGACATAATACCAAATTAATCATGCATTCCATTCTATCACAATAAACCATAACTACTTAACATTAATCCCACACAACCATTACAACAACAACAAACAAAACAATCTCCTAAAATGCCAAATACGGCTTCCCTTCATCCACATATGTTAAAAAAAAAAAAAAAAAAAAAAAAGAGATAAGAAGAAAAATCTGACACCGTATTCGTTCACCACATTGGGTAAATCATGTTACCACTACAACCACTATTTCAGAAATAAGACAAGAAAACCAAGTCTAATCGGACCACATATAGTTCGTGGATATGAAATTCACATTGACATAATACCCACAACTCATGCATTCCATTCTAACATAATAAACCAAAACTACTTAACATCAATCCCACACAACCATTATAATAACAACAAACAAAACAATCTCCTAATGTACCAAATATAACTTCTTATGGAGAAGTGGTTTGGAAATACTCTTCTGATCTTGGGAGACACTCGTGATCCGCTGATAGTCACCTGAAAAGGAATAAACACTCCGGTCGGGGGTGCCAGAATTAGCACTCCGACGGACAAGTCAGTCTCAGCACTCAAGATTACTTATATTCAAAATTAAGCACAACAATTCTCACATACCTTTCTTAGTCTGTTGTTCCTTTATTTATACTCGTTTCCTGAGCCTCGGGGCCAGGTCCACTTTTCACTCATTATCCTTTTACTTACTCGGCTCCATAGTTCGGTATCTACTCAGCTTATCTGTTTTATTCGGCTTCCTGATCGTGCAGGAAAGAGCCGAGTAATATCTGTCTTCTAGAGTACGCTTCTGATTCTTCCAATTATCCGGCCCCCACAATTGCCTCCCAAACACCCCTACTAGCACCAGTTAGTCAGCGTGTTTGGTTTCTAGTCTGGGAAGTCAAAAATTCGGCGGTTAATCCTCTCCCCGATGCGTGTTAGAATGCGTACATGCCTTTTGGTCATTGTAACGCTTTCCCGCCTCATTCGTGCTTCTCTCGCATTTATCACAATTTGAAACGTCAGTCCCTTCAAATGCACACTTTTTCGAATATTTGAGCCTCCTAGATTGCCAGTCAGTATCTCTTCTCTGACTCGCGTTTTCTACAACTCCTCTCCGTCTCTTCTTGTCTCCTTTGCTTTTCTTAAATTTTCTTCTCTTTTCTTTGTAATCCTACTTTTCGTATTTGTTTTTAATTTAGAATATCCTTGGGTCCTTACGAGAATGGCTAAACATTTGAAAGACCTCCTTTCCGAGGGTCGAATTTCTGGGTTTTGATAACATTTCTCTATCCCTGACGATGTCCATCTATCTCTAGTAACAGACAATACCCTTGATATGGAGAGGGAAGACCAAAATACCATCGTTTTTCCTCTCCTTTCCATTGCGGAGGGCGGGGTTCGTTTTCCCCTTCATCCATTTCTTTGGGCCGTCCTCCGCCATTGGGGAATGATTCATTCCCAACCCAATGTGAACTTCTTTTGAATCACAATGGGAATCGTAGCGTTGAACCGGCGCCTTAGGATCAACCTTGGCATTTCAGCGATTCAACACTGCTACGCCTTAGCCAAATCCTCCGGTCGGCTCGGGTGCTATTTTCTCAGGGCCAAGGACACCGACCATCACTTGGTTACCATGCTTGCCAGCTCTGGCAAACGAGTTGATGATGTAATGGTCAATGTCCGTGGCAACTGGGAATTCGACGAGGGCGAAGATCGCCTAGACCCTATTCCCAGAAAGAGGGGCGAACCAAGTTGCCGTGTAACCCCTTGTGTCTATTGATCTTTCTTTTATTCGGCTTTTTCTTCAAGTCTAATTCTTTATTTTTGCAGGCAGTAAGTTGAAGAGGATTTTGACCTCAGCTGACGACGCAGTCCTCGCGGAAATTAGGACTGCACTAAAGTATTTTGGCCGTCCAAACGTACAGAATCAAGGGAGATCCGCCCATATACTCTTGCTGTACGAGCCTACTTATACTACGTTCTCGGCTGCGGACAACATTCCGATCCCGACTGGCGAACATCACCTTACGGCTCTAATCTTCCCCAACTTCAAGACCCTTAGGCAAATTGGTCTCGAAGCTTCCGATTCGGAATAAGACGTAGCGTCGGTGGTCGAGGTAATTACCGCACCAATGAGAGAGTTTGCTGCGGAGGCCAAAGAGGTTGACGAAGCTCTAAACTCACCATTCGAGGCAGCCAGTCTTAACCAGCCTAACTCGCCATCCACTTCAGGTCAGGTGGAATTTTTCTTCAGAGATATTTTTATAAATTTGGAAGACCTACCCGGCTCTTTTTCTGAAGGTATGGCCGGGGAAAATCTTACGCTGATGGCGCGAAAGAGAAATGTCGAACGAATGGCAGCCCGAAAGAAAGCCGAGGTCGCCCGTTCTGAACCTGCCCCGATTGAGTCTTCACAAACCGTTATTGGAGGAGAGACGGCTCAAGTTATTGTGGCCGAGACGGAGAAGGAAGTCGACCAGCAGTTTATAGAAGAACGGTTGATTCCAGAAGGGCGGAGCGAAAAATGTACCGCTGAGGGAGAAGTCGGCTCGGAGGATAGCCCTGCTAACAAACAGCCTCAAGTAGAGGAATCGAACGTGGTTCCTTTCATTGTTCAGCCAAAGATCAAAAACACGCCGATCTCCTTTGACGCATCCGCCATAAAGGATCCAGCCGTAGCCGTTGAGCTTGGCCGCCTCAGTTTCGCTGCCGGCTGACAAGGCCACCTTTTGAGGAGAGCCAGATTTGGTAGCTATAGCGTTAGTTGCGCAGTCGGCCCTTCTGGTATGTGTCTTTTTCTTGTTTGGTTTGGTTTTCGTACGATATTTCTTGGTATATGCTGATCCCAACTCCTTGTTTTGCAGACGGTTGGAAGGATAGCCGAACTAGGCCGCCGGCATCACGATGCCATTGAAAGAATTGGCAGCTTGAAGTCTAAAGTTGAAGGTGAGAGGAGTAGGGTCGAGTTCGAGGCGATGAGGGCCGCAATGGAAAGTGCTCGAGCCGAAACTGAGAAGGAGAGGGCTCGGACTGCTGACAAACTTAGATCCGAAGCCGAGGGTAGAGTGAACGCGAGCGAGGAATCGCTCAAGTTAGTTAAGGAGGCGCTTGCCAAGGTGGAGGCTGAGTTAGAAGAGTTGAAGAAGGCCAAGGAAAGAGCCGACTCTGAGGCTTCTGCAGCGTTTGAGGCTGGAAAGAGCGTCGCCTTTAAAGATTGCATAGAAGAAGTCCCCAAATTCGAGAATCGGGGATTCAAACATGGGTTGCTCAAGGCTCTTGCTGCCGGTGGAGTTACATTGGCCTCGCCAATTCCATACGAGCAAGTGGACGTTGAGCCACTTGAGTCTGATTCCGAGGATTGATCTGGGAGACACTCTTTTCAATTTCAATGTATGTGTTTTGTTTAGTGGATTTCTGTTAGTACAAGGTAATTTTCATGTATAAATTAGTTACTTCTGTGCTCAATTTATTAATGAAAGTTTCCTTTCCATTTCACCATTACTTGTACGCAGTTTTTGATATTAATGAAGAGCTTTGCCTTTCACTACTGTGGTGCCGAATAGGATTAGTTCATGGGCATTCTATTAATAAATTGACTCATGGGGCGGCTGGGGCACTGAAGCCGAATAGATTGATGAATCTGCCCTTGCCCAGCTAGTTCATGAACATTAAACGCCGAATAACACGAGCTTATGAATATTGAGTCGCTTCATGAGGCCACTGGGGCACTCAGGCTGAATAGATTGATGAATCTGCCCTTGCCCTCGTGAGACGGCGAACTTAAAAACCGATTTAAATTTATGGATCTGATCTACTTAAAATGTATTCATGAGATGCCGAATATTGTACTGATGAATCGATTCGTGGAACAGCTGGGGCACCCGAGCCGAATAGATTAATGAATCTGCCCTTGCCCCAGCTGGTTCATGAACATCAAATGCCGAATAACACGAGCTTATGAATGTTGAGTAGCTTCATGAGGCGGCTGGGGCACTCAGGCAGGATAGATTGATGAATCTGCCCGTGCCCCAGCTGGTTCATGAACATCAAACACCGAATAACACGAGCTTATGAATATTGAGATGAATCTGCCCTTGCGGACGTTAAGACTGCCAAATAACAATGTTTGATGGGGGCACATGACTTGGTCGGCACCGGACTGTTGAGGTTTTCAATATTAATGAGATCGCCTCGGAGGTGCTGCCCTCGTTGGGAATAAATGAATGGATGTTCTATTTATGTGCTCAGTGAACAACTCAGTCCAGCTCTTTAAGGAAAATTAAACAAGTACGAATATTGAATAGACTCTTTTTTAACAGCAAAGGGGAAGCAAGGATGCTAGCTGAGCTGCGAGGGGATATGGATCGAAGCAGTGAACCTTTGTGCGCGGGAGGTAGGATTTTGAGGGATCGGGAGAGACGCCAATCTCCTCGTCGTCGAAGTAGGTCGCCTAAGAGGGACAAGGAGCCCCATGGCAAATCCCCGCAACCCCGTTCTGGAAAGGAGCCCGACGCGAAACCACGCCCATTGAGTTTTGCAGTCTTCGTGGGGAATAGACCCATGACAGAGGCAGACTCGATCATTCGAGATCCAAATGTGGCAGTAGAGTTTGCTCGACAAATTTTTTCACCCCAGGTCCAGCAGTCGATGGTTGGTCAGCAGGACTTCGAAGTGTTTCGTGAAGGCATTCACGGTGCGATGAAGGGGCTCTACACCGCCTACAAAATCGGCATGCATCTCCGTGCTGCCTGTCAGGAAATAGAGAAGAAGGATGAACGCATTCGAAGCTTGGAGGCTCGCGCGGAAGCAGCCGAGCGTGAGCTAAGGAAAGTCAAGGCCGTTCAGACATAACCCGCCGAACAGGCTAACCAAATCGTGGAGGAAAGGGCTACCTAGCGGCTCATCTGTACCGCGCTTGCCGACCACGATACGGCGAGCATGTTCGCAATTGAGTCCACGAAGGGGAGGGCCTATGAAAAAGGCTTTCATGAAGGCCAGAAAGTAGGGATACAGAAAACCAAGGAAAAGCGTGCCGAGGAAGTTTGCCGATGTAAAAATCGTGGATTTAAGCACGGTTGGATCAAGGCGCTTCAGGCCGAGGAAGCTCTTCGAGCAGTAGGCGCCGATTCGGCATTGCCACTCTACCAGTGTAACCATTTTCCGTTTTCCGCCTTTGAAGTCGAGCAGAGTGAGGATGAGGGCGACGCTGTATAAAAACATATTGTAACGTTCAAACGTAGAGCGCGTTCAAAACTATGTAATTATTACCTAATTGAATAAAATGTTTTATTGTAATTTTCATTCAGCACTCCCGTGTTTGTATGTTTTGTGTTTCATTGCATAAATTTTTGAATAAATGTATAAACATTGAATATTTATTCGGCATACACGTATTTCGTGTCTCATTGTATAAGCATTTCATTTGCCGGCTTGTCATGAGTTCTTCATCAAACATGGTTCTGAATTCGGGGCATTTTATCAGTTCAAAGTCATAATGCACCAACGAGGCTCCTTATAGGGAGACCTTATCGGCAAATCATGATATCCACGAAGGGCGCTCTGAATCCGGAGGCTTTGTCGGCCCAAAGACGTCGTCCGCCAATGGGGCTCCGAATCCGGAGGCTTAATCGGCCAATCGTGATATCCACGAAGGGCGCTCTGAATCCGGAGGCTTAACCGGCCAATCGTGATATCCACGAAGGGTGCTCCGAATCTGGAGGCTTTGTCGGCCCAAAGACGTCGTGCGCCAATGGGGCTCCGAATCTGGAGACTTGCATCGGCTAATCGGGATATCCACGAAGGGCAATCCGAATCCGGAGGCTTAATCAGCGAATCGTGATATCCACGAAGGGCGCTCCGAATCCAGAGGCTTAATCGGCCAATCGTGATATCCACGAAGGGCGCTCCGAATCAGGAGGCTTTGTCGGCCCAAAGACGTCGTGCGCCAATGGGGCTCCGAATCCGGAGACTTACATCGGCCAATCGTGATATCCACTAAGGGCGCTCCGAATCCGGAGGCTTAATCGGCCAATCGTGATATCCACAAAGGGCGCTCCGAATCCAGAGGCTTTATCGGCCCAAAGAGCTCGTCAACTGAATCGCGTGATTAAGAAATAAGAAACTTCGCATTGCAGAAGTGAAATTTGTACAAATATCAAGCCCCACAAGTTGGGTCAATGACAGAATTTACATAAATACGTTGAATTCCAGGGCCGTAGGAGATTCCTTCCTGACATATCTTTCAGTTGGTACACCCTCGCTCCCGCAATAGAATCAATCTGGTAGGGGGCGTCCCAGTTTGGACACAGTTTTCCATTGGCCGGTTTCCAGTCGGCTGGAAGCACCTTCTTCAGGACCAACTCTTCTGGTATGTAGCGGCGCAGCTGAACGCGTTGATTATATGACTTTGCCAGCTGCTTCTAGTACCTTGCCATGGACGCAAGGGCTTGATCTCTTCGTTCTTCGATTAGAATCAAATCCAAAGCCAGCATCATGTCGTTTCAGCCCGTATAAAAAACTTGCAACTTGAGGGTCGGGTGACCGATCTCCAGGGGTAAGATCGCCTGGGTTCCAAAGCAGAGGGCAAACGACGTTTCTCCGGTTGATCTTCTCGGCGTAGTTCGATGGGCCCACAATACACTCGGCAATTCTTCGACCCATTTGCCTTTGGCTTTCTCCAGCCTCTTCTTGATGCTGTCCAAGATGGATTTGTTAGAGGCTTCGGCTTGACCATTGCTTTGGGGGTAAGCCGGCGTAGAAAAGTAAGGTCGAATACCATACTTGCTGCACAACTCTCGGTACACACCACAATCAAACTGGGTGTCGTTGTTTGAGATAAGAGCTCTTGGAATGCCGAATCGTGTTATGATGTTCCTCCACACAAAGCGCTTAACATCAGCATCCCGAATGTGTGTTAATGCCTTCGCTTCGACCCATTTCGTGAAGTAATCTATTGTGACGATCAGGTATCTCTTGTTCCCTGGGGCCCTCGGCAATGGTCCTACGATATCAAGCCCCCACTAGGTGAACGGCCAGGGACTGGTGATAGAGTTCAACTCTTCAGCAGGCAAATGGTTTAACGGGGAGAACTTCTGGCACTGTTCACACTTTTTTGCGTAACATTCAGGTTCCGCTCTCATTGTCGGCCAATAATACCCCTGCGTTATAGCTCGACGGGCCAAAGAGCGTCCGCCAGAATGGGCACCACAACTGTCTTTGTGTATCTCAGTCAGAAGCTCCTCGACTTTGTCCGGGTGCACACATTCCAAATATGGGCCAGAGAGGGATTTTTTATAAAGCCTTCCTTGCGAATCCAAGTAGTATCGCATGGCTTTGTTTTGCAGCTTGTGCGCTTCTTTCTTGTCCTCTAGGAGTTGTTCAGAAGATAGGAATGCAACAATGGGATCCATCCAACTTGGTGTAGATTCTATAACATTGATCTGGACTTCCTCCGAAGGGCCTATGCTTGGCTCCGGGATGAAACCTACTTTGATAGTCCGTTTAATCTTTGAGTTGATTGCGGAGGCTAGGCAAGCTAAGGCATCTGCATGGGTGTTCAAATCACGTGTTATCTGGTTCAACTCATGATGGTCAAATTTTGCCAACAAGGAATTGGTCGTTTTCATGTAGGCCTCCATACGGTCATTTCTTGCCGCGTACTCCCCCTTTAGCTGATTCATCACCAGTTTTGAGTTGCAAAACACAAGCAAACGCTGAGCACCCAGGATATGCGCATTCTACAAACCGGCTAGAAGGGCTTCGTATTCGGCTTCGTTATTTGATGCTTCGAAGCCGAGCTTGACGGCCTACTCAATTATTGTACCGTCGGGGGCCATGATTACAACTCCGGCTCCACTACCTCGCTGGTTGGACGATCCATCATAATACAACTGCCAAATGTTCCCAACATAAATCCGCTAGTTTGGCTTCGGTCGAATTTCATCAGACTTGAAGTCGGCAAGGCCCCCGATGAATTTGGCGACAAAGTCGGCAAGCACCTGTCCCTTGATTGAGGTTCTGGGTAAAAACTGAATATCGTACTGGCCGAGTTCCAGAGCCCACTTTGAAACACGTCCAGATGCTTTCGCACTGCGTAGTACTAATCGGAGGGGATGATCTGTTAGCACCCCAATGCTATGCCCCTGGAAGTAATGCATCAGCTTCCTTGCCGCCATGACTAGGGCTAAGATGAGCTTTTCCAACGGAAGGTAGCATGTTTCGGCGTCAACCATTGCCTTGCTCACATAATACACTGGCCACTGCTCCCCCAGCTCTTCCTTTATCAGTACGGCGCTGATGGCTCAGTCAGAAACTGCCAGATACAAAATGAGCGGGTCGCCAGCAGAGGGTGTTGTCAGGAGTGGTACTGAACGGAGGTAGGCCTTCAGGCCGTTGAAAGCGGCTTCGCATTCAGCGGACCATTCAAAAGTCTTGACCTGCCGTAGTGTATGAAAGAATTGCTGGCAGCGATCTGTGGATCGGCTGATGAACCTATTGAGTGCGGCGGCCATCCCCATCAACTTTTGAACCTCTTTTACGGAACGAGGGGAACCGAGCTCTAGGATTGCTGTGATTTGCCTTGGGTTGGCTTCGATTCCTCTGTGGTTGACAATGTAACCCAAGAATTTGCTAGAGCTGATACGAAATGCACATTTGGAAGCGTTCAACTTCATTCCATTGTGTAGGATGCCGAATGTCTCTTCCAGATCGGCTATATGATTCTGCTCTTCCTTGGACTTGACCACCATATCGCCAATGTACACTTCCATAGTGTTGCCGAGTTGCTCCTTGAACATGGTGGTGACCAATCTCTGGTAGGTTGCCCCTGTATTCTTTAGCCCAAAAGGCATAACCTTATAGCAATAGGTACCTCTTGGTGTAAGGAATGCAGTTTTCTCTTGGTCCTCCGGATGCATAGCGATTTGGTGATAACCTTTGTAGGCATCGAGGAAGCTCATACACTGATGACGTGCCATAGCATCTACAAGTTGGTCTATCTTGGGATGAGAAAAACAGTCTTTGGGGCAAGCTTTGTTTAGATCCGTAAAATCGATGCATACTTGCCAAGTCCCATTTGTCTTCTTCACAACCACAGTATTGGAGAGCCATGTAGGGTAAGTCACTTCCCTGATTGCTCCAGCATTAAGCAACCGGTCTACCTCTTCAACGACGGCGGTAGTGTGCTCTGCGGCTGATCGTCGGCTTTTCTGAATGATCGGCTTGTACTTAGGGTCAACATTCAAACGATGCTCCAAAATAGATGGGTCTACGCCCGGCATTTCATATGGAGTCCACGCAAATACATCAAGATTGCTGAGCAAGAAGGATACTAGCTGCTATCGGTCGGCTTGCCTCAGGGAGGTGCCAACCATGAAGAACCTCTCCAGATTGCTGTCAATCTCAACTCGGTCTAGGTCTTCCGTGGCTTTCTCATTTGGAAGTCACCCGACATCGTTGAGGCTGTCTCGATCCGACACCTCAATGGAATTAACTTGCAACTTCTTTGGCGTCTTTCCGGAAAGGAGATAACATGCTTGTGCTGATTGCTGGGAACTACGAATTTGCTCAATGCTGTGTTCTGTCGGGAAGCGCAGCAACTGATGATAGGTGCTTGGAACGGCACGCATTGTATGCAACCAAGTTCGCCCCATGATGAGATTATACGACAAAGGAAGCTTGACGGCCAAGAGTTCCACATCCACTATTCGGGAGCCCGCTCGAATGGGTAGTGTGATTTTTCCCAACGAATACTCTGGGTTTATGTTGAAGCCGAATAGTGGATAAGGAGCCGGGGACAGGTTTGATTCCTTGAAGCCAAGTTTGATGAAGGTCTTGCAGTACATAACCTCCGAAGTACTCCCCTGGTCTATGAGAACGCGCTCAACGGTAAATCGGTTTACGCATAGTTCATGACCAGTGGATCAATGTGGGGGACTGTTATGTCGATAAGATCAGAATCGTTGAAGGAAATACTCGGAGCTTCACGTGGCCTTTTTGCTAGCATTAGTTAATTTTGGGGTACTGGGTGTGACTAAATTGCATGCACGGTTGGAGGCGTTGGCAAGCTGTATATCATATGAATAATGCCGGGCGAGGGCGAATCCTGCCATAGTGCAACTGTTTTGGTTGCGCTCTTTCGGACATGTTGCTGGAGCCAACCATCTTGCGCCAACTCCTCAAGGTGGTCTTTCAAAGCATAGCAACTGTCGGTGTCATGACTGTGATCTTTTTGATATTCACACCGCCTATCCCGTCTTCCCGTATCGGGAGGTCCCACCACTTTGGACGGCCATTTGAAGGACGGAAGGTGTTGAACTTTGGACATGACTGAGCTGATTGGTTCGCCCCTCTTTCTGGGCTCCGGGGATAATGAGTCGGAGTCGCTATCAGTGTCTTGTTGCTGGGCTCGAGGTCATCGACCACCTATTTTCAGAGGTCGTTCCGGATCTTGGCGCACGGCTTGTTTGGAATTTGCCACTTCCAAGGCCAAATCCTGACGGAGACGCTTGTTCTCAGCGATCATGTTCTCCAACCTTTGCTCGTTTTGCTTTGCCTGTTCCATGATTGCTTACATTGCCTCATGCTCTGGAGTCAAAGGTGAGGCGAAGTGCAAAGCGCGTCTTGCTGTGATAATCTCCGGTCCATGCATGTTTGTTGGAGTGAAATCGTCTATCTGCGTGGTTTCATCAGTGACTCTTGGAGGGTCCTCCGTCACGCCCGCCATGGATATGCTTGAGTATTCCCACAGACGGCGCCAATTGTGGAGAAGTGGTTTGGAAATACTCTTCTGATCCTGGGGGACACTCATGATCCACTGATAGTCACCTGAAAATGAATAAACACTCCGGTCGGGGGTGCCGGAATTAGCACTCCGACGGACAAGTCAGTCTCAGCACTCAAGATTACTTATATTCTAAATTAAGCACAACAATTCTCACATACCTTTCTTAGTCTGTTGTTCCTTTATTTATACTCGTTTCTTGGGCCTCGGGGCCAGGTCCACTTTTCACTCATTATCCTTTTACTTACTCGGCTCCATAGTTCGGTATCTACTCGGCTTATCTGTTTTATTCAGCTTCCTGATCGTGCAGGAAAGAGTTGAGTAATATCTATCTTCTAGAGTACGCTTCTGATTCTTCCAATTATCCGGCCCCCACACTTCCATTCATCCACATATGTCCAAAAAAAAAATGAACAAATAAATATGTCGAAACCTAACATCACCGTTACAATCTGCTTGTAACATCGACTCACATCCCAAACCCAAACCACCACATACAACACATAACACCAAGCAATAAACCAACTAACTACAATATCTAACATCACATACCTTCACGCTTCATAGTCGTTGTCTTTCACGATCGATGGTGGCAGAAACCGATGTGTATGTGTATCTGTGTTTGCAATTAGATAGCTGAGGAAGTTGACGTCAAACAAACACCGACAGAAGAATAACCTACTATTTTCCAACCTCCAATTGAATGTAGACCGCAGTGTTGTGGTTCAAAATTCTAGGGTTTCATCCAAAATCACAATGCGGAATTTTTATAATCCCCTCATTCCCAAATCCCTAAACACCATCTACGGTTTTCAACCATCAAACATGGGAATGTTGAAATGTGGAAATGTTTTTTACTAATGTTTCCATCTGAGGATTAGAAGATTCTATCCAAATAGAGGGAAAAACATAAAAAGCCTATAGTGCATTTTTCATCCAAATCTGTAATTTTGCCATAATCAAAACCCCAATTTCGCCCGTAAAACACAGACCAACACGCGCATGACACAGGGCAAATGTGACATTCTGAGTGTTATAAGACTTTTTGGTTCAACATAAAAGATACGGGACTAATTAGTCCACAAGTTCACAATTTGGGATTTATTGGTGTTTTATCCTAGTTTTTAATTAGTACACAATTTTTCTTTTTCTTTGTTTTTCCTTGGGGAAGGGGTTAATTTGTGATAAATCCAATATAAGGAGGGTATAAGGCATTGGGTCCAAGAGATTTTTTTTTTTATTTTTATTTTTATGAGAGATCCACGCTTTGTGAAATAGTTTAGTGAGAAGTCATGGAGAACATTTTGTTCCCAATTTTACCTCTTGACTTTTTTTTTTTATCTATTTGACTTTTCATTGACCATTTGCTCAAATTTATATTTATCTGTTCAAATTATTTTTCTCTCTGTTCAAATCATCTTCTATTTATTCAAATTTTTTTCCTATATGTTTAAAATTTTGCCTATCTGTTCAATTTTTTTTTGCCTATTTGTTCAACTTTTTTTGACTATCTGTTCAAATTTATATCTTTTTGTTGAATTTTTTTCCCCATCTATTCAAATTTGTTTCCCTAAATCTATTAATTTTTTTGATAATCTGTTCAATTTTTTCCATTATCTATTCAAATATCTATCTAAATTCTTTCTATCTTGTTTAATGTTCTTCTATCTATTCAATTTTTTCCCTAAGTTGTATCCATCTGTTGGAATTTCTATTTGCTGAAATTCCTATCTGTTGAGATTTTTGTCAAACACACGCACAGATGATATATTATTTGTTGAAAATATTCATTCTCAAACATTGTCAAACACAAACACACACACACATACACAAACACACACGCACACGCACACGCACACATACACAAAATGAAGCTACTAAAATCAACAACCAAATACTATCCGAATTGAAGCTAGTATCACTTCCCAAAATCAATTAAAGCGAGTTCGGTCCCGAATGATCTGTCTTGAACCACAACATGTTCTTGCTAAGACTCATAGGTGACCTGCAGGAGAAGAACCATAATAATGATCATTATATTGCATACAAATGTACACATATTATATAAACACAACAACGGTGCAATAAGGCAAGAATTTCATCAAACACATCATATGCATCTTTGATTCACAAGAAACCTAACTAAACCAATTGAATCCAACAATTGTTCAAAAGAGTCTCAAGCTTTTCATGAAAATAAAACCATAAACAAACAAACCAAACATATAGAATTCAACAAAAATTGAGAGAGAATAATTATAAATAATTGAGAGATGAAATCAAATGGTGATGATTAGAGAAATCAAATAGTATTAGGTTCACAATCCAACTTGACTAACAATCTCAAACAACAAACACAAACCAATAACTAAATTTATCAATAATCAATAACTTCCATCAAATTTCGAAACAAACATGTATCCAGAGACCATAATAATAATAATAATAATAACAGATTAGTTTTTCTCCAATGCCACCGCCAACGCCACCGCTGAAATCACCACCAACACTGCCGCAAATCACAGGTTTCTCTCTCTCTCTCTCTCTTCCTCTCCCTCTCCCCCTCCCTTCTTTTATTTCCCCATTTCCCACACTTCATCTAGGGTTTATATGGATTTTTTTTTAGTTTAATTTTGTGTTGATTTCGTAAATAGGTTTGGTTGAAGTGTTTGACTTCTATGAAATTATGATATTCTTCATGTCCAAAATGGGTTTGATTTTAGTTTTATTGGTTTGATAGAGAAGAAATTTTGATGTCAAACTCATAATCAATGAACAATCTCAAAATTTTTGCTACAAGACTGTATCATTGATCAAAACCAAAAAGTGAGTGTTCTGTTCACTTTTGTGTTGTTGGTTTTTAGCTACTTACAGTCCTGCATCAATGTTATAAATTAGTGTAAAACAATGTGACAATTTCATCTACGAAATTTGGGTTAGCAACATCGTACAAATCCTCTAGCTGAATAAATTGGTCATCGAGGTATCCCTACAATGCCACATAATTTTACATGCCTTTAGACACATTACAGAAAAAAAAAAATAAAAATAAAATAAGAGTTGAAGATGGTTATTGTAGAAAATATAACTAACACATGTTACCAACTTGACTTGTCTATTTTATGAATATGTATAGCAAATGCATAAGATGTTAAATTTGTTTTTGAAAACGACTCATTAAATGAATTATCACCACACACCATGATAGCACTTTAGTGGTTTTTCCATTTCAACAATGTCAAACTCATATTTCGACATGTTATGATAGTCAAAATGATATATTTTGATGATTGTTTTCTGTTATATATTCCAAAACATTTTCCCAAGACTTCATCTGTTAACAACTTTATCCCAAAATCCACATTGATCCAAACCCAAAATGTCAAAACAATTAGCATTCAGAAAGTTACAGTTAGAAAGTTAAACGTTGAAGGTTGATTACAAAAATCCCAATAAGTTCCTTGAACCAAGTTACTTACAGAAATAAGATAAATTGGAGTGAAGTTCCTTGAAGTTCCTAGAACCAAAAATATTAAAAAAAGAAGTGTAATTTCTGGTATTGTATACAAAAGGTATAATGATGATTTCAAATTGAATACACTGAATTGTATTCTGTGCAATTTTGTTTAATAATTGTTTTATTTTTTTTATTAGGTCATTCTATATATATATATAGATATTTGCAACATTAGTGCTATTGGATTATGGCACAATTTATGCAAAGGACATGAGTAACAAGGAAATTAACAATTATAGTATATGCATTGATGTAGTACAGTCTTACATTAAGTTGTTGAGAGCATACACATAAACATGCAAAGATGAACATATATAAATTTTGTGCTCTATGTTTTTAATGCTTGCATTGCACTTCTCTCTTCATCAAGTGTTCTTTGCTTTTCACTATAATATTTCATTGGAGCCATAATTACGTGTGAATACATGTATATTTCACCCTGTCATTTGATATTTGACTCTGATAAATTGATATTGCATCAACCAAGGAATTATCAATCACCTTTAGGATTTAGCTTCAAGGTGGGAAGTCAAAGTTAATCTTTTAGTCTGAATTTGAAAACGTATGTCTTTCGAATTCAAATACGAATTTAAGAAATTTTGGGACCTTTGTATGGTCGGTCTATTTTGCATCTAGTTTTATAATTTGAATAATTTATTTTATAAAAACATTTGAAGGCAACTATTTAAAAAAAAAAAATTGAACTTCGAATTGATAATCATGACTTATTATTCGTTGTAATGTGAAATTCTCTATTCATGCTTTACTTATGTTGTGAGAGAGAGAAAAAAAAGAAAAAAAAAAAAAAGTATGGAACATACTAGTTTACATTGGCACCTCTATGATACAAGAATTATTTAGTGCTAATATATTCATTTTTCGTGATGAAAATGTTCTAAGTTCACTAATAGGATTTGGCCTACAGTTCAAAAGAAGCTTCTAAAATAGAGAATAGGACAAATAGGACCTTCTCCTATCCACAAATCTTGCGTATTGTGGATTTTCCATGATTGATTATTTTCTATGTTCTGTCCATTCCCATGTTCATCTTTGTTTCATTTGTAGGGTTTGAAAGATGGACAAGAGTTGGATGATGATCAAAGATAGGTTGAAAAGTAAAAGAGTTTTGATGTATGAGCTCAAAATTTTGATACAGATATGGACGTAGAGTTTTGACGTATGAATTCAAAATTTTGATACAGAGTTCAAAATTTCGATATGTGTTCTCTAAGTAGATAGGCCAGAACTTTGTTTCTTCTAAGTAGATAGGCCAGAACTTTGTTTCTTTGTCATTCTTGTTTTGTTGATGTAATAGGGGAAATTAAGAATAAAACTTTTGTTCTTCTTCTATTACATAGTCAGATGTTATCTAAAATTCCATAATTTTGTTCATGTTGTCATTATCAAAAACATTCAACTTCTTGGCTGAATCTCTTTATTGCTAGTAATACTTTCTTCAAGCAAATTGGGGGTGATTCCATGGAAGTCTTGGTTAATCTTTTTCGTGATGTGTTAATCTAGACGCAGTAGAATTTAAGTAAAAACTATAATAAAATATTTCACATCTGACATTATTGTGTTGTAGGGTTGAGTAAATTGTTTCAGTTTTAGTTGTTGTTCTCCCCTTCTTTTTTGCCTTTGGAGGGGGTGGAGTGATGGTTGGAGATGGCAATCCAACCTACCCGAAGAGGGGCAGATTTTGACCGATTTTTTCAAGTTTATGTACACACACACACACACACACACACACACACACACACACACAAGCTCTGTCACACACACATACACACACAAGCTCTGTCACACACACACACACACACACACACACACAAACACACACAAACACACCTTGCATACGACCACTCAAGTATTCATCACCAAGCATAACCAGATCTTTTCACTGCTGATCAGTGTGATAAGATCCCTACTTCTTCCAATTGTGAACATGCAACACAATGGCTGATGTTTGACCTCTACATAGCTGTTTGGCTCATGCTATGCAAGTTCTGGTTGCTGCCAAGTGAAAAATCTGCTATAAAGGCCATCAAGATAGCACATTAACAATTTCATGTTAAAAGGACCTTTGGATGTCACGGGTAGCATTCTCGCGACAAATAGGACTTGTGGGGACAGACGAGATGTAATTAGCACACGTAGGTTGGGAGTTTAAGTGAAAAACAACTTAAACTTAGTCCAAAAATGCCGTTCGAGGGTGAAAATGAAAAGCAGCCCCCGAACCACTCTATGGATGTCACAGGTAGCTTCCTCGTGAAAAAATGACCTGTGGGGATAAACGGGATGTAATTAGCACACGTAGGTTGGGAGTTGAAGTGAAAGACGTTGTAAACTAGGTCAAAAAAGGTCGTTCGCGGCCGAAAATCAAAAGCAACCCTTGAATCACTCTATGGATGTCACGGGTAGCTTTATTATGACAAATAGGACCTGTAGGGACAGACGAGATGTAATTAGCACACGTAACTGTAAACAATTCAGAACTTTGTTTCTTTGTCCTTCTTGTTTTGTTGATGTAATAGGGGAAATTAAGAATACGACTTTTGTTCTTCTTCTATTACGTAGTCAGATGTTATCTAAAATTCCATAATTTTGTTCATGTTGTCATTATCAAAAGCATTCAACTTCTTGGCTGAATCTCTTTATTGCCAGTAATACTTTCTTCAAGCAAATTGGGGGTGATTCCATGGAAGTCTTGGTTAATCTTTTTCATGATGTGTTAATCTAGACGCAGTAGAATTTAGGTAAAAACTATAATAAAATATTTCATATCTGACATTATTGTGTTGTAGGATTGAGTAAATTGTTTCAGTTTTAGTTGTTGTTCTCCCCTTCTTTTTTGCCTTTGAAAGGGGGTGGAGTGATGGTTGGAGATGGCAATCCAACCTGTCCGAAGAGGGGTAGATTTTGACTGATTTTTTCAAGTTTATGTACACACACACACACACACACAAGCTCTGTCCCACACACATACACACACAAGCTCTGTCACACATAAACATACACACACAAACACACCTTGCATACGACCACTCAAGTATTCATCACCAAGCATAACCAGATCTTTTCACTGCTGAGCAGTGTGATAAGATCCCTACTTCTGCCAATTCTGAACATGCAACACAATGGTTGATGCTTGACCTCTACATAGTTGTTTGGCTCATGCTATGCAAGTTCTGGTTGCTGCCAAGCGAAAAACCTACTATAAAGGCCATCAAGATAGCTCACTGACAATTTCATGTTAAAAGGACCTTTGGATGTCACGGGTAGCATTCTTGTGACAAATAGGACCTGTGGCGATAGACGAGATGTAATTAGCACACGTAGGTTGGGAGTTTGAGTGAAAAACAACTTAAACCTAGTCAAAAAATGTCATTCAGGGGTGAAAATAAAAAGAAGCCCTCAAACCACTCTATGGATGTCACAAGTAGCTTCCTCATGAAAAAATGACCCGTGGGGATAAACGGGATGTAATTAGCACACGTAGGTTGGGAGTTGGAGTGAAAAACGTTGTAAACTAAGTCGAAAAAGGTCATTCGGGGCCCAAAATTAAAAGCAACCCGTGAACCACTCTATGGATGTCACAGGTAGCTTTATTATAAAAAATAGGACCTGTGGGGATAGACGAGATGTAATTAGCACACGTAGGTTAGGAGTTAGAGTGAAAAACGCTGTAAACAAGTCGAAAAAGGTTGTTCAAGGTTGAAAACGAAAAGAAGCCCATGAACAACTCTATGGTTGGAACGGGTAGCTTCCTTGTGATAAACAGGACCTGTGGGGACAAATGGGAAGTAATTAGCACACGTAGGTTGGGAGTTGCAGTGAAAAACGCCGTAAACTTAGTTGAAAAAGGCCGTTTGGGAGCGAAAATGTGCATCAAGCCCCAAACCACTCTATGGATGTTATAGGTAGCTTCCTTGGGACAAATTGGACCTGTGGGGATAGAAGGGATGTAATTAGCACACGTAGGTTGGGAGTTGTAGTGAAAAACGCCGTAAACCTAGTCGAAAAAGGTCGTTCGGGGCTGAAAATGCAAAGCAACTCCCGGACCACTCTATGGATGTCACAGGTAGATTTCTTGTAACAAATAGGACCTGTGGGGATAGACGAGATGCAATTAGCACACGTAGGTTGGGAGTTGGAGTGAAAAATGTCGTAAACTTAGTCAAAAAAGGTCGTTCGGGACCGAAAATGCAAAGCAGCTCCTGAACCACTCTATGGATGTCACAGGTAGCTTCGTCATGACAAATAGGATCTGTGGGGATAGGCAGGATGTAGTTAGCATATGTAGATTGGGAGTTGGAGTGAAAAACGCCATCAACTTAGTCAAAAAAGGCCTTTCGGGGCCAAAAATGCAAAGCAATCCCCGAACCACTCTATGAATGTCACGAGTATATTGCTTGTGACAAATAGGACCTGTGAGGACAGATGGGATGTAATTAGCACATGTAGGTTGGGAGTTGGAGTGAAAAATGCCGTCAACTTAGTCGAAAAGGTCGTTCGGGACTGAAAATGCAAAGCAGCCTCCGAACCACTCTATATATGTCACGAGTAGCTTCCTTGTGATAAATAGGACCAATGGGGATAGACAGGATATATTTAACACACGTAGGTTGAGCGTTGGAGTGCAAAAATACCTTCAACTTGGTCAAAAAAGGCAATTCGGGGGGCGAAAATGCTAAGCAGCCCTAGAACAAGCTTAACAATGAGAATGATCGTATAGATGGGTCCATTTATAAGATTCTAGATGGTTTGGATTGACTAATCAATGGCCTAAATTTGGAATTGTCACAACTTATATGCAATAGTCAAAACCATTTCAATGATCTCTCAGTACAATGAAACATTTACTCAACAACATGATATTTCTGCTAAATATGAAAACCAAGCAGGGTCGTAAAGAACCAAACTGAAGAGTAGGCCCAATTTAACCTTCATGTTGACCTTCAATCATCTTTTGGTTTGACAAATAAGCATTGCCAAGTTGTTTTACAAAGTAATTTTATGTCATTACTGCTGCATATGTTGCACAACCTTACATTGATTGTCATTTTTAAGGGGCTAAATTTTTTCTCATTATTGTTGAATATGTTGCACAACCTTACATTAATTGTCATTTTTTAGGGGCTAAATGTTTTCTCATTATTCCTGAATATGCTGCACAACCTTACATTAATTGTCATTTTTTAGGGGCTACATTTTTCCTCATTACTATTGAATATATATGCTGCACAACCTTACATTGATTGTCATTTTTTAGATGCCAATAGACTTTTACTCATGTGCAATTTGCGTTATTTATGTTCCTAACATTTTAATAATGTTAGTTTCATTTTCAGAATATTATTGTTGAGGGATGAAACTACACCTCAGTCAAAAAAAAATTTAAAATAATGAAAAAAATCCCTTTATAGATCTATTAACTTTTTTTTTTGGCATAGAAATTTTGTTCAAATGCTATATGGAACTAATGGATGTAATTTTTGTTTTGTAGATGGATTTTTTCATAGACGTGTGGATCTTTCATTTTTGTGGATAGAGGATAATTTAAACTTTTGAACAATCCCTCGTTTTTGTCGTCCTCTGCTTTTTGTGTAGAATTTGGATGGAACTTATATTTATTGCCGTGGTATGTAGATTACCTTTTGTCGTGGTACATATTACCATGGTAATTTGTACCATGCCAAATGGTCATTTCGCATAATAGTAAATATATTTTTGTATACGGATGACATTGTTTTGGTATGCTTATTTGTTATGTATGAAGTTATTATTTCCAATTGGAATATATACTTGGTTTGTATAGAAGTTGACATTATAAGTTATTCTTTTTTGTTTGATGGTTGTAAGTGAAATATGCACTACGGAATGGGTGATAATATATACATACTGTTTTTGTTTTTATGCCTGTTACAGGTTGCGGTGGATACATACAGGTCGTGGACAAATTAATTAAAAAAAAAACATAAAATGATGTTTTTGGCAACTAAACAATTAGTAGCCAAAAATGAAGTTAAATATTTTTAATGACTAAATAGTTAGTAGCTAAAAAAGAATTAAATATTTTAGCGACTAAATATTTAGTAGCCATTTAAAAACACTTTAGGCGACTAATTATTTAGTAGCCAAAAAAAGAAAGAAAAAAAAAAAACTTTTGCCGACTAAATATTTAGTTGCCAAAACATAAGAATTATATTATAGGCTACTAAAACTTTAGTAGGTAAAAAAATTAAACTTTAGGCGACTAAACTATTTAGTAGCTAATTAATAAATCGGACTTTAGGCGACTAAATATTTAGTAGCTAATAAAAGTTAGATGAACAAAAAAATATATATATATATATATATATATTCGCGACTAAAACTTTGGTTGCCCTAGATACTTCAAGTTTTGGCGACAATTTTAGTAGCTGAAAATGCGATTTAAATTAAATTAGTAGATTTTAGTGAATAACTGATTAGTTGCCAATTTAGCCTCATCAGCGACTAAAGATTATTTTTTGACCAATACTTTTACTTTTGGCAACTAAAAAATTAGTTGCCATTTATAGGACTTTTGGCGACTAAATATTTTTCAGCTGCCAATACCTTTCCCGACAATCTTCCCGTGACAAATCCGGCGACCAAAATATTTAGTCGTGAAAATGTTTCGGCGACTAAAATTTTACTTTTGACAACTAAAAATTTAGTTGCTAAAAGTGTAATTTCTTATAGTGGGAAATATTTACATTTGATAAATATTGCACACTTATGTGAGATGTGAGGGGCATGAGATTTATTATGAGTCTCGTTTCGATAATTTGAATTATTCTTTTTGTAGAGTTCTTAGTATATATCATTCATAAAAAATAAAAAAATATATAAAAGATTAGATTAAGCAGATAATCCTAAGCTTTTTATTTTATTGAGTTTGTCTTCAAATATTTTTTAAATATGCCATCTATTTTTTTATTTGTGTAAATAAATATAATAAATTAAAAAGATTACAATTATCGAAACGATTTTATTATTTTCATAGATTATATATACAAAAGATCAAATAAAATAAATAAAATAAACGATTCGTATTACCAAAATAAGAATGCTTCATGTTCTGTCATGTTTAGATTAGAACTTGACAAAAAAAACCCAACAACTTTGCTATAATCACACTCATTTACACTTCTAAACACACACCCAGAGAAAGAGTTTGTGGATCCCACGTAAGACCCATTTACATTTCCAAACACCCTCTCTAAGTAGGGAAACACTCTCTCTAAGATAGGGTGACTGTTGTGCTTTCTGTATATTAATTATTGTTGTGCAGATAATGATTTTATTTTGATAATTGAAATTATTTATTTTTTAAGATACACCGACCACAAATCTCTATAAAAATAAAATTAATCGAATGTCGATAGTCCTATAAAAAAGTAAAAGGTTTTGGATGTAGAATCCTGAAATAATGCAATTCAAACTCAAAAATTAGACTAACTTTTCAGATCCCAATTTTTTTATATGTAGGGGTATCGTGTACTAGTTTACACGCATCAAACTAAATCCCTATATCCCAAATAAGTCTACCGAAATAACACTACAAAAAATGAAGGTTGTAGAGATGAAAATTTAGGGACAAAATTATTTTTTAGAGACCAAATATTTTTGTTGCGAAAAGTGCCATTATTATATTTTTAGAACCAAAAATTAGACATTAATGATTACTTATTATCCTATTGGGACTAAATTTTTTGTCTCAAAAAATAAACCATTTTGAAACCAAATTATTTTGTCCCTAAAAGTCTATTTATTAGTGACATTTTTAAAATTTTATCGCTAAAAGCCTTATTTTACACTTTTCGAAACGACCTTTTAGCGACTATCTCCATGACGATAGAAATTAATACCTCAATGTCTTTTGTAACAAAATTTAAACTTTTAGAAGTCAAAATATTTAGTTTCTAAAACTCTTATTTATTATAAGATTTAACTCCTGCGATCTGTGCCCCCAAGAGTTTTTGCTGTTGAAGGGAGGGAGCAAATCTTGAAATCCCAAGCCTTATCCACCATGTCTAACCCTTGGGAATCTTTTTTTTAAATCAAATGATGTAGCAATGTATTGAAATATTTAAAGCAAATCTCTCTCTTATATTTTCTTTAATCGTCTATCAAGTATCTTATTTATACATCATTAAATCTAAAAAGTAAGTCTACAAATAAACTGTATATTCTTCATCCCAAAATTCGCTTCGTTGCCCACACAACAGCCAGCCTGCATCACTCGCTTTGTGGTGTTTACTCTCATAGAGTCTCATTTCCTTTGCCAAAAAAAAAAAAATTTAAAAAAGAGTCTCGTTATTTTCATTTTCTACCCAAAGGTTTAAAAGAAAAAATAAATGATGCGAAAAATGAAATTATGAAAGCAAAATTTTCAAATTAAAAAATGGAAAAAACGTGGCAGCTTGAATTGGAGGGGGCTCGAATGGGTGTTGGCCGGTCATCTGCCTGGATGACTGGTCAGACGTCTGCCCAGACGACCGGATGAAAGATTATTTACTGCGGTTATCACCTTTGTCGACTGCGACTGTCAACCTCCTCGTCGAACGACCAGCAAGGTGAATTTCGAGTCATTCGAACCAACCTCATATTCGGGCTACCAAGCATTGCTTTTAAAAAATGGAGTCAAAAGCTTCCAAAACATTAAAATGAAAGTAGGTATTTTTTTTTTTTTTTTTTTTTTTTCTAATGACCGGGAACCTCCAAGGCCGGGCCCATTTATGACCCGACCCTACAAGTCAATTCGGGAAGAATGTCAAGGAACCCCCTCCTCGGTTCCTCAATTGTAGTTAAGGGCTATAAAGAGGTTGATATAAGCTTCGAAACTGAAACTTTTGATCATGCAAATCGTTACCTTACCAACCTATCGAACCCTGCGGGTTAAAAAGAGAGTAGTTATGTAAAAAGCCAGTATAAAATGCAACTCATGCTCATAGTGGAGCAACGTTTGCACTTTTCACTCAAAAGGCTTTATTTGTTTCTTGTGATTTTGCTTTCCATTAACTCCCCCATCCAAAGTGATGCAACTTTCTTAAAGTCTTCGTATATGTGATTTATTAGCATCAACGAAGATACATATGTTAAATAAAATAATAGAAAGAAACAAAATCACATTAGTATTCATTTTACCAAACGAGAAAGAGTTTAGTAGAAAAGCTTGGCATGCGTAGTGAAAAAGGGGATTCAATTATATGGATAAAAATGAATGAGATTTTGAATCTAAAATAACTAAATAAAATTAAAATTTAGAATTGTTAGGTCATAAATTCAAATTTGAAACTTTTAGAACAATTATTTCAAACTCTCTATTTTCTTGTCCAAAAAGATGACAAAAAAGATCATATTATCCCTATCCATATCTATAGGTCTATTTGTCCACTTGTGCGTTACTACCAGTAACGGCTTAAGGATTTTTGAGGCCTTAGACTAAAGGTTAAAATTAGGCATTTTTCTATTATGCCTATTAAAATTTGAGGACTTCAACAATAACAATCTTCTTAGATTTTTTTTAGTGGGTCGTAGACGACTAATTGAGTGACTTAATGGTTGAGCTACATCTAACAGCTGTCATTTACTGTTTCTGATTGCAACCTTCGACGAATTTTTGGCATCCACGAATTTTTTTGAGACAATTAATAGTCATGTGTGAGAATAGAGAGAAAGTAAAAATAGAAAAGTATAAAGGTGAAAATGAAAAAAAAACAAATCTTTAAAAAAATACATTGTATTTCTCATCAATATATTTCATTAACCGTGTTCTTATACCCAAAACAAATTAATTATTGGACTCAATACCAAATACACTTATAAAAGTGGACTCATATAATTTTTTTTCTAAAATTTAATTAACATAATAACTATTAATTATAAATTTTAAGTTTTAATATTATATTACAAGAATTAGAACAATTTTTTTTTCTTTATTTTTATTTTGGTATAACGAAATATTTCGTTAGAGCATTCCAAACAAAAATGTGTCCAACAAAAAATAAAGTGAAATTGTCCTTTGCAGTATGATCTGATCTATCAGCTCGTTAGTAAAACGAGCACAAATAACATTTAAGCATTCCGCTCAGTTTGTCTTTCATGGGACAATTACTCTACAGTGAGATCTTAAAAAAATTATTACATATACCCGGAAAATTTTATAATTTTTATTATTAATATTGATAAAATTTATAATTAATTTGTAATTATTGTTAAAGTTTTAAATTTTTCCTTCCTTCATTTCTTTGCATTTTTCAGCAGTGGTACGTGGTTGTAGGCCAGTGATTATTTGCGGGTCTGAAAATATTGTTCTATATTTTTCAAAATAAAAATTCTCTTATCAATAGGTAATTATCAAATTATTTCTTAAACTCTGTACTGAGTGTTATTTAATTAACAAATATTAAATTGAGAAATTATTATCATGACGCCACGTAATTTTTGCTAGTAGCATAACCTCCTATATACTCGCCCAACCACTAATGAGGTTAAGGAGAACAAAGAGCACTACTTTGCCAAACAAAGCTCAATGTTTTAAGCTGACCCGTCTTAGAAACGGTGTCGTCCAGTACCGAACACAAATCAACCCGCTTTGGTATTGCTGGGTGACTAGTTGGTAGTTTGAAATACAGTCACGTGGTGACTTCATAGTAATATAATTAGTACAGAAGGTAAAATATTAATTATTTATATTGAGTGATTGTAAAAGTATGAGATGACATAATGAATAGTGATTAATAAGGGTTAAGAAGTATGGATACAAATACGGATGCGAAACGGACACAGATAAACGGTGGCGGAATCAAGAAATTAAATCAGATGAGACACTTATTAATTATAACATTGAAAAGTTTTACAGAAATATTTCACATAAAGTTTTACGATTGACTTCAAGAAAAAAGATAAATAAATAATATTATTTGTAATCAGTTTATCATAGATAATATATATAAAAAAAAGCCATGGATATTAGTTTTAAAATAAATTATATAATAATAAAATAATTTTTTATACCAAATATAAGTAAAAATTCAATAATATTGCATCATCATTGACATATGATATTATCAACTAATAGTAAAGAAACACATGGAGGATGAACAACACATGTCATAATGTAACTAACCTTGTAATAAATTACATATCTTTATTGAGATTAATTATGTTTGCATGTCAATAATAATAGACACCAACATTATATTGAAAATTTCATAAATAATAATAAGACTTATCATAATCTCTTTATTTTCAATCAAAATAATAATTATTGTTATCATAATTTAAAAAATGTCATTGACATTTCACTCTAAATAATATTTTTATAAATTATTTTACTTAAAATATTTTCTCATGTTTGTTTAAAAAAAAAAATCCAAAACCCAGGGTACGTGACCCTCTAGACCCTCTTTGCCTCTACCGTTGGGCATAAAGACACAGGACAAGACGATTTCAAAAAATAAGGATATGGGCACAACCCGAAGACAAGGCAATAAAATATATTTTTATTTGCTATTAATATTACATTTATAAACAATCAATATTAATAAAAATTAATTATAATTTTATTTTTTTGAAATATTTCTAAATTAATACTTACAATTTATATATTTTTGTATGGATGATTTATTCAATATTTAAATTTTTTTTAAAAATATATTAAACATTTAACATTCATTAAAAACATTGAAAAAAATTGAAGAAAAAACAACTTGATAGGTTCTTAATTTATTGGGTTAATTACACTAATAGTCTCTATAGATTGGAACTTGTGTCATTTTGGTCCCTGACTTTTTAATTATGACACATTTGACCTTGAATTTTGAATCTTATTCCAAATAAGGACAATTGAAAATATTATTAGATTTTTCAAGGGTAAAATCATCAATTTGATAAAATATAAACTAATTTAACAAAAATAAATGTCAAAAAAATATTTTTAATTTTTTTAAAATTATTTTTATCCACAATGATAAAATTATGTAAAATTAATAAAAATTACATGATTAATTTTTTTAAATTAATTTTACATGACCATCATCCAAACACACAATAAAAATTAATTTAGTAAAAAAAAAATAAATGTCTAAAAAATTTATCAATTTTACATAATTTTATTTTTAGTAGGTAGAAATAATTTTTAAAAATTCAAAAATATTTGTTTGACATTTATTTTTGTGAGATTAGTTTATATTTTATCAAATTGACAATTTTACTTTTGAAAAATCTAATTATATATTCAATTGTCCTTATTTGGAATAAGATTCAAAATTTATGGTCAAATATGTCACAATTGAAAAGTGAGAGACCAAAGTGACACAAATCCCAAACTATAAGGACTATTTATATAATTTATCCTAATTTATTCTCCATATCCCTTAAAAATAAATTAATTAAATAAAAAAAACACACCATATAATATGTCCCATACATATCTCTAAAATGTCCGCATATCTGATACAGATGCAATACTTACTCTAAAGTATCAATACTTTATAAAATAAAAAAATATTACCACATAATACTCGGATGGTATTACAATTTTCGTTCCTATTCAGACTCTTGACAAAAAAAACACACACACAAAGACAAGTTCCATACACAGACTCGCTCAGTATAAATCCACCTGTTCACTCTCTCTGGCACACACTCCCTACTCTCTACGCTCTCCTCCCCAGTGATTACCTGCACCCGTAACCAAACAAATTGAAAAGAGGGATTCTGGGCAAAATGTCGTCAGAACACGGCGACCGACGACCGGCTAGTAGGATCCAACATGGAGGGAGCCAACAGCCGGAGCCGGAGCTGGCATGCCCTCGATGCGAGTCAAGGAACACAAAGTTCTGCTACTACAACAATTACAACCTATCTCAGCCCCGCCACTTCTGCAAGTCCTGCCGCCGCTACTGGACTCGCGGTGGCACCCTCCGCAATATTCCTGTCGGCGGCGCCACCCGCAGGAACCCCAACAAACGCTCTCGGACCACCACCACCACTCCACCTTCTTCTTCTTCTCCTTATTCTTTAACCTACTGCGACCCGAACCCGGAACCCATCAAAACCGACACGGCTTCTCTGCTGTTTGCCGATGTGAACCTTCACGAGAACGTACCCGGAACCGAGAGTTTCAGTTCGTTGCTGAACCCGCCAGGATCAGGGTCCGGGTTCTTCGCTTTGGAGAGGTTCGGGATCGGGCTCGGGACCACCGGGTCTGGCTTTCGAGAAATGGGGTTTGGGCTCGGTGACGACGGCGTTTGGCATACGGAGGAGGAGGAGCAAGTTGGAGTTGGCGTTGGCGGTGGCGGTGGCGGTGGTGGTGGGAGTGTTGTTTCTTCTGATGGTTGCAACATGTGGCAGATAGGGCGTGTTGGTGAAGGAGGCGGGTTGGCCGATGGGGATTGCTTTGGTTGGCCGGATCTTGCTATTTCCACTCCAGCCAAAGGTGGTCTCAAGTAATACTTCTGCTGCTAATTTTTATTTTTCGTTTTTGTGTTGTCTTAGAAGTTATTGGTTGGTAGGGATACTGTCCTGTGTTGTTTCAACGATGTTGTGATTGGTAAAAGAGGTGATATTTATAATTTTATATTAAGTGATTAAGAGATATGATAATTTGTAATGGATAAGTAGTATCATCAGGTGCGCCCCTTGACCAAAGAATAATTTTTCTTTCTGTGAACGTTGTCACTGTTTTTGTCGGTCATATACATATCTAAATATCATATTATTGTTAATACATATTAGGGTTCGAACTTTGAAGGTGTCATTTTACTGCCGGGTTTTGTTTTGTGGGTAGACAACCACCATAGATAGTTGTCTACAATACGGAAGCTATTGGCAACTTGACAATTTCCTGGTGTTTCATTTTTTTTTTTTTAATTATGAAATTTGTGTAAAAATGACACTACAGATGTCTTTTGGTTGTTCGTCAAAAATGCCACTAAGGCCAAACAGGTCTTTAATGGAGGCTTTGTTGAGAATTCTAGTGAAAGATGGACTTTTGGGTCTGTATGCAGGCTACTGTACAACACTGTCGAGGAATTTGCCACTGTAGCTAAATGGTGAGACTACTCTAAGCTTAAATAAAAATGAACGGGAAATTTTTTTTTTTTTTTGGAGCAGTCAAATGAGACCTAACATTATCAATAATTCTAGAACCTTAGAAAAATTAACCTGGATTTTATTCTTGAAAAAAAAAATGCGCAGAGTGTATATTTAAATTTAGGGTAAATTACAAAGGCACTTTTAAGATTTACTTAAATTACAAATTATCTCCTGTAGTTCTAGAAATTACATTATGCCTCCTAAGATTTCTAATTTCATAACAAATAGTCATCAAGTTGATTAATAGATTTTAATAATGTTAAAATTTTATTTTAACAAATAATTCAAATAATTTTATTATTATATAGGTGAACCGTTAGAAATTATATTTTTTTAATTAATTCTGTTAAATAAAAAATTTTGACAAAAAAATATTTACAATTTTCAAAAATTCTGACTCAAGTCATTTCTGAAATGGATCTTGTCCACTCAATTTCATCTTGGATAACATTTTAGAATAATTTTTATTGTTAAGGTTTATTTTTATACATGGCGGATAACTCTAAGAGTGTGTTTGATTCGCCGGATTAAGGGGGACAATCCACTATTTGGATTGTAATTTATTGATAGCTCCTTATCCATCATTTGTTTTCTTTTTTTAGTCCGCCAGACATGGAGTCTGGCCAGACTCCTTATCCCTGATATTGGGGGCTATTGTATCCTAGGGGAGTAAGAGACAATTTTTTGGGGACTATCCACTGTTAGGATTAAGTCGTAAAATGACCATTTTGACCCTCTATTGTTTAATTATGTATTATATTTAATAAAATTTAATAAAATTTAAATGTCTCAATTTAAAAATAAAATAATTTTATTTAACTTTTTATTGATGTTTTATTTATTTAATTTTTTGAAAATAATTTTTTATAAATATTTTATTGATATTTTATTTCAAAAATTTTGTTTATATTTTATTTAGTTTCATTATTTAAATTTAATAGATTTTTTTATTTAATTTCATTGTTTAATTATTATTATTTTTAAAAACAAATTTATTTAAAATTTTAATTAAAAAACTAACATATATTTTTATTGATATTTTATTTATTTTATTTATTTTATTTTTAAAAAATAAATTTATTTAATTGTGTAAAAAATAAAATAAATTAAAATTTTATTTAATCTAGCTAAAAATAATTAACATATTAAAGATATGTTTAATATTTCTATTACTTAGTAAACAATTGAAAAATAGTAAAATAGATTTTTGTTCATTTATGCTATCCAGTCCATCCAACCAAATGTTGGATTCACAAAAAATAGTTTTTTCCAGATATCTAATCCCATGAAAAATAAACACAGGATACATATCCAATCCAACCAAATAGTCTGGATGACGGATTCTAATCTTCCCTTATTCAGTCCGGCCAATCAAACACACCCTAAATGTACACCAAAGATTATTTCAAAAGACAAGGTTTCCTCCAATTCATTATGGAGGAACTTCTACATTCAAGCGATGTGGTATTTTATAATTGGTCACTTGTTACATAAATTAAAATCTTTTTAATTTTTTAATAGGTTTTTGGTAGACAACGGAAACATGTATTTAATGAATCCAAAAAAAAAAAAAAAGAAACATGTATTTAATAATTCTAAATATCTTTGGTAACTTATATTACTTTTTATTAATTTAAATCTTTGTCTAATTTAACTTTCTAAAATAAATTTTTTGTTATACTTGGGTTTCTAAAAGGAGAATTCTACCATGCACATCTCTTACTATATGCACCTTTAATTATATCATTTTTCTTTTTTAGTTATGATCAATTTTTTTTTTTAGTTATGACATTTTTTAGTTACAGTATGACTCATGAAATTTTTAATTATGCATCATGCGGTGTTTGCTAATGACTTGTTTTTTTTTTTTTGGTTATGACTAACAAAGTATGAAATTATGTTTTTTTTTTCTTTTTTTTCTTTAATTATAAGGTGCATATTTCCTTTCTAAAATCCTTAATGTATTTATTTTTACTCCGATTGAAAAATTACGTGGCGGATTTTTGTTATTATGAAACTCAATTCTCAAAAAATTTCTACTTATTTTAAGTTTTCTTTCTTTTTGTTTTTTTAAAAAAAATACTTTTTATCGTTTATGAAATCAATTAAAATATAATAGAAGTAATTTGTTTCAATATATCATGGTATACAATAAATAACATCTTGTAGTTCTCTAATTATATTTCTTGTGAAACAAAGACCAATTGATGCTAGATAACCTCTTGATCCTAGTGTAATATTTTCGGTAAAAAATAAATAAATTCTAATGTAATATTTTTTATTATAATCGTTGGCCAAATTATTTTTCTTGAATGTGATGGTAGAGGATTTTAAAAGGAGAAAAAGTTGAATCAAGTAGTTTGGATGACTCACTTGAAATCATATCTGTTTTTTTAATATTTTTTTTTGTTTATTTATTTATTTATTTAGAGATAGTTTATTTATTTAATTATTTTATAGGATCAAATTTTGCTACAATTGTACTCCACAATTAGCACTAGTTAATTGACCAAACATAATGGAAATCTGTTAAAAAGTTCCAGGATATATTTTTAGAAAAAGATATAAATTTAAAAATAAAATAAAATACATATGTTATCTAAAATATTTAGAATTCCTAAACATATGTTTTCTAGCATTAATATTAAGGTTAATCACAAAAAGGTTGGTAAGGAATTAAATAATTTTTTATTTGAGAAACAAGTAGTTAATTATAAATTGTCACATTACTTTGGATGTGTGAACTTTTACATAAAAAGTTCGAGAAAAACCTTTTTCAATCTGAAATAGAGCTTTTTTACGCTTTATTATAAGAATCTGACACGAGCCTTTCAAAAGTAATTCCAAAATAAAAATTTGGAAGTGCAAAGTGCAACTAAATTTTACTTTCATATTTTTACAACGAAAATTTAACCAATGTATAATGATTAATGTTGATATATGCCAAAAAGTATAATGAAATATATTAAAAATGGGGGCATGATTCTTCTTGTACCAAAACATAGACTTTATTTTTCATTTCATTTTAATGTTACTATATGTGTAAAATATATATTAAAAATATATGCAATTTAAATTATCAACCAAGACCCTTTTAACAATTACACTTATTAGTTGTGTCCACTAATTTATGATTAGTAAGTCTAGTTTCTCACCCAAAAAAAAAAAAAAAAGTTCAAATTTTTTTCTAGAATTTAAGTTTGTGGTGAAAATTAAATCAATATAATATGAAATATATATTTAAAATGAATTTAAATCATATATTATTTTAAAATAAATATTTTGCATATGCAATATTACAAATTTACAATTGCTGTCCTTGTTTTTATTATTAAATTAGGCTGGCAAGGCTACTAGTAGTGATCTATAATCTGGTAGGGATAATGAATGGAATGGAGCAGAAAAAACAAAGCAAAACCAAACAAAAGCTTAGCTAGAAAGGCTAAAATGGTGCGGGCTCTGAGTGTTGTCCTGACTGAGTGTGTGTCCCGTTATTATTAAACAAGAAATTTACATTTTTAGATTTACAGATTCATTTATAATTATTAAATTGGGATTCAAATCATAAATTAAAATGATCTGATATTAAATTACGAATCGAATCGTATCGTATCGTGAATCGTCAAGATTCGTTCATTTTTTAAAAAATTATTTAGAAAAATATATCTACTTGTATGTTAAATATATTTTATGAATATGAAATTTTTAGATTTAAATCAATAGAAATATTATTTTGAATGATGATTATATAGTTTAATAGGTAATAAATTAACTAAAATTCTCATGTAAGAACATCATTTTACATTTTTTTTTCTTTTTTTCTTTTTTAGATATTTCTTAATAAAGACAATAAACAAATATAAATTTTCAATTTTCAAAATAACAATAATTTAACAACGATATTGCTATTTGGAGAAAGTAACAATGACCAGATAATAAGAACAAAAATTTAGGATATTTTTATTTTAAAGTCTAAAATATTTTAAAAGGTATAAGTGACCTCACCTATGTAATATTTAACTATATCTAATTTAAAAAAATAAAAATAGATAATTACAGTGTAAGTTATTTTAATCTTAAATATTTTTACAAGATTTATTATGATTTTTTATAAAGGAAAAAAATGAGAAGAAAAACATGTTGGGTTTGACTAATATGATTAATCTTATTAAAAATTTCACGATCATAATCACTAAAATAACAAAAAAATCATATATATATATATTGGTTATTTTGGTACTTAGATGTTATTAAAAGTTATTTTATATCATTTTCACTAAAAAAATAAAAAAAAAAAAGGATCAAAAATAAATCGGATACGATAGTTTTAAGAATTGAATGAATCGTAAAAAGTTAATTAAATTATGAATTGATTTTAAATCGTGCAATTTACTAGAGATTTACTTCCAAAATAGATTCACTCATAGATTCGTATCGGTTTTACAAAAAATACAAATTGAATCATGAATCGAATCGTAAATCGTAAGATTCTAATAATAGAGAATTCCCTTATAATAATGCGATAAGAAAATTACTTCCTATATTATTGAATATATAATAAATTAAAAGATAATACATATAATATCACATCATTATTAATATAATTTAATTTTTTTTTTTGTCTTAAATATTTTGAATTACTAAAATGGTAATGGATGAAGGAGGAGAGGAGATCGAGGTTGGCACAATGCTCTCTGCTTTTGTCTTCGCAAATAGTAGAATTACAATCAGATAATAATGGATGACATTCCACCGACTATGGTCCCTACCCATTTTGACTGAACTGTGCCTGTGGGCTTAGGCATGTCCCTTCCCACATGCGTTTTATTGATTTCTTTGACATCTACTAATAAGATTACTAGTAGTAGTTTTCGTGTCATCCACACCATTTGTTATGGATTCTGACCTCTTAAGGCCCTGTTTAGAGACATGATTTTTTTAGTAATTTTTTTATTAAAATATAATATAAAAAAATTAATATGTTTGTGATAATTTTTTAATTTTTAAAATATAGAGAGAAAATAAAATTTTTAACTTATTGATATAAGTTGTTGACTTTTTGATTTTTTTAGTGACTTTTTAACTTTTAAATTAAAATTTAATTTAAAATTTTATTGTTATGTTCTGGCTCATAAAGTTTATTAAAGTTTTTGTTTTGATAATTTAAATTATTTATTTTATAAATTTTTTATGTATATTATTCATAAAAAAAAAATTATGTTAATTTGACAATTACAACATTTTATTTTATCGTGTATGTCTCCAAACAAAAAAAAAAAAAAAAAAAAAAATTTAAACACATTTATCTTCATTTTTCGGAAATAAGCAAAATAAAATGAAATAATACGATTACGAAATTGATTTGATTTTTTTTTTGTGAATGATATATACAGATTATCTTACAAAACGGACAATTCAAATAATTAAAATTAGACTTGTGCGGGAATGAAATATTTTTCAGGCATGCTCCTTTTGATCAAGCTTGAATATTCTCAAAAGGAGTCATACGACTTGCAAAACAACTCAGATAAGCTAGCTGGCGGGTGTGTGCCGGAAACCCCTCTGATATTTAAGTTAGCTCTTCAGATCAATATAGGGAAACGTAATGTCCCAAAATAATTACAATAAAACCATCCATGAACACTCATAATTAAACATATCATTCTGATTATACGGTCTCTTCCATTCTATATGATCTCACATTACAAAGGATAGCCAATGCAGTTATATATTCATAAGCTCTAATCTTGAATCTAAAGCATGTGTTACATTGTTATAGTTATGAAAATAAGTTAAGCAATTAAGAAATGCCATATAGACTTACAGCTTTCCAAGACAATGCTTGGTTATAACAAAAGTGAGTTTAAACTCAATATAAATAAAGCCCTAGGCTTGTACAAAAATAAATACACAAATGAACAAAATGAAACTCTTGCTTCAAGTCCCCCCAAGCTCTTGTCTTGGTGAAGGCATAATATCAGTACCTAAAAATGTTGTTCCCATATAGGTAAGCCAAAGCCCAGTAGAAAATAATCCAACACAATATATGAATCTTAACCGAGATATAATGGGAATGGATATGTGATGCTTGTGTTAAAACGTTTTACATTTCATTCAAAAACCATGTAATGTTAGGTTATAAAACAATTCATAACATCCTTTCCTTTTTCATTATAAACAATACTGTGAATACAACACTGTGAATCTCTAGGTATATGTCTGCTAGCAGGCTATACACGCACTACTTTTTGTCATTTTTACCAGTACTAACCGGAAGGCTCGATACCTGTCCACGTGGTTTTCTAGTCTTTCACCAAGGAGACACAAGCTAACTTAACATTTGTAACCACACCCCCTTCCCAGATTCACCAAATATTCACCTTTTTCTCAAAACAGTATACATTTTCAATGTGATAATATGCAACAATGCTCAATGCAAACGGATGAGAAAACGGTTTCAATTCTCTAAGTTCTCATGCAATTTCTACAACAATCATAGCTATCTTCCACCGATAGCCTAAAACAAATATCTCTAAATAAATAAAATAATTTCCATAAAGATAAACTTTCCAAGTCCCAAGACGTGAGTGGTAATACATACCCAACTTCACCATTTTTCATTAATAACAATCAAATTCCATGTTTCCAACACCAATACCAATCATTTATGCAAAATCAAAATTTAGAGCAAAACCTCATTTTCTTCCAAAATCAATTCCAAATATCAAAACAACCATTTTGTCACCTCTACACCTCATTTTCAATCCCACAACCATTTCCAAGAAACCAATTAAAAATTCTCTTTTTGGTTTTTAAACCAAAACACTAGGTTTTTTTTAAAATTTCCAAATTGCAATATTGTTTTAGAAATAGCAAATACCTAAGTTAAAAATCATAAAAGAGTGTGGAGAATTCTTACCTCAAGCTGAGAATTCCTACCTCAAGCTTAGAAGAGGAAGAAGGAAGAAAAGCCCAAAAGTCAATGTAGACGTAACAACGATTTGTTTCGATTAAAACGAAGCCCTCGACAAGTTTTACACTTAATCTCAAAGGAGCAAGATAAGGAGATGCTTCTACATGAGTAGATCTGAAGATCTTTGCAAAAAAAAAAAAAATGTTTGAGTTTTAGAGAGAGAGAGATTCACGATTTTAGAAGAGAAGAGAGAAAATAAAGTGAAGAACAGAGTGAGTGAGGACCCTATTTATAATGCTAGGTTAAAGTGAAACAAAGTCCCAAAGTCAACCCGAAAGAATAAGTCAAAACCCCCAAAAAATAGGGCCCAAAACTGGACTAAAATCTGGCAAAAAGAACACAGGGGTCGACCCTCGGACCAGAGGTGTCGACCCTTAGAAAGAAATAACAAAACACCAATGTTGGCAACAGACAAGGTGTCGACCCTAGGACCAGAGGTGTCGACACTAAATTTCAATAGTAAATTCTAGTTTCAGCAATAAACAAGGGTCAATACCTCCCAGATTGGTGTTGACCCCAGAGGCCAACAACAAAAGGCAAGTGTCGGCCTTTGAAGCAAAACAAGACCAAGAAAAGAAGGCAGTGTCGACACCAACAAAGATGGTGTCAACACTTGAAGCCAAAACCAAATATGAAGAGGAAAGAACAACCGTCATAGATATGGTTTCCCGGATTCAAAAGCAATAAATGGGTCGGGTCCAAATTAGGAGATCTACACGGTTGGCCATACAAGGCCTCAAATGGTGGCATGCCAATACTCGACTGAAAGCTGTTATTATAGGCAAATTTCAGTAAAGGCAAGTGCCTCTCCTACGACCCCTTAAAGTCAAGAGCACAATTCTGAAGCATATCTTTAAGGATCTGAATGGTACGCTCTGACTGCCCATTAGTCTAAGGATGGTAAGTGGTGCTAAAAGTCAACTTTGTGCCCAAGGCGTTTTGTAAGCTCTGCCACAATCGAGCCGTGAAACGCGGATCTCTATCTAAAGCAATAGTCACAGGGACTCTGTGAAGTCTAACTATGTCCCTAATATAAAGGTCATCAAGATAATCTACCGAGTCACTCGTGTGCATAAGTACAAAGTGTGCTGACTTATTTAATCGATCAACTATCACCCAAATGGCATCATTATCCTAGTTGTGTCCTTGGAAGACCCACAACAAAATCCATCATGACATACTTCCACTTTTACTCAGCTATAGACAAGGGTTGTAACAAATCTGCTGGCATCTGATGCTCGGCCTTTACTTGCTCACAAGTAAGACACTTCGATACAAACACAGCTACATCCTTCTTCATACCCCTCTACCAAAACTGGTGACTAAGATTGTGATACATTTTTGTGCCTCCCGGGTGCACCGCAAGGCTTGAATGGTAAAACTCTTGGAGTACTTTCTTTTGACAAGACTCCGGCACGAAAAGACAGTCAACGAATCTACCTTTCTACTGGAGATCTTCTCCCAAAGGGTTTCTACCTCAAGATCACCGTTGTAGGTTGTGTAACCACTAAAAACAAAGCTGCTAACTCAACAGACTTGCCAAAATACAAGTCAAACTCACCAACAACACCCAACATCTCCCATTTCCAAATGACAATACTCGCTACATTGCTAATGGATTTCTTACTTAAGGCATCAGCTACTATGTTGGCTTTCCTCTGATGATAATGCAACTCAAAATCATAGTCCTCCATAAACTCCATACACCTCCTCTACCTCAAGTTCAGATCTTTTTGTGTAAATAGGTACTTCAAACTCTTATGATCAAAGAATACCTCAAACTTCTCAACATACATGTAATGTCTCCAAATCGTCAAAGCAAAGATCACCACTGCTAGCTCTAGGTCATGTGTAAGGTAGTTCCTCTCGTGTGTTTTCAACTAACATGAACCATAAGCTACTAGTTTCCCCTCTTGCATCAAGACACAACCCAAACCTTCCCGAGATGCGTCATAATACACAGAATAGCCCAAACCCCTCTCTAAAATAATCAACACTGGAGCAGTGGTAAGTCTAACCTTAAGTTCTTGGAACAACTTCTCACAAGTCTCACTCCACACAAACTTGATTCCTTTCCTCGTCAATTTAGTCAAAGGTGAGGCTAATCTAGAGAAACCTTTCACAAAATGGCAGTAGTAAGAAACTACGAATTTTAAAGGCATTCTTAGGTTGTTCCCAGTCTTGCATTGCCTCGATCTTAGAGGAATCTACAATCACCCTTTCCCCGAATATCACATGGCCTAAGAACTTGACTTCTTTCAACTAGAATTCTCACTTCTCGAACTTAACATACAACTTGTGGGCTCTAAGAAAATCAAGCACGGCTTGCAAGTGGTCCCTGTGTTCCTCCTCAGAGGGTGAGTAAATCAGGATGTCATCAATGAAAATGACCACAAAGCGGTCTAAGAACTCGTCGAAGATTCTATTCATCAAATTCATAACAAAGCCGGTGCGTTGGTTAACCTAAAAGGCATCACTAAGAACTCATAATGGCCATGCCTCATACGAAATGTCGTTTTCTGGATGTCTTCCTCCCTTATCCTTAACTGGTGATAACCCGATCTCAAGTCTATCTTGGAGAAGCAACTAGATCCTTTCAACTGGTCAAACAAATCATCTATACGAGGCAGTGAGTACTTGTTTTTAACTGTTACCGGATTCAACTTCCGGTAATCAGTACAAAGTTACAATGCACCATCTTTTTTCTTGGCAAAGAGAGCTGGTACACCCCAAGGGGATGTACTAGGGTGGATAAAACCCTTATCTAACAATTCCTAGAGTTGAATCTTCAACTCACTCAACTTGGCGGGTGCAAACCTATACGGTGCCATAGAAATCAGTGTTGTGCTAGGCACTAAGTCAATAGAGAACTCAATCTCATAGTGAGGTGATAAACTAGTGAGATCCTCAGGAAAGACGTCTGGGTATTCACAAACTACCCTCGACAACTCAGCTAGGACCATATCACTCTTAACACCCATGAATGTAGCAAGTAGGAAACTAAGCTCACCCCGACCACGTGGATCACATACTAGCAACAAGGCTCTATCAACCCGATCCCCCAAGTAATAAAAACAGTGACCAGTCGAAGTACATACAACAACTCTCTGACGATAATAGTCTATAACAGCCCAATAGGGTGACAACTAGTCCATACCCAATATAAACATTAAAACATGACATATCAATCAATACAAATACAGGAGGAAGTCGACGACTGGCAACCTTTACCTCACAACCCCGACATCCCTGTTCCAACATAGTCTCACCCCCAACAGGTGACTTAACACTGAGTAGAGATGCTAACCGGGTAACTTCTAACCCCAATGCCAATGCAAATGCAGACAAAATAAAAGAATGGGATGCACCCGTATCAATCAATACATTGGTAATAGAATTACACAACAAGAAATTACCTCTTACTACTGAAGGTGCTGGCACTAAGTCTGGCATGGTAACAACATACACACGCCCCGTAGGTCTTTGCTCCACCTGCTTACCCCTCGGAGCATAAGTCTTATGCACTGACTGAGCCAAATAGGCTCCATGATTAGCCCTCAAGGCTTGCACTAACTGTGTAGGATGAAACTCGGTGTCTGCCTCGAGCCAAACGTACTGGGTGTGCTACCTGAATAAGGGAAAAATCTCCTCACATGCCCTGACTGCCCACACTAATAATGGGTAGGCAGATTCCCTCTTCCCTGACTTTGAAAATGAGCCGCTGATGGTGCAGACTGTTGCCCTCCTTCCTTTTGCGGGCAAACAATAGACTTGTGACCTAGTTAGCCACACTTGAAACAAGTGATCCCTCCTTGACCATATCTCCCTGACCGAGAACTCGGTACCTGAAAAGTGGACCTAGACTGTGCTCTTTGGGGCTACTGTAGAGTGGAACCCCTCTGCCTCTTACTATCCCAAGTTTTCCCTTGAACCTCCTAACTCCTCTTGAAGCCCCTCATTTGCTCTTGCTCCGCCTGAACCACGGTATCTAGATGAGCTGCCGCCTCCACAAGACACCGTAGTCCTTAATCATTGACCCGGCTACTTTGAACAAGAGCCTGATCCTCAACCTCTTCTCGAACTCGATACAACGACATTCCTCCGTCGCCACAAGCTCTGGTGCAAATCTAGTGAGGCTAGTGAAAGCTGCCTCAAACTCAGCTACAAGTAAGCTAAGCTGTTTAAGCTTCAGAAACTGATCCCTCAACTTTTTTCTAGTGGTAGGAGGTAAAAACTTGTCCTGGAAAGCGTTGACGAAAGCCTCCCAAGTCACTCCAATGCACCCACGCGCATACTTCTACCATTGACCCGCATCTCCCTTCAATTGGAAGGATGCCAAGGTCACTCTCAAACCATCATCCTCGATGCCAAGCATCTCGAATGTCTTCACCATCTGTTCGAGCCATTCATTTGCTTTCAAAGGCTCTTTAGGATCACCCAAAAACTTGTCTGGATTAGACCGGAAAAACTCCATCTTAAGAAAGGCGGCCTCGTCTCTGCAACGTGGGCTTGGACTTGATTCTCAGACTTGAGAATGTCTATGGATTCCTACAAAACTCCCGCCATCTCACGGGCCAAAGCACTCGTGGCTTGCTAGCCAACTAGTTTGGCCATATTGGCATGACCAACCCCTTTCTCTTGCACCAGAATTTCATCTGGCAACGACACCTCCTGCCGTCTAGGCTTGCCACGCCTACTACCACCACGCCCATGTCCTAACATCCTAATAAAGGTAACACTAGAGATTAGAACATTTACAAATGTGCCGAAGCTAACTCACTCGTGTCCTAATACGATAGAAGATAAGTAATTCACTCCACATAGGCACATAATCAAATAAACTCATACGAACTTCATTTCTAGATAAGGATCGTCCCGCGGTGTTGCCAGAGTTCTAGTTAGAAATTGCAGTGATCAAGTGCTCTTCTAACAAGACTTCTAGAAACTTGTAGGCCCAATCAACATCTTAGAAATTAAATTCCATACCCATATAACCACATAAGCATGTTATCACATAGCATGAAAAGGATCTCTATTAAGCGAGATAAACCCATTATGGTAAAAATCACTTCCCACATACCGAAATGACCCTCAGACCAAAGGTGTCGACCCTTAGGAAGAAATGGCAAAACACCAATGTTGGCAGCAAACAGGGTGTCGATCTTCGGACCAGAGGTGTCAACACCAAATTTCAGTAGCAAGTTCCAGTTTCAATAGTAGTCAAGTGTTGACACCTCCAAGAATGGTATCAACCCCAGAGGCCAACAACAAAAGGTAAGTGTCGACCCTTGGAGCAGAACAAGACTAAGAAAAGAAGGTAGTGTCGACACCAACAAGGATGGTTTTGACCCCTTAAGCCAAAACCAAATATGAAGAGGAAAGAACAACCGTTATGGATATGATTTCCTAGATTCAAAAGCAATAAATAGGTTGGTTCCAAATCAAGATTGCTATAGGAAAACTCTCTAGAAATTCAATGAGTAAAGTTGCATTACCTCCTTAAAATTTGCCTATGAGTTTTTATATATTCGGCAAGGTAGAATACTAGTATGACTCTAATTCCTCTTCATAGAGTCATCAGGAGTCCATCTCTTAAAGGATAATGTCTATCCTTTAGCATCCTTATCTTCAAAGTTCAAGCAAAAACGGCCTAACTATCAAGGCCAACAACTGAGCAAAGAAAACCCTTTGCTCTGTTGCACTCCAACCCTGTAATTCCTTATAGCCAAACACGGGTTAATATAACCGGGCTAAACCATACTCATGTCGTCCGTTTTTCCCACAATAAACTATTACTTTAAGCACAAAGTCCATCAAAGCTTTACTTCAAGCGAGCTAAATCTGCCTAGTCCACGACTCAGCTATGCCTTTTAGTTCGGTCAATGCTTGTGCTTCGATTATCTGGTCAACTATTCATAGCCTGGTCCAAATAGCAAATTATCTATTCTTTAGGCCGATCCAAAACATAGCACCTTGCTATTTTAGTAAGGTTCAACTCAAAGGGTCATGCTGATTTAGCAAGGTCAAACTCAAAGGACCATGCAAAATTAGCAAGGTCCAACTCAAAGAGTCATGCTAATTTAGCAATGTCTAGCAAGGTCCAACTCAAAAGGCCATGCTAATTTAGCAAGGTCCAACAATTTGGTGTATATTACCCTCTCAAGACCTGTAGTAGATCTCATGAACTCAAACATAATCATCAAATCCAAATTTAAATTTGAGAGAAGTTGATGTCTGTTGTATTCCCTACATGACATGTAATACTAATCATATTGGCCAACCATAGGAAAACAAAAAGATTAGGCTTCAGGAAAACTATCAAGAAGAATCTTGATAATAATCTAGTGTGATAAGGTCAAAACACAAGACAAGCTTTCTAGTCCCTTAGGTTTTCATAAATAGCAAAGTAGCCCAAAGTTAGTAATTTCATAATTAGAATTAAGTTTTTTCTTATAAGACTTTGTGAGACCCTCAAAGTTTTAGTAACTAACATAGAAGAGATTATAGATAATTAGGCTCAAGCAGTAAGAATTGTTATAGCAGGACAAGTTATAGACACTAGTGGTCTAAATGTTTTTGTAAAAGCTACTCAAAGAGGTCAAGCTGGAAAATTCTGGAATACTCTATCCCATAGTGATAATATAAGAGCTCAATGGTTGACATTGACAGTAGAAGAGACTATCATGTTTATAGTAGATAACCTTAAATGAGAATTTTGTGGAATAAACCCTTAGCCAATTGAAAATTCAAGAAAAAATAGCATTCACACAAATTTAAAAAAAAAAAATACAAATATGTAATGTGTTATTTTGAAAATTATACTTGTGAATATAAAAAATGGTTTTATAAATTAGACTTAAAAGATACTATTCACTGGTAAAAACAGTTTATAGCTAAACTTCCTAAACTATGGGAAGAACTATCTCAAAAAGAGTTTGAAAGGCTATTAGAAAATAATCAAATATGTGATTCTTTATGTAGAAGAATAGCTTTTATACGAGAAATTATAAAGAAATATTGTATAGAAAGATAAGATATAAAAGATATGAAAAGGGCATATATGGATTATAGCTACTATTAAAAAACATAAGGTATGATAGGAAGCTATGGTTGTGAGAAAAAATCCAAACCACTAGCTAAAAAGAAAAAAAATGTGAAAAAATGGAAAAAAAAATCAAAAAAGAAAATTCAATCCTTACAAAGAAAAACCATAACCTTGGAGAAAATATATTAGAAAGAAATCTAATAAATTAACAAAAAAATAAAAAAACCTCTATGTCCAAAAGAAAAAGCTCCTGAAAAATGTGAATATTGGCTTTGTGGAGAAAAAAAAAAGGGATTTTGTAAATAAATATCCTAAGGAAAGTGATCCATGTTACTTTGCTGGAACTGCAACATACTAGGCCATAAAGCTAAAAACTGTTAGTGGAAGGATTCAAAAAATTCTTTAGCTAACAAAGTACGTATGGCTGACACCGCAACAACAAAGGGAAAAATTCTAAGTTTTAAACTGAAAAACTTCGAAGGGATTGCTAACAGGAGAATCATCAAAGGAGTGAAATAAGTTATGAAGAAATGGATATAGTGGAAACTCCTGCTATAATAAAATAAAAAAAAACCATTTTACAATCCTGGACTAGCACTAGCAAGTAGCAAACTTTTTAAAGATTTTTGGTTTGCTCTGCGCAACAACAAACAAAAAGATGTATATAGAATTATCAGCTCTCTTACTGATTATGTTGGATTTCTAGAAAATAAGCTTAACATCATCTGCAATGATGAAAAAATGATAGAAAAAAGAGAAAAAAGAGTTTTTTTTTTTTTTGGAAAGAAATAGAAACTTTTTTTTTTTCAAAAGATCTTGCTGAAAAAATTAAATAAATTTCCAAATAATAATATGAACACAAAGAAATCCTTCGTATGTCATCCTTAACAGAATCCTTAAATTGGAATTACGGCCGACAAGTCTTAAGTTATCAGAGGATAAAATTAATATGCACTGGATTGAACTTGAAATTGTTGATTTTGTGAAAATTGGTAGAGATGCTTTTCAGCTCTTAAATGAATTTGTAGCAGTTGTTAAATATGCTATTACAATTATGGAAGCAAGCCTGAAACTTATCACAACACATATCATATCTACTTGGGCTGAAAGAACTGAAATTCATGTTTATCAACCATATTAGATCTGGTATCTTTTCCCAGTAACCAGTCGAAATCCTTTCTATCATGGTAAAAAACAAAGATCATGAAAGAAATATTATCTTATCATCGACAAAATTCATAGGCTCTTATTTTTTTCATAATAAATTGGAAATCCTTCTCCAACATTTAGAATCAACAATCTACTGTGATGGGAAGAGATCTGTGATTGTAAGAAGCAGCAAAGTTTTCATAGAACCCTCCAAGTTGGGAGAAGACAAAGCAAAAGAAATACTCAAGATGCTCAAAGGAGAGATATTGAAATACTAGACATCTCTATAGCTGTTTTGAAATGCTACAAAATCAAGGGGAGATCTCAAATTGCCTATGAATCAATGCAACAAATGGATCACTGCATTTCACATGACAAATCAGGCAAAAAAGGCAAGAATCTTTTGAGCAAGTCACGTGAAGAACAAAGCCAAGAAAGGATCACATATCATAATAAGCCAAAAGAGAGCTTACATGGCAGATATAGCTAAGGAGACACGACAGAGTTGATCACATGGTAAATGAAGACAAAGAAGTTACATGCTGAATAAAACAAGGACAAAGTAGTCACATGTTGAATAAAACCAAAGTGGTGGAGATAGCACTACTGTTGCGACCCAACTTTTGCCCCAAGGGATTAAAGATGTGACCGGCCAGTAATTCGAGATTTCCAAAGGCCTGCTTGACAATAATATAGTAATAGGGGCTGGCATAAGCCTTTAAATATTAAAACATAATGTCCAATGTGCTGTGAAGACTTAAATGAACAAAGAAAAACTTTATATGTGCACATATATCCAAGTCAAGTTTGTGTACAAAACATAAACAAAACTCATAACAAAAGTCGGTCTCATCAACAGTCAAAATCACGTATCACACTTGACCATGAAGCCTTGAAGCTTGATCGTTAGGAACCTCACAGTGAGGCACGAAATTGGCTTGACAAAACAGAGGCTAGGTCAACGCCACTAAGTTTGGTCTTGAGCTAGGTCACCTACATACATATATAAACTGTGAGCTAAAGCCCAGTGAATAACAACAGTCTAAAGGGGTTATAAATGATGTCCTTACAGTATTTAAAATAGTCAATTATCATCAGTGAATTAGTTTCTCATTTCAGACTCATACTGTAATCATAGCAATTATACGTGGTACATCCATTAGCAGTAGGTCTTAGAAGACCGAACAGTCATATATGAAGTAAACAGAAGTTTCAAGAATTGGAACTGACAGAGATCTCTGTAACAATAGTAGTAGCAGTAATAGCAACAGATGCTGTGGGTGGCACAAATACATTTCACAAAGTAAGACAATCATTCTCTCAATAAACAGTACCATTTTAAAAACAAAGCAGTTTATCAATTTATAATTTGAACATAGCTTTGCAACGTTGCTATTCAAAGTTAGCTTCCGGAATCAGATTCAAGCACAACATGTTCAATTCATCCGGTCGGTTTTGAAACCTATTCAATTCCGTCACTACTTGTTCACTCGGTTCTTCCCATTCTTTCTTTAAGTCCTTTCATGTTCATGCTATGCATATAAATGTGAAAAACCACGCAAATGGATGCCTGCAAGTCTGAAAAATGAAAAGAAAACAAAACCGAGGCTACCTTGAAAATCACGCGTACGGAAGCACTGGCCGCATGTGCGGAACCTCCACTGTACATGCACTCTCACATGCAATTTTAGCAGAATGTAACTTGGAACAGGGAAGGTTTGGCCGTGGGTGTAGCTGGTTTCTCGTACACCTCGGAAGGGTTTAGTCTCCTCGGGTACGATAGCCCTACAGTTTAGACTCCCATGGTTCTAAATTTGGTTTCACAAGCACAATGTGAAACAGAAAAACACAAATGAGAGTCCAAATCCGGAAAATCTTAGAAAATCCGTTTATCATATGAGATACCAAAAATAGACTGCATTGCTAGATTTTAGAGTTGCCACCTAAATATTTTTGAAAAATTTGGAAAACTCGTGACTCGTGCCAAAGGCCACTTGTTTGTCATAACCAAAGTGTCTTGGCTCAGGAACTTAGGTATGAGAGAGAAAGGTCATGAATTGAGCACCTCCCTCACCTGATCAAAGATTGACCTCTACTAATCATGATGTGATCCTTATCAACATTATATGCTCTTGTTTTGATTGTTAATGCTAACTTTACTATGTGAGGCCCACAAGTATAGACTACGTCACCCACTTTGGAATGCTTTGATTTTATGTTTATTTGAAAAGAGTTTTGAATACGTGCTACTTAAAAAAGCAAGCTCGTATGTGCATTTATCCAAGTTATCCCAACTTAAGCGAATAGCCTTCATCCATAGGCATTCAAAGTGGTATTTAAGATAAGCACTTAGCCTCATGATAATATGCTTGATATGGCAACACAAACACATATGCAATATACTAAAGAAAAAAATGCTCACCTAGTACTCAACCGAGGCAAGCTAAAGAAAAAAGAAAATAGTTAGAAAAATGCATGCTCCTAATATGCAAAGTGACTAATGCAACACATACAAAATGCAACTAATAGGTTCGGCTTTATTTATCATGTCATATGAATCAACTCAAAGCATGCGGCAATGCATATATTCAAGTAAGCAGAAAATGATAATAATGTTAGAATGATGAGCCGAACCCAATGCATGCAAAAATGGATACAACACATGGCAATGGTATGAAATGAAAAATATGATGCTACCAAGATAAGCATATAACTAAAAGGGAGAAAGAAATGGGGATTGGAAGACATACACAATATTTACAAGTGTTACAAATTTTCCCTCGCATAAGAGGATCCGAATGAATGTCCTAATTAACTAATTATTACAACACCAAATGAAATAGCTATATTAACTGGCTATTACAAGTTCAAATGAATGTCCTAATATTAAAGCGCTAATTTAATGGACTTAAACGGGAAGCGAGGAGCCATACGGATACAACCGAGAACATCTTTCTAGAAACCTCTCTGTTTGCCGCCAGAATTTGCTCTGTTTGAAGTCAGAAAATTATTCTATTTGGCCTCAAATTCTGCTCTATTCTGCCACAAAAATGCCATTGCTTGTACAAAAATGAGTGGTTGGCCAGCCTTGAAAAGTGGTCGGCCGTATAGAATGGTGACCGGCTGGCCGACCATTGCTTTTGGAGGATACCACGCTGTAACAAAGCTGAAATAGAGCAAAAGCAGAGTGTTTCTAGGAAATATTTATCCTCTCCACCCTTCTTTATCATGAAGATGATCAAGGTAGGAGTAGATTCATTTCCTAAATCATCAATTGTCGCAAATTTGTTGTGTGATGATCTTAGAAACGATAGGACAAGAGCTCAATAAATTAAACAAAACATAAACAATACCTCCTTCCTATCATGGAGTTACCTCAAGGGAAAGGGTAGACATTGCTTCATGAACCATTAAACATCACTAAAAAGTATACAATGATTCAAGACGCAATAGGTTCAATATAACGTCCAATTGAACCTAACCAAATTTTATTACCTTTTTTACCTATTTTATTAGCCTTTTTGACATTACCTTTCAATTTCTTATCTTTTCTTCCTTTTTTTCCAAACGTGTAAATTACGTCCACTAACTCCAAAAGCAATAAGCATAGCAAGCACAACTTGACTCGAGAAATGAGCTTGTCAAGCCCTTTTCTACAAGGGAAATTACACAGGAATAATCAAACTTATTTACAAACAATAATGAATTCTAAGTCAAGTCCAAAATGAGCGATAATGACTAGTCAAACTCAAAGAGAGCGATAATGACTAATCCAACCCAAAATGTGCGATAATGACTCTAAATCCAAACTTGATAATAAGCTATAATGACACTTTCCTTTGTGATTTCCAAGGGTCTAACTTGAAAGTTAGTCCCTTAGAAATAAATGCACTGGCAATAAAGGTAGGTGTCAAACAAGAGATTGTGCTTAGCATAAGAGAGATGCAAAGCCCTAGTAATGAACCTCCGAGGAGATTAAACCTTTTAGCATGAAAAGACTCTTTCTTATGCTTTGAACAACAATCTTTTGTTAAATACAACTCTTTATCAAAATAAGCAAAGAAATGAGGGAGATTAGAGAGTGCTAATGGAAAGTGGGTGATTACAATGGTATGAACATGTAAGCAAGCTATAACAAAGTGCAAGAAAGACTATCAACGCAAATGGATTGAAAGCTATATCCATGAGGACAACAACACGTCTATAGTATTTAAAGCACAATTTAACACACTAAAAAGCTTCGAAATAGCACAAATATTGGGCAGAAAATCAGGTTTTTGAGATGGAAAAAGTGAGCAAAACTGGGCGAAAGCCAAGAGGTTTGAACAAAACAACAAGCTTAAGGAAGGGTGGCTAACCCCTCCTCTTTTTTATGACTTAAAATCACATATTTCAAGCCTCAAAACACTCTGAAAAATAGTATGAAAAAGTACAGAAAAGAGAAAGAAAAGATGGTACAAAAGCTCAAGGTATACCTCTTAAAAGAGAGGAAGAGCTTCCTGGTTAACAAGCCACAAGTTGAGCACTCTCAAGAGCTGAAATTGTGTTCAAGAATCTCAGCAAAGGACCTCAAGTTTTGGCTTAGGAGGTGTATGTATGGTGTATCTATATTGCAAGAGAAGAGGGAAAAGTGTTTGACAAGTTATGGGCTCTTGGCAAATTTTTCTATCCTCAAACCATGAGGGGGGTCATGTATTTATAGAAAAACACCTTCTCACGTCAGAAATATCTATAATGAGATAGCTGGTGCAAGGCATGCATATGGGGACAGTTGGCAGCTATCAAAATATCTGCTACGCTAAACATGGCTGGCCGACCATGAAGAGAGACGGCCGGCCAATCAAAAATGGCCTATCGGCCCTTGTTAGCCAACAGGTCTCTGAGTGGCCAAGCTAGAAAAAAACAAGTTTTGGTTCGAAGGGGGTGCAAGGTTTAGGTTTTGAAGCTTGAAACTGAAGCCTTTTGCTGAAGAAATTGAACAATTTGTACAGTGTAACAATTCATCATCGAGTGTTCAGAGTGAGGTGGGTGTCTACAATTGCCCATTTTTGACAGAGCTCAAAGTCATGAAATGACATGAGTGAATGTCAATGCCCAAAGATGACCCATTTGACAAGGCCGTAAGACTTAGGCAAGCAATCAAAACGTAAATGCAATTGGTTGAACCTGAAAGTTGCCTACATATCCCTTTGCAAGGAATCAAACCAGTGTAGTTCAAGGGCAAAATGAAAATGATATGCACAAGGCTACTTTTTGGAAATGGATTTACACGCTTTGCAAAGTCAATTATTTTGAAAATTCATGATCATGCAAGACAATGTAATGAGTAATAACAAGATGACATCACATGAATGGAACAAGCTTCAAGCTTAAATCAAAACAAATCTAATCGTGCGTCACACGAAAAGGAGTAAGCAAAGAATAACTCCAAAAATGTTTCACATGAAATGAGGAAAAATAGTACAACCAACAGGCGTATCTCACTGTATTTCATACGGTGAGAGGGAATGTTGTAATCAGGTAAAACAAAGTCCTAACGCATTTCACGTGAAAGGCCGAAAGGGTGGTGTAACCAACAGGCGTATCTCAATGTATTTCGTATGGAGAAAGGTAAGGTTTGAATCGGGTAAAAGAGCAACCTAATGCATTTCACGCGAAAGGGGGACAAAGGTGGTGTAACCAACAAGTGTATCTCAATGTATTTCATAAGGAGAGATGGAAGGTTTGAATTAGGAAAAACAACATCCTAACGCATTTCACGCAAGAGGAGGGAAGGGCGGTGTAACTAACAGGCGTATCTGTAGACATCCCCGAACGCCCCGGGAGGATGAGTCCCGTTCTGTTCGCTTTGGGCTCACTACAGTTCAGGACTCTCAAATTGTCACGGTTCTTAATCTGAACCAAAGAGTCCAAATCCGGCAAATCGTTTTGAGAAAAACAGATTTTTTTAGAAAAGAAGTGCCAAACATGGACTACTTTTCCAGATACAGAGTCGCCACCTAAATATTTTATTTTTGGGGAAATTTAGGAAACCCTGACTCGTTGCCTAAGGCCACGTGCCCGTCATCACCAAAGTTGCCTCGGCTCGGGAACTTGGGTACGATTGGGGAAGGTCAACTATGAGCACCCTCTCTCGCCCGATCAAAGATCGGCCTCTACTAACCATGATATCTTGTTTTGAAAACATTACATGTTCTTATTCCGGTTATTCAACCTAGATTTACTATGTTATGCGCACAACAAACAAGTATAGACCAAATCGCCTAAATTGGAACAAAACATTTCATGTTTGTTTTGAAAATGGTTTGCTACTCGCAAGTAGGCTAAAATGCAGATTTTGCCACCCTCAAGTGGGCTTAGAAAATATGGTTTTGCCACTCTCAAGTGGGCTTAAAATTCGCATCCAATGCATTGTTCCAATTTAAGTAACCCAACCTTCACCCACAGGTATTCAGGCAGTTATAACACGTAAGCACGTAGCCTCATGGTAAGCATGTTGTCATGGCAAACACTCACACTTATGCAAGATGCTAAAGCATAAAAGCTTACCTAGTAATCCGAGCCAAAACAAAAGCTAGTTGGTAATCAATGCATGATCTTAGCTCATGTTAAGGTGGCTAATGCAACACATACAAGATGCAGCTACAATAGGCTCGGCTATTCTAGGATGGCATGTGATGATGCTACAACTAACATGTATTTAACTTTGGGATTGAAATACAAATGCAGTTAGTATGATGCGCCGAGCTTGGTACATGTAAGACAAATGTATGGATGCACACATGCTATCGCACTGTATGCTAATTGAAACATGCCCTAGACTAACCATCAAAAGCTAGTAAATAAAAGGGAAGAAAGACGTGGGGTTGGGAGACATACACACACTCATGCACGCTTATTACACAATTTCCCTCGCTCGGAGGGTCCGAATAAATATTACAGTCCGAGTAAATAATACTAAATTAATTATTACAGAATTTCTAATTAATTAATAAATTAAATGCAAAAAGAAGGTGGCCACAGCCCCGCCTCGGGATGCGTGAATGATGCGTGCTTGACTCGTTTCACTCGGAAACCCGTTGCCATAGCACTGTTGCCTCTGTTTACACTGTCCTGCTCCTCTGAAGACTGTGAAAGTCCCCAGAACTACTCCTAGAGTGTTGTGGAATGTTACCGGCCAAAAGAATATGCTACTGGCCATGAGAATACTCTCATCGGCTAAATATTGTGCTCTCGGCCAAGCATGTTCTGCCGGTCGGCACCCAACACTGCCGGCCGGCCAATTCTTTCTGCTGAAACCTGCAGCTGACAGCAGCAGAGGGCAAGCAGTATATGGCATGGAATTTTCACGCAAATGTACGCATGGCCACTCTCCCAATCATGTAATGGACTCAAGGAAGTGTGGCCCTCGACTCTCGGGCCATCAATTGCACATTTCGATGCATGATGGCCTAAGAGGCCAAGTTGCAAATCAATGTAAATGCATGCAAACAAAACAAATGAGTGCCAATGCCCTATCATGTTGAGGTCAAGGGCGTCGGCAATCGAGGATCGAGACGCGTTACGTCACTTTGAGTACGAACGCACCTCAATTCTCATGTTTGGTTTGACACCCCAAACCAAACAATGCAATGCATGTATACAAATATGGCTCAGGTATGTAAGAGGGCTTGAGTATGCAAACATGCCAAATGTAATGCCAACCAAGCATGCAAACATGCAATGTGATGCAAACCATCATACAATGCTATGACATGAAATGCAATTAGCTAAACAATATGCAAGTGTGCAAACGTGCTATAATGTAAACACGAAACCAAAATAATGTAACATGGTTATGCAATGGTGGACTTGAACCAAAGGGAAAAACCTCAGCCCACCCCAAAACAGTGACCAAAAAGTCGTGCAAGAGAGCGCAAGTCATGTATGCAAGCATGCACACACCAAGGTCCATCACCCAAGCACGGAAGGGGACAACTCTAAGCACACGTAAAGACAATATACTTGGACATTAAACACTCATGTTAAACTCTGAAAAGCATGCAAAAGATGACACCAAAACATGCTAGGGAATGGATGTGAAAAAGGAAGCATTCAAGGCCACAAAAAGTAGTATTCTACTACAACCACCCCAACCACTCCCGGCATGAATCATGCAACCAAAAACAGACTTTTAATGCATCAAAATATGCCCCAATACCCACTGATATGGAAACCCAAGATCCCAAACTCATAGGCATGTACAAAAGCCCAAACATGGAGCATACGACCACACCTCTTTAAGGCATTAAAAGGGGAACAAATGCAAGCATGTAAGCATCAAACATGGACTGAAATGACCTAATAAGTGATTCCAAATCACTGAAATAGTCTAGCCAATACATGCTAATGACTCACACACTCGATACCAACGTGCTAGAATACAAAGGGGGCCATACAAAACATATCAAATACGACCAAGCCAGCACCTAACAGACCTCAATCATAATAAATAATGACCAAAAGCTTCACAAAGCTAGGTAGAAATATGCAAGCATGAGGGTTTAATGGCTAGGTGCATTTCTAGGCAAAATGGGAGAATACAAAGCAAGTGTATTAAGCATGGGAGAGGCCATTAATCCGACCAAAAACAGAGACATATTATGACCAAACAACACCTAAAAACCTCTGAAATGGAAACAAAAACAACCAAGCACATATGCTACCCTTATGAGGCCAAAGCATGCACAAATGAGACACAAAGGGGAGAGGGGTGTCCCTCCCCTATGCAAGACTTCAAACCCTCTTCTTCACCACTGAAAATCCACTGGATTTCAGTGAAGAGAAGGCTAATATACCAAAGTAACCAAAGCTTAACAAAGGAAGCACAAAAAGGGCCAAACAAGGCCTTAGAGGGGGAGGTTGACCCCAAACACCAAAACAACCTTAATGAAGTATCTTAAGCATGAAAATACAAGACTTTTTTCAGTTATACACAAAGTCTAAAACAGTAAGAAAGATAGGCTAAAGGCTAGTGCAAGATTGGGGAATGTAAAGTAAGTAATGTTACCCTTGAAGAACCCTTGAAGAACAGCAAGCTCAGCCCCCTTCTTGTGATCAAAATCAGCTCAAAACTTCAAGAACAAACCCTCAAGACCTCCCAAGTCGAAGTATGGTGTAATAGTGTGTGTCTTAGTGCAATACTATGAACTAAACACACTTTTAGGCTATAAAGCACACACAAAATGAAGAGAGAGAGGGAGATATAGAGAGAGAAAGTGTATATCAGATATATATATATATATATATTTTGCTCTGGTTTTTGCTCAACCAAGACAAAGGAAGGGGGGGGGTCTCCTTATATAGACCATGCCAAGACCAAACTTCCAAGGGAAGGTATTCAAAAAGGGTCAAGGCTTCCTAAAGAAGCCAAGGCAAAGGGGCCAAGGCTTCCTCAGGAAGCTGGGACAGGTGTCCAAGCTTCTTGAGGAAGCTAAGACAAAGGTCCAAGCTTCCTCAAGAAGCTAGACCAAAAGGGTGCAAAAGGGGCAAAACAGCTACACTCGTGCACGGGGGTAGGATTTGTGCATTCCAGCTGGCACAGCTGGCATGCACCATGCCTGAAAAAGGCAAAAAGGTGGTGCTGGCCAGAAAAGGAGGTCGTCGGCCAAACATATGGTCGGCCGGCCACACCAACTGCCGACCGGCCAATGGTATATTTCACCAATGGCCGGTAGCCTCAAAGCATGGCTGGTGACCTCAAGCCATGGCCGATGGGTGCCAGGGGTAGCTAACAAGCTACTCTCTACCCTCAGAAGCAAAAAACACAAGTGTTTGGTGCAAAACCAAATACAGAACAGTCGAGTTGAGAGATCCTGAAGCAAGGCGCGCAGCCGAGACCTCCGGGAACTCAAAACGAAACACGAACATGGGTAATCACCAAGTGTTCCATTGGTGACGTCCAAGTCTTGAGGAAGGTCAAAAATGGGGTGTCTACAGTATCTCAACTTATTTCATATAGAGAGGGGGGAAGTTTTAACAAGGGAAAACAACATCCTAACGCGTTTCATGCGAAAGGAGTGAAGGGCGGTGTAATCAACATGTGTATCTCAACATATTTCATACGAAGATAGTGAAGGTTTTAACCAGGGAAAGCAACATCCTAACGCATTTCACATGAGAGGAGGGAACTGACCAATAGGCGTATCTCAACGTATTTCATATGGATGGAGGAAAGGTTTAACCAAGTAAAAAATGCGAGCCAAACTACGTTTCACATAGAGAGGGTACACGGTAGAAGCCAAATCATGCTCACGTCGTCAAGGTGAAAGAGGTACAAGCTAAGCTATGTTTCTTGTAAAAAGGGGTATAAGCTCCAAGCCAAACTACGCTTCGGGCAAAAGAGGGGAGGGTGTAAGCCAAATCACACTCGGGTGATAAGGGTAAAGGGTACAAGCCAAATCACACTCATGTGATAAGGGTGGAGGGGTACAAGCCAAGTCACACTCGTATGACAAGGGTGAACACAATAAATGAAAAGCATGATGTATATTGATGTAACACAATGCAATATAATTACTATGGTTGATGCGAGATATGATGTGATGTATGCTGCATGCAACATAATAGACAAGAAAATTGAAAAGATAAACAAATATTGGTGGTTTTGAAAGCACCTCATAAAAATCTTCGACTTACAGTTCAGAGGTCCTTAAATGCTCAGAAAAGGATTCAACTTGTTGAAGCTTGAGATCGGGGCACTTTTCCACTTCGGAGAAATGACGGGACTTGAAACGGTGTATCCGCAAGCATATTTCAGAATTTTCTGAAGCTGAACGAACCTAATTTCTTCAATTCTCCTTATTAAGATGAACACAAGACCCTCAATGCACAAAACATACAGAATCTCATCAAAATACACATCAGGACCACTTGGAGGGTCGATCGGCCAAAAGATTGGATGGCCGGCCACCTGAACAGAATACGGGGGTAGAAACGAGATTTCACACGGTGGCTCATTAAAACACATGTTTGGATCACTTTTTCACATCTACAACATCCGAAATTTATCTTTTCTCTCTCTAGGGTCTCTCTTTCTCTCTAGATTTTCACTCTACTCGTGTTACCCAACAACCCACGCAAACGTTTTTTGTGAAACCCATTTGGCCCTCTATGTTTTGAACCGATTGGATTTTGTTTTGGTCGAGTTTTTGGGTTTATCATTGTTTTTGGCTCATTCTTACAGTTTTTCTTGGTATTTGTGCACTTTTTCCTGAGTTTTGACTTTTTCCTCTCTTTTTCTCTCTCTTTTAGGGCTTGATTTTGGGATTTTTCACCTATTTCCCCCATTTTCCTTATTTTTCTCTCTCTACCCACTATGTTCTCCATGGCAGATGATATTCCAAATGATGGTGCCCCTTCTGAGGTGCACATGCTTTCGCCCGCTGTGGGTATTGAAGAGCAAATGATTGAGGCGGCTGACAGAGCGGCAAATGGCATTACAGCCGATATTGCTGTAGAGGAGATCTACCCTATAGAGCTTGATCCTGAGTTACTACTGTTGAGGGTGAGGCCTTTTGACCCTGCCACATACCATCCACGCACGCATGCGATGGCTCTTGGAGGCATGTTGTGATTTGAGGACTTTGTTAGGGGTATGCCAGAGGACTTCCTCTTACGAGAGCGTTCATCTCATCTTTCTCACGATGCTTCTAAAGTAAGAATATTTTCTCTTTTTTATGCACTTTGCTTGCTTTGATATTTCATTTATAGTCTTTCATTTTCCATGTACATAACAAATTCTTCTCTTTTTCAACACAAGGTGATGCTCTCGCCTGGAGAGGCTATGGGACAGTGACTACTAGAGACTAGTACCAGGGGCTCGCCGCTTGAGTTTGTGAGCTAGTTGATGAGGCAGGCCTCGACTTATTCTGCTTGAGGCTTGCTCGACTACAGGCCAGTAGATCCCTCTTAGTGTTTTGGTAGAGAGGTGGTGGGATACCACCAACTCCTTCCACTTCTTCTCCACCGGGGAGATGACGATGACCCTATATGATTTCTTCATGCTTACGGGGTTGCCAGTAGGGGGTGATCTGATCCCCTTGGAGATCGACATGGGTCAGTGGGAGGTAGCTTGGATCTATTTACTCAGAGCACGTCCTCCTTTGGATAGCCGACCATGGTCAGATATAGTTGGTTTTTTTACCACTTCCACGGGAGTCAGCCAGAGACTCAGGAGCAGGTAGAGCAATACACCTGGGGCTTCTTGATCTATCTCCTCGATACCACCTTGTGTTACGAATAGGTGGAATACCATAGGTTTATATCTGCTTAGTGCTTTGGTGGTCTTGCCCCTGGTGCAGTTCTACAACTAGGGTGGCGCTAGCCTTACCACTCTGTACAGATACATGAGTTCTAGTTCCCACAAGAAGGGGAACAAGGTCGGAGGCTACTGGAGAGCCTGGGAGGTACACACTGCACTTCCTATTTTCATTTCTGTTTGCCCATTCTTCTTTATGCTTTACACTTTTTGTATTTATTTCTGTTTTTGCCTGTTGACTCACAAACTGATCTTTTCTTGCAACTCTGAGTCTATGCTTACTTTCTCGCCCTTGTCCCGATTCCACGAGATAAGGTGGAGGCAGCTGTCCTTTACTCTAGACGATACAACGACAGATGCCATCCTCAGTGCCGCAACGTTACCATCTTTGCTTGTTACCGCTATTTCTTTGACATAGTGACGGTGCGCTAGTTAGTCTAAAACTCATGCCCATTGCATTCCATTGCTATTGCTTTGACCCATTCCATTCTTTGACAATTGACGACAACTAACAACTGTGAATTCTCTGTTCACAGGTGACGTGGCAGCCCTGGGCGGCGATGCTGACCAGGATGAGGGACGTATACGCCGGTTCTTGGGATACCTCCCGGATGCGGATCCTACTAGAGGGTCCTTTTTTCCGAACCTAGTACTTAGGAGAGAGATTTGTGTGCCAAACCCTGGGGTCACCAAATCCCATTGTTCCTACTCCTCCCCCTACATATGTGAGGATAGCTGATAGCCTCTTAGTTGAGGCTATTGTATAGTTCATGGCGGGGCTGAAAGCTAATCTATTCCGCGGGGTTAGGGATTATGCTGAGTTCATTAGGACCTATCTCATGCCACCTTTGACCGGAGCTCGTGTGGGAGGCGCTGTAGATATACCCGCTGCTGAAGGTGTTGTTCCCTCGGTTGAGCCTGATATTGAAGGGGTTGCCCACACTGTGCACGTTGTAGGTCTGCCTGTGATCCCAACCACGATCACATATTGGCAGCCAAGTGAAATGGCCTACCAGATTCCGATTGAGCACCCGGAGAAGAAGCATGAGTACGACAGGGACCCCGACGTGTAGTAGGTATGCACTTTGTCTCACAGTTTGCATTTCATATTCCTTTTTTTGTAAGTGCCAGTAGGTCACGTGGACGGCCTCCTTCAGTTGGTCGACTTTTTGATCCACATGGTGCGGAGAATGGAGGCACTACTTACACTCCACGGTTATCAAGTGTTATAATTTTGTCATTCATCTTACTGCTTTGATTCCCTTTTTGCCATACTCATACTGTTTCTGCACCGATACTGTCCTGATTCTGCACTGATACTGTCCTGATTCTGCACTGATACTATTCTAATACTCTGTTTCTTGCTTTTAGCCTCCACCTATACCTGCGACACCAGTGGCGCCAGCGGCATTTCCTTTGGCTGTAAGGAGGAGAGGTAGATAGGCTCCTGTATACGGCAGGGGCGAGGGAAGGGGTTCGTGCAGAGGTAGGGATGTCGGGAGTCAGAGTGTAGAGTCTCAGGCACATGAGACTTCCTCATCCTTGGAACCAATTTTGAGTAGAGATGATACCGAGACCAGCGACACTGTGGGGATGATAAGCGAGCACTCCGGATCTGGGAGTAGAGAGGATGAGGCTGGATCTGGGTTAGAGAGCAGAGAGGATGATGCTGGCTCTGAGTCCCACTCCTCTTATGATAGTAGTGCTGATGGTGACAGTGATCCTAAGTGCCCTCCTCGGAAGAGGAGGAAGAGGGCCTCTCGACACACCTGATACGACTAACTCTGATTTTGCATTCTTTTTACTCTTTTCTTTTGTTTTGGTATTTCAAACTTTGTATAGCTTTAGATAGGATTTTACTTTTCGCTTTGAAATTTTTATTTTCTCTTTTGTAAAAATTATAATCGGGGTGAAACCCTACAGTGTTATAAAAGCAGTTTTACTTTGTGCAACATCTTGAGCATGGCACAACACTTGCATAAAATTGATGATTGTATTTGAATTTGAAATTGACAATGATCACATTCGAATGCGTTCTTAATCGGATATTAAGCCTACAACTGACCAAAATATAAAAAACAACTCAATAAAAGAAAGACAGGATAAAAAGAACCTAAACACCGCTCACTATTCGCACTTGTTAGAAACAAAAGACTCAATACAAGACTCTCAAAAAAAAAAAAAAAAAGGGGCCAACCTTAACACTGCTGCCCAGCTGCCTGGCCAGCATACTTGGTCAGCCGGCCAATAGAGTGGACGGCCAGCTGGCGAGGTGGCCGGCCGGCCAAGACTTGCTGCTGGATAGTTGGCAACAGCTATCAGCCACTCACACAACCTTATCCTCTATAAAGGTCTTCTTTTGCTCCTTTCCCGACAAAATATCATCTTTTTTGCTACTTTCTCTGAAAATGGAGATTTTTTTTGTTGAGAAGCTCAAGTATTGGATAGCCACTTTGGATGGCACAAAAAAGGTGAACTTCACCGATTTTGGTATAAACACTCTTTTTCCGTTGAGTCGCACTTCGCTTTCTCTTCCGTTGCTTCATGCTGCTACCCGATGTTGGGATCCCCTCACTCGTGTGTTTTGCTTTGGATCACAAGAGATATGTCAAACTCTCGAAGAATTTCAAGCATTAATGGAGTCTCGCCGAAATGAGGAGATTAAGCCTCAACCCCGTTTTGGCCATGCACGGGCTCTTGAACAGATGTGTGGGCTTGCTTTATATGAGGCTCGGTCCTTGGCTCATGACGGCGAGTTATAAATACCCGGCTTGATTCATTGATTTTCCGGCAACAGAGATAGAAGTGACCTTCTCTTGCAAGGTTAATGTTAACATGCCATCTGCTTATGTTTACTCGTACACTTTCTACTTGCCCCTAGTTGCTGTGAAGCTAGCATTAGGTTGATCGAATTGGCCCAATGTCTCAAGGATTGCATAGGTTTGGCATTGGCTGAAACTTTGATGGATTTGGATGCTTTCCATAGGCAGAAGACTTCTCAGTTTGCGGGGAGTCCACTGTTTCTCCAGGTACTGTTTTCCACCCTTTCTTATTTATGATTTCTCAGATCACTTTGGGCACTCACTCTATATTTTCTCTCGAATTCCTTACCTTTCTCTCAACGTACATCTCTCTATTCTTTAATCTCTCTTCTTTTTATCCCTTCCCAAGTGTGGTTGATGGATAAGCTGAAAGCGGTGGACCCTTGCCGCGAGTATTCGGCCAAATCCTACTTTTTTCCCCAACGACTAGTGGACTTTCCTATAGAGGGAATATGGTGTGGCTGGATGTGCAACAGATCCACAGATGACATTGCCTGGCGTTACCCCTGGCTTAACCTAACTAAGATGAGCTACAACATGTCCCATCAACTGGGTATACAGTTGATCGACCTTACACACTATGCCTTATACTTCCCATTTTGGTTCAGACGCCAATTTGGGCATGATCAAACCTGTCCAGATGAGGGGGTGGAATACGCTGCTCCATTTCCAGTTTGTACTTCACACTTGGCTCGATACCTCGCTGCTTGGAGGATGAGAGAGCTTCTGGCCCTTGCTGCCAGCTTCGTTTATGCCCTTTCTGGCATGTGTTTGGCCTGGCTCGAGGACGAGGCACAGCTTGGACCATTCTTGGCTGCAGAGACTTCTGAGATTGTGGGTAGGAGACAGAGGACTATTGCCTGACTTATGTGTGCTATTGCTTTGACTTTTCTTTTCAAGTTTTTATGATGTAAAAGGAACTTTGACTTAACTTGAGAGTTTGAAGGATGTACTTGTGTTGAAATCATGTAATTAAAGTTGTTAGTACTGAGAATTTTCCTTTTTGGTCCAAATACTTTCTCATTTTTCGCTTTAACTTTTGCCAAAGCCGCACTTTCGGATTTTCAACCTTGCGAGCTCTATTTCTCTTTATTTCCAATTTTTCATGCTCTAACTTTTACCTAGGTTGCCTTTTTGGATTTTCAGCCTAGCGAGCTTCTCAAGGATAGTATTTTTTCAACTTGTCCATGTTTATCGGCAATGAGAACTCCAAGCCATTTAAATCCATAAGGATGATTGCTCCTCCTGACCAGATAGATTTAATGATGTAGGGACCAGTCTAGTTGTGTCAGAACCTGGCCTTAGGGTCATGGATTAGAGCTCGGTTGTCCTTGAGCACCATATCTCCTTCTTTGAGTTTTCTAGACCTGACTTTTTGTTGAAGGCGTTGGCAATTTTGCGTTGATATCCCTAAATGTGATACAACGTCTTCAACCTCCTTTCGTCAAACAACATCAATTCCTCGAATTTGTTCTGCTACCAATCCGCCTCTGTTATCTGACACTCGACCATGATTCTTAGTGACAATACTTCAATCTCAATCGGCAAAACAACTTCCATTCCATCCACCAAAGAATAGGGGTTGTTTCCCTAGATGTTCAAATTGACGTCCTATACCCCCAGAGTACAAAAGGCAGTTTATCCGGCCAGTCTTTTTAGGTTTCCACAATCTTTCCCAGGATGTTCTTGACATTCTTGTTTGTGGCTTCAACGGCTCCATTTTTCTATGGTCTATATGTTGATTACTTATGAAAAGCCACATTGTATTTCTCAAACAAATGCACCACCTCCTTCTTGAAGTGTCAGCCATTGTCCGATATGATCTCATTTGGCAACCCATACCTGTAGATGATGTTATTCCTGATGAACTTTGCCACATGTGACGCTTTCAACACTGAGTATGACTGCGCCTCCACCCACTTGGTAAAATAGTCGATCACCACTAAAATGAACTCATATCCCTTTGAACCCTTTGGCGAGACTGCTCCGATGACATCAATTCCCCAGATTGAGAAAGCCCATGGTGAAGTCATGTTGTAGACCTTTGACGGCGAGATATTCATGCGATTAGCATGAATTTGACATTTGTGGCATCGCTGAACAAAGTTGATACAATCTTTCTCCATGGTTGACCAATAATAGCCCTGCCTGAGGATCTTCCTAGCCAGCATCACACCATTCATATGTGCTCCACAGTCTCCTCCGTGGATGGCCTCCATGAGATGTTTTGCTCCTCTTTTTCGACGTAGAGCTTGTGCATTCCTAGATGTCCTCTCTTGTAAAACTTACGTCCGCAGATGATGAATTGAATGGCCAAGCGCCGTATTCCCCGTTTATCCTTGGTATTTGCCCCTTGTGGGTATATGTCCTTTTCCAGGAAGTTCCAAATGTCATAATACCAGGGGTTCTTGCCTTGAACTTCATTTATTGTGGCTATTGTCTTGTAAGCAGACATATAGTTCTGTTCAATGATAATAGGACGCATCTTTACTCCAAGCAGTATGTCTACCATGCAGGATAGAGTTGCCAGTGCATCAGCAAACTGGTTGTTCTCTCTTAGTAGATGTGTAAATGTCAATTTCTCAAATCTTGGAATCAGAATGTCCAAGGTCTGATGATAAACTTTCATTTTCTCTTCCTTGACCTTCTAGTCTCCATTGGCTTGAGAAACAACCAGGTTCGAGTCTCCGATGACGTCCAACCTTATTACCTCCAGTTCTAGGGCGTCGTCCAATCCAGTAATACGCCTCGTACTCTACTTCATTGTTAGATACTTTGAACTAGAGTTTGAAAGCTAGGGGTATATGGGAATCATCGGGTGCTATAAGCAACACACCTATCCTATAACTGTATTGATTAGCCACTCCGTTAAAGTACAGTGTCCACGTCTCTTTTCTACCTACAGAATCTCCTCATTTGGGAATAGGTACTCTATTGCTTCATCTCCTTCACTGGGTGGTCTGCCAAAAATTCCGCTACTGCTCTCCCTTTTACAGACTTGTGAGTGATTTATATGAGGTCAAACTGAAAGAGAAGAAACAACCAATGAGCTAACCTATGCATAAGTGCTGGTTTCTCAAAGAGATATTTGACGGGATCCAATCGCAAAACCAGAATTACAGAATAAGCTAACAAGTAGTGTCTCAACTTCCTAGTGGCCTAAACCAAAGCTAACCAAGCTTTCTGCAGAGGATTGTAGCGGGTCTCGTAATCCAGCATTTTCTTGCTCAGGTAGTAAATGGCCTTTTCTACCTTAGCTTCTTATTCTTGCTGTCACGACCTAAACCCGTCCTTATAGGTTTGGCATCATAACCGGGTAGTAATCCTTGGATTACCAAAGGCCTCTGCCCTGATTAACAAAATATAAGGGGCTAAAGGAAGTAATTATATAGAACACACATAGTCCATTGAGCTGTATAGACATACATGGGACAAATAATTCAAAACTTTATATAGATGTACATGACGTCATAAATACAGCATTCCACGTCACGTTCATTACAGATATAACAAAAGGGAACTAGCCCAATATACACATAAACAAAAAACTTGTTCATAAACCAAAAGAAAACAAAGTCTCAAACACGTGTGTCACAAAAGGGAACCTCCTCAGGAGGCAAAACGGCTGGCTGACATGGCTGAGACTCCAGGTCGTCAACTCTGAGCCTGGTCATGCGCCTGGTCACCTACATACATATATTAAATAGTGAGTAAAAGCCTAGTGAATAATAACAAAGTAAAGTTTTTAATGAATGATGTCCAGAACAGATTTAAAATTTGAAAACAAATCAGAATCATACTCATATTCGTAATCATATTGTGTGTGGTACATTCATTAGCATTAACATATCTCTTTGGTGAAGCATATGAAGTCCCATAAGGGAACCTCCGGTACCGAGCAACATATGTCATACGTGGGCCACGGTATTGTTTCCTTTGGGGGAGGGCCTTACAACCATAAGCCGCAGTATTATGTCCCCTAGGCGAGGGCCTCTGCTAAGGATACCACAAATATATTTCAAAGATATGGATCATCATTTATGGAATCACAAAATAACCTTTGTATCGCTCAGAAACAATTCATATCGTATCATAATATACAGAAAGTAGTTCATATCAAACATAGCTTTACTGAGTTATTACTCACAGATAAGTACAAAGATAGCTTTGATGGCAACCAATGGATCAACAGTTCACGGCGCGTGACCTACACAAACATAATAGATACATATATTGAAACACACGCTCTGGTCGTACTTAACTTATTTCATTTCGTTCTTCGTGTGTTTCTAGCCCTTACCCTCATTATTATGTCTTGATTTTGGCCTAAGAATGCTTAGGATGCAATGAGGATGCTAAAATGCACTTGAAAACACTTAGTCAATTATGTTGAAAATAGGGGCCTTACTCGAGTGCAGCTTCCTTCGCTCGAGCAGATGTTCGAAAATGTGAGTGGTCGCTCGAGTGCAATTCTGGTCACTCAAGCGGTCTGTAAACTTTGCAAAAGTACTAGTTGCTTGATTTTTCCGCTCGATGCACGCTTGACGGTCACTCAAGCATGAGACTAGTGTCTTCGCTCGAGAATAACCCATCTCGCTCGAGCGGTCTGCAAAAATGTGTAAACTTCTAGGAGTATGCATTTTATGCTTGAGCCAACTTTGAACGGGGTCGCTCGAGTGTAGGATCTATTGCTCGAGCGGAGGAGCTGAATTCTAGAACTTTCAGATTTGCTCCCATGCTCAAAGCTTGATTTCAAAGTTGCAAATCATGGTCTTTTGGGCCAAAAACTAAAGGAAATTAGTGTAAACTTGTAAAACATGATGAATTCAAAAATCATTTCGCAAAATCAAGGCCCAAAGCATGCCAATTCTTCCAAATTCAAACATGAAATATGAAAACAATACATGGACTTAACATAGAAGTACTTTCTTAACTTCAAAGCTTCCAAAACATGATCAAATGAGGTCTTTAACCCAAGGGCATGTTGAATTCTTAGAACAAGACCAAATTATGGACATGCAAAAGGGAAATTCTTCGAAATCAACTTGTCAATGCCATGAACTATGCATGCATGCATGGTTTGAGTTACAATTCCTAAATTCTAGCTTAATTCTCGTGTCATTCCATCTCTTTCACTTGAATTCTTACATGAACTAACTCAATTATACGACTAAGGGTTGGATTTCTTACCTTAGGTGCTTAATGGTGTTTTAGAGGTTTAATTGCTTGAGTTTCGAACTCCAAACCTTTAATTCTCCACAATTCTTCTACGAACTCTTAAGTTCCAACTCTCTCTAGGCTTCCCTCTCTCACTCCCACATTTTGCTCTCAAGGAGATGAAATGGGAATGTAAAAGTAAATGCACTCTAGAGTTCACTTATGCATTATATAGGCTCAAATAGGAAAGCTTAATTAATGATTAATGAATTGACATTATTTATTCTAACTATTCGGTTCCGAAGCGAAATTAAATTGAACCTACCATAAAATTCTAAAAATTCTAATTAACACATAAACCAAGTCAATTCCATGATTGGATGCCAATAAGGCTCTCAATTCACAAAACATAACAGAAACATAAATAGATATTCCTATGCAAAATAGATAGAAACTCATATAGCACACATCACATGCAATTAATGCAAAATTTTCACGTTAATTACTTATTAGGCATTCTTAATCATGGTTTAATAGTTAATCATTGGTCGGGGTTGTTACACTTGCTCTAGCATGTGCCCCGTGGTTGATTCTATCATTGATAGGTACATGATCAGCGATTTTCCTGGTTCTTGTGGTGACAATACAGGGGGGTTATGAAGGTACTGCTTGATTTGTTTGAAAGTGAATTGATATCAATCATCCCATCTGAACTTCTTCCCCTTTTTCAAGAGACCAAACAGTGGTTTACAAGCCAAGGTTAGTTTGGAGATAAACCGTCTTATGAATTATACTTTGCCCAGAAAGCCACGCACCTCATTTTCACTCCTTGGTGGTGGCATTTTTGAGATGGCCTTGATCTTGGATGGATCTACTTCAATTCCCCTCTGTGTAATCAGAAATCCTAACATTCTCCCTATAGCCACCCCAAAAGTGCATTTTTGTGGGTTCAACCTCAGCCTATACTCCCTGATCCGTTTGAAATTTTTTTCCAACACGATGTAGTGGCCTTCTTACTCTTTGAATTTTACAATCATGTCATCCACATACATCTCAACTTCTTTATGGATCATGTCATCTAAGATTGTGGTTGCAACTCTCTGATATGTAGCCCCAGCGTTCTTCCACCCGAATGGCATAACTCTGTAGTAGTAGGTACCCCATGGTGTGGTAAATGTAGTATTCTCCATCAAGATCTGGTTATACCCAAAAAAATCCATCTATGAACGATAGCAACGCATGGCCAGCAGTAAATTCTACCAATTCGTTGATGTGTAGTAGTGGAAAGTCATCCTTCGAACTAGCCTTATTCAGATCCCAAAAGTCAATGCAAATCCTGATTCTACCGTCCTTCTTCAGAACTAGAACAATGTTGGCCAACCAAGTCGAATACTGAAATGCCATAAAAAATCCTGCATCGATCTGCTTGGTGACTTCCTCTATGATTTTCAGTGCCTAATTGGGACAAATCCTGCAGAGTTTCTACTTGACTGGTCGGGCCTCAAGGTCAAGAGGGATCCGGTGCTATACAATCTCAGGATCAATTCCATGCATGTCTTCGTAGGACCATGCGAAAACATCTTCGAAATCTTTTAATAAAGCGATTAAACGCTCGCGTTCCTTCGAAGACAACGTGGACCCGATTTGGACTACTCGTGGATCATTCTCTATACCTACGTTAATTGCAATGATCTCATCTATGCAAGCCTTAGCACGCCTTCTCCTCTCAGTTAATCATGTTTTTCAAAGCCCGAGGAATTTTTTCGTCTTTGTTTTCATTTAAATTTTGAAAATCTTGGTCAATGTAATAAATTAACGGCATAAAGAAGTAAACAGAATCTGCAGCATTCTCATTTAGAAGTTCTAGCTCCTCAGTTACAACAGACTCAAAGAAAAATACAAAAGAGGACCTAGACAGGACCTTGGCACCCGGGTTACCACCCCTGGAAGTGCCAGACTCAAACTCCTCAAACGGACTCAAATCTGATTCCGACGCAATAGACTTGGTGGAATCAGATTCAAGCTCATCATTGATTGAAAACTGTCAATAAAGCCCCTCTCGAGTTGCCAAACTAGGTGTGGCACCTCGGCTGCGTCCACGATGAGGCTGGTGTAATTTGCTGCTGGTTAATCCCGATCATAGACATAGTAACACTATCCCCCAAGTTAACGGGCTCAGCCTCAGCGCTGGAGTTCGCTAGTAGGTTAGCCAGTGCCATCCTCAATAGTTCCTCTTCATCGCTATCCGAGCTTACATTTCTACCTTGCCCTATATCGATGCTTGGGTCGATCCTCTCCTTCTTGCTGTCTAACAGCTGGTGATTTAAAAAGATCTCAAACCTAAGATATCTCTTCTTCATTTCCTAGTCGACCCACAGCTTTGGGAATCCATAGAAAGCGAAGTCTTCTCCTTTATGGACAAAGCGTCCATTTAGGGTCCCCTTGATCAGCTTGTGGACCAACTCAAATTGCCTCCCGATTTTTTTTGCTTTAATTTTCTCCTTTAATTCATCCCCCCTTGTCTCTCAATCCTCTGCATTTGGCTTGTTCCCCAGCCCAAAAACATGGGGTTTATGGCTTACTTCTCTAGCAACAGTATTTCATTGCCTCCTACTTCTACCTAGTCCCAATCCGGGAAAGTGTCCTTGCTTATTCATCATATAGATAGATTGGGCGCTCACATAGTTCCCCTTATCCTCTGCTTTGATAGACTATACTAGCCGGGCCTCTACCAAGGAGAAGCTAGAGAGGAACACATCCTCTTCTCCATGTAGTATTTCCAACAAGGGTGTGGTGGTTCCCAGGGGAGGATGGATTGAAGAATTACTATAAACATTCATAATCTCCCCTTCGAACGGACACTTCACCAGTTGGTGCATCATTGAAGAAACCACCTTCATTTGATGCAACCAAGGTCTGCCCAAAAGTAGATTGAAGGTTGCTGGCACATCCATCACATGAAATTCAACCTTATGTTTAGATGGGCCAATCAGTATCTGACCATTAAAGGTTCCCATGACATCGCGGCTAGTATTGCCGTAAGTTTGACAGCTTGGGTCATAGGCGTGAAGTCAGCTGGCTTGAGCCTATGGCATAAGTGGTCCTCGCCGGACATACGTTGATTGCCAAGCTGATGTCCATCAACACTATTGGGATCCACTTCTTTTGGCTTTCCAAGATTATATATAGAGGTTTGTTGTAGTTGGCCCTCTCGAGTGGCAACTCTTTGTCTGTGAAAGACAACAATGGAGTAACATCCCTAGATGTAACCAAAGACACTAGTTGGTCGGTCATGGTGTTTATAGGCAGCTTGGTCTTGTTTAGCGCCTCCAGCAATGCTTGCCTATTTTCCGAGAAGCCGTTAGTAGCCCGCAAATTAAAATATCTGCTTGGATCCTCTTAAGTTGCCACAATACTAGGTCTTTTTCTATGTCCTTATCCTTTAACTTCTCGACCTCTTTTTTGGAGGGTTCTGCTTGATCTAGAGATGGGGTTTGAAATAGTGACCACTTCTTGTCATGTGGTTGATTTCTTCCGTATACCATGTATTGTCAGGGGTACCGGTCTTCCACCCTTCATCAGTGTAAGCAAGACTTAGATCATTGTCCTCCCACTATTCTCCTGCAGTCATTGCTAGGCCATTATCGGGCATTACCCAGATCATATCCACATCGTACCTTCCGTTGGCACGCTGTTTTCCCTTCGCGGTGGACTCAATTTTTGTCTCTCGATACTATCTGAGTTTTCATGGAATCTTTTCCCTATCACCGGATCCCTATTCAGGCTTTTCTGTAATTTGGACATCGTTCGCCCTTGACTCGACGTCTTCTTGTCTTTTCCCTTTCACCTGCTCCCGAGCCAGTTTTCTCTATATTTCCTCTACTCTCTCTTTTTGAAACTGTTCCAATGCTCGCTTCCTTTCAGTGATAGTCATTTCCTCGGACTTGTTATTATCATCAATTTTCTCTTTTTTTCAAATTCTTCTTCGTCTATTCTTCTGTATCGGATTCCTTTTCGCTACTTAACCACCCATGGCCAGATTCAGGCTGGCTCGGATCCCACCATTTGATCTAAACACTGCCCACATCATCTTCCTCAAAGAAATAGAGGTTCTTTAAGTCTTCTTCTATTTCTGCCAGGTCATCAAGACCTTGTTCAGGCCAGTCATCCAGATTTTGTCCAGGCCCATTTTATCCAATGGCGTTGATGCTGAGTGAGTCTAGCAATATGATTGCGAGCTTTGGTTGGTCAGAAACCACAATATACTGGCTTGGGTCATACTCTTCCATGGGTGAGGGCCCCTTTTCCACAACTTGGGTATCAAATAACCTTTCTTTCAGTGAATTTCCCTTTGCTTTAACTACTACCACCACAGGGTTTGATTGGGTTTCGGGTGTTATATCCATCATGCACAATTCTATGCTATTAGGAATAACCACTTGAGGTTTAGACAAATGGGAGGAGGTGATATATATGCTGGGGTTGAAGGTGGGCGGTAGTGTATGGATGAGGATGATATTTCTAGATAAAGGGACTTGGTTGTGGACAGGGAGTGGGTTGGTTGTCACATTTGGTTTTGAGGGTGGAGCCATGATCTTATTGTCGAAGAGATCCTGGATCTCATGACGAAGGCGAAAGCAGCGATCAGTGGGGTGACCATGATGTTAGTGGAAAACACAGTATTTGGTGGGGTCGTGTTTAGCTGGGAGTGGGTCAGGGAGAGGTCGAGGATCAAGGGGGCTTAAGATGCCCTTTTTCTACTAGAAGTTTCAGAGCACGAGCTAGACTCATGTGAATAGAGGTAAAGCTTGTATATTGGTTTCGAGTTGGGCTGGTGGGTTGCACTGGCGAATGGATCAGCTATCTTGGTCATTGTGGTGATGGTACTGATCTCGGCAGGCCTAGGAATAGTGCTATTGCTAGCATTGGTACTCCTAGTAAACGGCCGCTTCACCGGTTCACTTGTTCTCTGGATAATGCCTTTCTTGAAAGCACTCTCAATTTGAATCCCCCACTCATATAAAGCAGCGAAGGTGGACGTTGGCGCAGCTGTCATCCTCTGTAACATGTCTGGTTTGTGATTTTGAACTATCAACCAGACTTGTTCCCTTTCTGAGGGCCTGTTTGTCATTCTGGTTGCCTTTACCCTCTATCTCGAAAAAAATTCGATAAAGGGTTCTTTAGGATTTTGAATGGTTACCTCCAGTTCACTGATCATTACCACTATCTAAGTATTATAGGAATATTGATTAACAAATCCCTCAGATAGTTCTTCTTAGTTCTGTGTGGTCGAGTCCTCTAGTTTGGCATACCAAATAACTGCCACGTCTGATAAGGTTCTTCCGAAAAATGACAATTTCTGAGCCCATGTCAAGCCCATTGGTTTCAGGACAGCCAAGAAGAGACAGACGTGGACGATAGGATTTCCGCTTCCATTAAATCTATCGATGTGAGGCATTTTGACCTTTTCTGGCAATCATACAGAGGCCTTGGTATAACTATCTTCAATGTCTAAGATGGAATTGAAGCCTAGAGATTTCATGAGCGCCTTCTCTAGCCTGGCGATTTTTATCATAGCATGATCGATGTCATTGATGTCGAAAGGAAGGAGTCCCCCGTGGGGCTGTGCCAGAGGCCTGAAAGCTTGAGCTTATGCTAACATCTCTTGGGGATCTGGGACTTGAGGGTTTTCAGCTAGTGGAGGTAGATTACGGTTCGGCTGGGCAATCGGGACCGGATGGATAGTAGGTGTCGATGCCCCAGATGGGCATCGTATTTTAGAAATAGTCTCATCCTGAGCGGCAATTCTTTGATTCAGTGTATCCATGGTTCTTTGAAAAGCTGCCATCAAAGCAGCAATCTCTTTTGGACTACTTTGTGCCATTGTGGGTCTAGGAGAGTTAGCTATTGGCGAGCTAAGTGGGTGAGAACGGATAGGTGACTGCTGAGTGCTCTGTGCTGGCGAAAACAGACTGGTTCTTCTCCTTCAAACAACTGGTGGAAGAAAGACTAACGCTGGTTAACCGTCGACTAGATTTCAGATTTTGCAAAGCCTACCAAAGCGAGTCCACAAAACTTGGGGGATATCAGGTCTTTCTGAAGCTATGACTGCAAGACTACCTAGCAAAAGAAATAAAGAAAAAGAAAAAACAATAATAAAAAAAACGAACAGTACTTTGGCTCCAAATTTTCAACGGATATGATCACAGCTGAAGGACTGTGTTTCTTACTAAATTCTGCCTCCACAAACTAATGTCAACTTGTTATATGAAGCATCCCTGTACAGTTTCACTGTGGAGCACATACCAGGTAAAGAGAGTCAAAACACCCCTATGACGTGGTAGGGTTACCCTGTACTAGCTTTGGCATGATCTAGGGGTTCACTACTTCAAGCAAGTAGCTTCACAAAATCCTACATACAGGTGAGCATCCTGTTCTACATTGGAATAGTCATTAGGGTTTTACTATATGCACTAGGCCAATTGGTCGAAAAGGGTACCTCAGTAAGATTACCTAATATACCTCTCACATCTAACACTGAGAAGTGAAAGTCAAGCGGTATGGTGGTAATCCAGATCCAAGGGTTGTGTTTCCAACATGGCAGAGCCCACGACCAGCCAGCCTTTTAGAAAGTCTTTTAGGCAAGCCTATGGCAAGACGTCCAGAAATAGCAGATGAAAAACACAGTGACTTAAGAGCACCAAGTCAAGACAAGACCAAAAACATGCTCGAAACTAGCCAACACAAGCTAGAAAACAACTGCAACAGACATGAGTCATGCAAGGCTACAAAGGGGTGTTACGTTACACCTATCAAAACCAAACATAGCATGAATTGACCAATGAAAAACAGAGTTATGGCATGGTAAAACAAGACTGAAAACCCACTTAGATGGCATCCCAAAGACCTAAGCATGGAGGCATACACAATGGTCCATTCATGAGCCATAAAACACCAACTCTTTGAAACATTAAAGGAGTGATAAGTGCAAGTGTTTGAGCATGAAACATGGACTGAAATAACCTTTCAAATGATGCCAAATCATGATAATGGTCCAAATAAAGCATGCTAGTGACTTGGACACTCAAAGCTGACAAGCTAGAATGCCTTATGGCTATACAAAGTATGGCATATATGATCAAAACAACATGAAACAGAGTTGAAGCATGGTGAAACATGACTAAAAGCTCCTTTGAGTTGAGCCAAAATATGCAAGCATGATGGTCTAAACACAAGATGCATGTTAAGGCAATAGAGAGGATTACAAGACAAGTACATGGTGCATGCAAGAAGCCATTAAACCAACCTAGGGTCATGTGTTGATTACTAACTAGCTTCTGTTTTGGCTCGGAGTACACTGTGAGTGTTTATGCTTTAGCATCCTTGCATGTGTGTAAGTGACTGCCATGATAGCATGATTTCCATGAGGCTATGTGCTTAATTGATTAACTGGATGAATGCCTGTGGATGAAGGCTTCATTTCTTGAATTGGAACAATTCATCAAAATTCACTTGAGAGTGGCAAATCATGTTTTCTAAGCCCACTTGAGGGTGGCAAATCCGCGCTTTAGCCTACTTGCGAGTAGCACTTTCAAACCACTTTCAAAAACAAACATGAGTTATTTTGTTCCAATCCGCGTGATTGAGTCTATACTTGTATGCTGTGCGCATCACATAGTAAGCTAGCTAATAAATCAGAATAAGAACACATGTGTTTTCAAAAACAACATATCATGTTAGTAGAGGCCGATCCTTTGATCGGGTGAGCGGGGGTGCTCATTTCAGGACCTTCCCCTCTCGTACCCAAGTTCCTGAGCCGAGGCAACTTTGGTGATGACGGACACGTAGCCTTAGGCATGAGTCAAGGTTTCTTAAATTTTCCCAAAACAAAATATTTAAGTGGCGACTCTGAAATCTGGCAAAGCAGTCCATGTTTGGCGCTTTTTGATTCAAAATCTGATTTTCAAAAATGATTTGCCGGATTTGGACTCTTTGGTGGTTTATCAGTCTTACATTGCACTTTGTGAGATTAGATTCAGAACCGTGACAGAAGTTCGAACTGTAGTAGCGAGAACAACAATTTGCGCCCTCGCTCGGGGAGCAGAGTTTCGGGCGGTCTACAGTTTCTGGCGACTCTGCTGGGGATTTAGAGAACTTAACTCGAACTCATGATATGTTGTTTTGTCTACACTTATGTGTTTCTTTGCATTGCATTTGTATTGGTGCGCTTAAGTCACAGTGTTTTCCATCTGCTATTCTTGAACGGTTTACCAGAGACTTGCTTGGAAAAGCGTGCCATAAGGCTGACCGGTTGCGGGCTCTGCCACGATGGGAACACAAACCTCTATTTTCATCGAGGCACCCTTTTCGACCATTCGACCTAGTTGCATATCGGAAGCCATAGTGACCATTCCAAACTAGGACAGGTTGCTTACCCGAATGCAGGTTATTTGAAACCACTGCGTGCATATTGAAACTGTAAATCCTGAAAAAATAGGACAGGGAAACCCTACCCCACCATAGGGGTGTTTTGGCTCTTACTTGCTTGGTATGTGCTGTCAAAGTGCGTCTCTACAGGTTGTATGTATCAGTTGCAAGTCTGAGTATCCGCCTGAGAGTATCAGTTTACAAGCAGAATTTTGGGGCAGAATTCAGCAAAGAGTGCAGTCATTCAGCTATGCTCGTATTTGTTTTGGTGAAATTAGGCTGAAGTGCTGTCTGTTTTCTCTTTTGCTAGGTTGTCCTGGAACCATAGCTTCAGAAGGCTCCAATATCCCCAGGTGCATTGGACTTGTGTTGATAGACTTTGTCAGGTCAGAGATTCAGTTCAAGGGCAATTAGTGTTATCTTCGCCGAGGCAAGGCAAAGAAAGGCCAGTCAGGGCTCACCGGTTCAACTGATCCATCAGTCACCAGTCACTTTAACTTTGTTCAAACCCAGCAGACTATGATGGCACAGAGTCTGGAAGAAGTTGTGGCCATGATCGCGACATTAAGGGCATCTGCATCATATCCAGCCTCGGGACGCCAACCGAACTTTGACCCACTTCCGCCAGCTGAAGATTTGCAGGGTCCAAATCCCTGAGAAAGGTTGACTCAAGCTCAGGTGTTCAGACCCCTAGTGCAGCCTAATAAGAGGCTTTTTCCCCTTGATGTTAATGAGCTCAATCCGACTGTAGTGAAAATTGTTAACCTTGAGAAGCAATTCAAAAAGGCACAGGGCCTTAACTCCATTCCTGACATTGAGAATGGGTACCCTGAGGTTGCCATATGGGTCCCAGACATATTCAAAATGCCATATATTGACTGGTTCGACGGGTCTGGAGATCCTATGGTACATATCTGGCTTTTCTTGGATGTCCTGAAGCCGATGGGTCTGACTAAGCCACATAAACTCTCTCTGTATGGAAGAACCCTGTCGGGTGTAGCAGCCGCTTGGTATGCCAAGTTAGAGAATACAGTGAAACAGAACTAGGAAGAATAGGCTGAGGCCTTTGTTGATTAGTATTCTTACAATACCCAAGTTGAAATGACCACCCAAGAGCTTGAAGCAACCCATCAGAATCCTACAGAACCTTTTGTGGAATTTGTTGCAAGATAGAGAGCAAAGGCAGCACAGATGACAGATCGGCCTTCTGAGAGGGATCAAGTGCAGATAATGGTGCGCAACCTTGAGCCTGATATGTTGCAAAAGTTAATAGTCGTTCCACTATTCACTTTCAAAAGTTTGCATGAACTGGGGGTTCAGGTCAAGAATGCGTTCAACAGTGGGATCATTCCCAGAACAAGTGAACCGATAAGGAGGGTTTTTGCAGGGAGTACCAATGTTGCTAGTAGCACTATTCCCGAACCCACTGGAATCAATACAGTCGCCACAACTGACCCTTTTGCCAAACCATGCCTACAAATAGCTAGCCTAACCCGAGCTCAGGGTAGAACTTTCACTCCCCTCTATATGAGCCTAACTAGCGCACTAAAAGTCCTAATGGAAAGAGGGTATCTCAAACCCCTTGATCCTCAACCTTTGCCTGACCCACTCCCTGCTAGACATAACCCCACCAAATACTGCGTGTATCATCAGTAGAGCGGTCATGGCACCGATTGTTGTTACCGCCTTCGTCATGAGGTCCAGAATCTCATCGACAACCGGACGATAGCTCCACCTCCAGACCCCAATGACCAAATATCTCCTACCTACCTCAACGTCATCCATACACAGCCATCCGGCTACAACCTGAGCATATACATGACCCCGACCCATCTACCCAAGCCCGAGGTGTTCATTCCAGTCAGCATGGACTTATGCATGATGAATGCACTTGAACCCTAATCATCTCAAACCCGTGAACCCACTACTTCTGAGCTGAGGAGAATGATTGAAGATCTTCAGAGAATAGTGGCAGATCTAGCCTTTGGGATATTGACTCCGTCATCGACCACATCACATACCAGAGATTTCATGTCAAAAGACTCCCCAATCTTGGGACGGGCTGCCTTTGAAGAAGGCCAATCCCTTGGCAAAGTGGAGGCAAGTTGTAAGAACAAGATAGGGTCTGACATTGATCCCTATGAACACCTTGTGTGGGCTGTTGAGGCTTTGAAAGCCAAAGGACTGAACAAATAGCAAGTGCTCGCAGTTGTTGCAAAAACTGTGGATGACACTTTCGCCACTCAGAATGAGAGCAGTTTGAATGAAGGGGCAAGCCGGGAGAAGGGCCGTTGTACCAGAAACGTTCCTTTCAGCTCTAATCCTGCACTCGGAAGAGATCAGCAAACCCAATCAGTGCCTATCAATCCCTTTGTTGGTGCATCCAGTAAAAATCCACAAACCTTGAAGTACCCACCCCGAGGCCAGAGGGTCTTCCATGCCCTCTATATGCCTTTGTCCAAACCTTTCCAAATCCTCGTTGGACAAGGCCATCTCAAATCCTTGGAGCCGCGGCCATTACCGAATAAACTTCCTCTCTCCCACAACCTGGCTAAGTACTGTGCCTTCCATCAACAAGCCGGCCATGACACTGACATGTGTTTTCGTCTTTGCCATGAAATACAAGATTTGATTGATAACCAGGTCATCGCCGCACCAGTCTTGCAAAGTTTATCGACATTGGATCAGTGAACTTGGGGGATGATGTGATCATGTGATCGGGGGATGAACCACCTGCTGATGGTGCTCGATTTACTCCAGACGTGGGGATGGCACGCACTGTTTTGAGCATTTTGCAAATGCTGGCTATTTTATATTCTCACTTCGGTATTGGGTCAGTTCTGTTATGTTGTATTGAGTCAGTCTTCTTATACTGAGTCAGCTGAGTCTGTCTTGTTGTATCGAGTCAGTCCTGTTTTGTTAAGAGTCAGGTGATTTCGGGGGTGTTACCTCGGACATCACTATCTTGTTTTGTGTTTGTCTTTTGCACTCTTTTTTTTGAGTCTGTTTCTACCTTGGAGCCAGTTGTGCCAGAAGACCTGAATGAAACAGTAGTGATTTTCACGCTTTTGCGTTTGTTTCTGCCCTGAGCCAGTTGTGCCAAAAGATTTGAATGAAACGGCAGTGCTGTTTACCTATTTTTCTGTGCCTTGAAGTCATTGCATTGACCTAAGTTATTCAAAACTTGTTAGAACACTGTGATGAAAACGAAGATGATGGAATACCTCGGGATTTGCAAAATTTGATCAACTGAAAAAAAGAGAGGCATGCTAAGCCCTTAATGAATGAAATCATGTTTGTTAATGTGAGTACTGAGAAGGATCTTGGCTTGATCTAGATTGGTTCTACATTGTCTTCAGCGCCAGCGACTAATCGCTTTCTTGAAAGATTTCAAAAAATGTTTTGCGTGGTCCCGCAAAGACCTGTGTGGAATTGATTTTGAGATTGTGCAGCTTAGGATCTCTCAACCTCAAGACTCAACCCCTTCGCTTTCAAACCTTGAACTTGGATTCAAAATGTTCAACGGTCAACCACAATATAAGGCTTGTATGGCCAGATCAGAAGCCACCCTTGGACTAGGGTGTCATGACCCGAACACGCCCCCATAGGTTAAGGACATAACCGGCCAATAATCACGAGATTACCTACGGCCTTAAACCAAATCAGATATATTTCAACAGAGTTAAGGGGGCCAAACGGAAGCAATTTCAATCTTTTGTCCATAGAGCCGTGCTTACATAACAATCTATGCATATACATATTAATAACTCACATCAAAATATGTAGTAACACAAAGTTCTGTACATACAGGATCATTTGAGTCTAAGTCAGTCAAACCCAAAGTTTATGTACAAAAGTGATCCAACGTTTTTGCCAATATAACAAACCACATCAAAAGAACAAAAAAGGCAAAGACAAGTCTCGTGCGTGAGACGTTTGGGCTGACTCTTCAAAACTTTGACTATTTCACACAAACATCACTGAGGCTGGGTTTGGACCTTCCTTGGCTCACCTACAGACACATGAATGAGCGTGAGCGAAAGCCTAGTGAATAATATCAAATAAATAAGATATACGAACGGTATTTAGAACAACATACATCTGACGGCCTTGGGCCCAATTCATATTTCTATATAGTATATATATAAATAGGTCAAGTGGCTGCGGTTCCAAACGCATCAAACAGCCTAGGGCCCAACACTTTCATATCCGACGGCCTTTGGCCCAATAATTCATGTCAGACGGCCTTTAGCCCATTCATTCGAGTCGATGGCCTCTAGCCCATCCATTCATGTCAGACGGCCTCTGGCCCATCCATTCATGTCATACGACCTCTGGCCCATTCATTTGTGTCAAACGGCGTTTGGCCCATCCATTCATGTCATACGGCCTTTGGCCCATTCATTCCTACCATATGGTCTCTGGCCCATTCATTCGTGTCATACGACCTCTGGCCCATTCATTCATGTCATACGGCCTCTGGCCCATTCATTCGTGTCATACGGCCTTTGGCCCATTCATTCTTTCATTCATATCAGACGGTTTTTGGCCCAACCACATGGTATAGCAAACATTTGTCCACAATTCAAATTAACAAATTTACAAGACTTATAGGGAAATAAGCAATTGGACAAAAAACATACTTCGGATATCTTTATTAAGATATTACTCACAGTGATCGGCTGGATGATTTGCCCTGGAGCTCGACCCTACACATTCCATGAACACAATGGGTCACAAACAATTCAATACGTTCTTAATTCATACGTCCCTCTTAGGCTTCTTTCTTATCCTTTTAATTCATTCATAATGCTCAATGCATGCCTAAGAGTACTTAGAAGTGAAAGAGAACAGAAAATGAAACACAGAACAGCTTTACAAATTTTCTAAAAGAGGGGTCCCCGCTCGAGCGTGTGTTCCTCCGCTCGAGCGGGCCCTCAAGGTCTGCAAAAGTGCTGGCTACCTCATTTTTACACTCGAGCGTGAATTCGGACGCTCGAGCTGAAGGTCTCACTACATGGCTCCCCGCTTGAGCGTGAATATCCCCGCTCGAGCGGACACCCATGTCTACAAAAAGTTCTGGGAGCTCGTATTTCACGCTCGAGCGGCGCTTTCCCCGCTCGAGTGGACATGTTGAATTCGGGGTTTTCCAGAACTGTTCTTGAGGCTCGAACTTGCATTCAAACTCAAATATCTTGCATACCACAACTTATACTTCATATGCAAACCTTGTAACATGATACAAATGCTAGATTACAACATTATGAACCTTAATTTCCATGAATTACTTACATACACACATGATTCATATCAAATACATCATCAATACTTCAATTTCATGCATCCAACACTCATGCTTCTATGAATTGCACTTCATGTGAACTACAACTTCCATTTTCAACTTAGATGATACAAATGATGATCAAAAGCATGAATTTTAACCACAATTCTACGTGGATCATATTTTTCATGCTTAGTTGTACAACGTCATGGCAAATTCTTGCATGCATGCACATATAAGCTTTAAATTCTTCAATTTCATTTCAATTTATGCTCTTGATTACACAACTAGCTTGAATACATAAATTTACAAACTTATACTCATGAACCCATGCTCAAATGCTCACCTAGAGGTTCAATTCTTCCAATTAGAGCAAATTCTTGAGTTAGTCTTCAAGATTTCCAAGCTTCAAGATCAAAGCTTCAATCATTCCACCCTCTCTCTCTAACCCACCCTCACTCCCTCTCTTTAGAGTGATTTTTCAGCTTTGAGCTCAAACAAATGAATGAGAGTGTAATTGAGCCCCTTACGTAAGCTTTCTCTCAAACACATTTCATTAATATTAAATAATTGAGAACTATAGCATCAATTTAATCTATTTAATCTGATTCGAATCAATTTTCAATTAAATTTCACCGTAGGCTCTAAAAATTACGCTAATCACAATGGCGTAGTCAATTTCGGTTTCCGTGGCCGATACGGCCTTCAATTTAAATTCTAAAGCAGATAATAAAACAGATTTTCCTACGGTGAACAGATAGAAATTCAAAACCACATATATTCATATAGGTGGCACACAAAATCATATCAAAAACATAATCACATTCGTAATTAAGATTAATCAGCATAATACGGGACAGGGTTATCACAGTCTTCCCTCATTTAGGAAGTTTGGTCCTTCAAACTTATTTTTATCTTCGTCGGGAAACAAATGTGGATAGCGTAGTTGCATTTCCTCCTCTTTTTCCAATGTGGCATCCGTCCCATAGTGTTCTTTCCATTCCACTTTCACCATTGAGATGGACTTGCTTCTCAATTGTTTAACTTGCCGGTCAACGATTCATTTCGGCCATTCGGCGCACTCCATATTTTCATCAAGAGCTACCCAGTGATAATCAATCACATGAAACGAATCTCGAAGATAACCCCTCAACATTGACACAAGAAATACATTATGGATCTATTCGAATCCCGGTGGCAAAGCAACTCTATAAGCAACTATACATTCGTTCTTTGGAACGACCCAATGTAACGGGGCGACAACTTACCCTTTTTTCCAAACCTGGCTTGGCCTTTCATCGGAGTCACATGGATAAATACATGGTCACCAACCTCATAGTCAGGAGGTCTTCTTCGAACATCTGCATAATTCTTTTGTCGGTCCTGAGCTGTTTTGAGCCTTTGCTGAATGGTTTTGATCTTCTAAGAAGTGGTTTTGCATGGTTCTTCACATTCACTTGCATAGCATGAACATGAAAGGACTTAAAGAACGAATGGGAAGAACCGAGTGAACAAGTATCGAATAAATTGAATAGGTTTTAGAACCGACTAGATGAATTGAATAGGTTATGCTTGGATGTGTTTTTGTAGGTCAGACAATGTATCCTATCCATGTGTTTTCGGAAGCCAACTTTGAGTAACAACTTTGTAAAACCATGTTCAAATTATAAATATTTTCTGATTGATAAACTGCTTTGCTTCTGAAATGGTACTATTTGTTGAGAAAATGATTGTCCTACACTGTGAAATGTATTCGTGGCATCCATAGCATCCATTACTATTACTGTTGCTGCTACTGTTACAAAGATCTATGTTAGTTCCAATTCTTGGAACTTCTGTTTACTGTATTAATGGCCATCATATATGACTGTTCGGTCTTCTAAGACCTACTGTACTATTCTACTAATGGATGTACCATGTATAACTGCTATGATTACAGTATGAGTTTGGAATAAGAAATTGATTCACTGGTGATAATTGACCGTTTTAAATACTGTAAGGACATCATTCATAACCCTTTACACTGTTGTCATTCACTGGACTTTAGCTCATCGTTTATATATGTATTGTCACGACCCAAACCCGCCCCTATAGGTTTAGTGTCATAACTGGCCAGTAATCCAACGATTACCAAAGGCCTCATAACAGAATAACATATAATTAGGGGCTGCGGAAGCAAATATGTAAAATATACATAGTCCATTGAGCTGTGAAGACATATATGGGACAGTTAATTTTAAACTTTTATAAGCTTATGAGTGACGTCAAAAGATGCAGTATTTACACATTACGCCATGTACGTACTGATAGAAATCTTATCTGAGATTTAAAGGAAACAAAGCTTAATACATTCACAAAAACAACCACTAAACTTGACTTGATTCGGAACCTCCTCGGGAGGCACAAAGGCTGGTTGACAAAAACTAAGACTCTAGGTCCTCAACTCTGAGCCTGGTCACGTGCCTGGTCACCTACATACATAGTATAAATTATGAGCGGGAGCATGGTGAATAATAACACGGTAAACGATTTTAATGAATGACGTCCATTATAGAGTTAGAAATTAGAGTTATTTAGATTTCAATCAGAAATAGATTCATATACATGTTTGTTTTCATTTTCAAAGTTCATATATTTCACATCATAATACGTGGCACATCCATTAGCGATAACAAATTCGATGGCCCATAAAGAGACAACTGTGAAGGCATTCCAATAACCCATAAAGGGACAGCCATAAGGCATTCTATTGACTCATGTGCACAAAGACGTTTACGATGAGCCATAAAGGGACGACCGTAAAGGCATTCCGATGACCCATAAAGGGACGCATATCATATGATGCCAAGGATGCCACGAATACATTTTCGAAACTTGGCCTTTTGTGTTATGATCGAGTGTGATATGTGATTTTGACTGTTGATGAGACTGACTTTTGTTATTGGAATTAAATCCTTAAGTTTTGTTTAGGTTTTATACACAGACTTGACTTGGATATATGTGTATATATAAAGTTTTTCTTTATTCATTTAAGTCTTTACAGCTCATTTGACATTATACTTTAATATTTATAGGCTTATGCCAACCCCTATTAATGTATTACTATTAAGCAGGCCTTTGGTAATCTCGGATTACGAGCCAGTCACGTCTTTAATTCCTTGGGACGGGGGTTGGGTTGTGACAAAGTGGTATCAGAGCAAGAGTTATACTGCACACATGCGTCCAAATGAGCTATAGGATGTCCTAGAAAAGAAATTAGGATATTACAGCAACATGTGTGGATGTGTGTGAACTTGTGGTGTGTATACCTAATGTCAATGTGAATGTGAGAACTACATTTCCTATGTTTATTAATACTATCTTTACATATAGACCAATGGAGAACGCAAGACATACAAATGAAATTGAATCATCAGATGCAAGAATAGACCGATTGGAAAGAATGGTTGAGTTATTGGCCGAATCTCTGAGACAACAACAAAGTCAACACTTGCCACTCCCTCCTCTGCCACCAATCCAAGTTGAGCCAAACAACAATGATGTCATTATAGCCTTGACATAGAAGTTTAATAAATTGAAAGCACTAACCTTTCAAGAAGGTCTTCATCCTTTGAAAGTTGAAGTACGGGTCTTGGAGATTTAAAGCTGTTGTTATACGGAAATTTGGCTAAAGGCATGAGTTTCCCTGTTTCCTTGAATATCTAATACACACATACACAACATATCCTCCAGAGTTTGTATTGTCCTTTTTGACCGGCCATTTGTCTGTGAATGATATGCACTACTCAATCTCAATTCTGTCCCCAAAGCCTTTTGCAAACTTTCCTAGAACCTCTAAGTAAACTTCGGATCCCTATCAGAAACAATTGACACAAGCACTCCATGCAATCTTACAGTCTCATTAATATAAATCATAGCCAACTTATCCACATTATAAAATGTTTTAACAAGCAAGAAGTGAGCAGATTTAGTCAAATGGTCAACAATAACCCAAATTGAGTCCATACCTCTAAAGGAGCGAGGGAGTCCAACAATGAAATCCATGGTGATATGCTCCTATTTCTACTTCGGTATCGGTAGTGGTTGAAGCAATCCCGCGGGTCATTGATGCGCGACTTTGACTTGTTGTCATTGTAAACACTTGGACACAAATTAGGCAATTTCTTTCTTCATTCTCAGCTACTAAAATTTTTGCTTCAAGTCTTGATACATTTTGGTGTTCCCCGGATGGATGGAAAACTTTGAATTATGTTCTTCTTGCATAATTCGCTTCTTCAAGCCAATATCATTCGGTAAACAAAGCCTTCCTTAGAATTTCAATACATCATTCTCAAAAATGAAACCCGGTCGTGGTTTGGATTCTCTTTCTCCAATAACTTTCTTCAAAAACTCATTTTGTAACTGTTTTTCTTTGATTTCTTCAAGTATTGCCAGTCGTGCAGATATAGCGTCTAAAGTCCTGCCTTGTTCTCGCAAAATAGCTTCAACTTCAAATCTTTCTAAGTCATGTAGTAATGCTCTTTGCCTGGTAAGTAAGCAAGCTAAGTTTCCAATTGATTTCCAACTAAGTGCATTGGCAACAGCGTTAGCTTTCCTCGGATGAAACAAGATTTCCAAATCATAGTCTTTAATCAGTTCCAGCCATCTCCGTTGTCTCATGTTCAACTCTTTCTGGGTAAATAAATATTTTAAACTTTTGTGATCCGTATAAACTTAACATATTGCCCCATATAAGTAGTGGCGCCACATTTTCAATGCAAAAACCACTATTGTAAGCTCAAAATCGTGGATTGGATAATTCTTTCATGCAGTCTCAGTTCTCGGGAAGCATAAGCTATCACTTTTCCAGTTTGCATCAATATACATCCCAAACCTTTATGAGAAGCATTACTGAAAATAGTAAAACCGTCCATACCTGAAGGTAAGGTGAGAATCGGTGCAGTTACAAGTTGAGTCTTCAGTTCTTGAAAAGTTAACTCTCTCTAATCAGTCCATTCGAATGGTACCCCTCTTTGTGTTAACTGAGTAAGTGGCAAAGCAATCTTGGAGAAGTCTTTCACAAATCTGTGGTAGTAACTGGCCAAACCCAAGAAACTTCAAATTTCGGTAATACTGGTCAGTCTACGCCAATTCACAACTGATTCTATCTTTTGTGGGTCAACTAAAATGCTATCTTTACTAATCACATGTCCCAAAACCATAACATGATCAAGACAGAACTCACACTTTGTTAGTTTAGCATATAACTTCTTATCTCTCAAGGTTTGCAAAACAATTCTCAAGTGATGTTCATGTTCCTCTTTACTTTTGGAATAAATCAAGATATCATCTATGAATACAACTACAAATTCATCGGGGAACGACTTGAAAATTCTATTCATAAGATCCATAAAACTTGCTGGCACATTAGTTACTCCGAAAGGCATAACAAGAAATTCATAATGTCCGTACCTTGTTTGGAAAACAGTCTTTTCCACGTTCTCAGCTTTAACTTTCAGTTGGTGGTATTTAGATCTAAGATCAATTTTGGAAAAGACTTGAGCCCCTTGTAATTGGTCAAATAAATCCTCGATACGGGGTAACGAATATTTGTTCTTCACGGCCACCTTGTTTAATTCACGGTAATCAATACAAAGCCACAATGAACCATCTTTCTTTTTCACAAATATGACTGGAGTGCCCCACAGTGAAGTGCTAGGTTTGATAGACTTCTTATCCAACAGCTCTTGTAATTGAATCTTCAATTCTTTCAATTCAGTAGTTGACATTCTGTATGTAGTTTTGGAAATCAGCTGTGTACTTGGTATTACCTCAATAGTGAACTCAATTTCCCTGTCAATTAAATTCTCTGGCAAATCATCTAGAAAAACATCTTGGAACTCTCTGACTATAAGAATACTGTCCACATTAGATTTATCAACAACAAGCACATTCAATACATAACACAAATATCCCCTACAACCTTTTCTAATCAATTTGCATGCTTTCATGGATGAAATCAAGCATGGGGGAAGGACAACACCAATTTCGTTAAATGTAAATTCAGGCAATTTAGGTGGGCAGAAAACAACTTGTTTAGTTACATAGTCAATAGTAGCATGATATTTTTATAACCAATCAATTCCTAAGATTACGTCAAAATCATCCATATGTAGAGGCAAATGTCAACATATAAAATCATATCCCCAACTACCAGTTCATATGCAGGATAGATATATGCACAAGTCAAGGAACCCCCAGTTGGTGAAGACACAACTAACAAATAGTTCATCAATTCCAAGGATCTAGTTAATTTTTGAGAAAAAGCATATGACACAAAAGAGTGCATAGATCCCGAGTCAATCAAAACATAAGCATTCTAGGCACAGATAGGGAGTATACCTGACACTACTGCCTTAATATTCTGCACATCTCCTAGTACAAGCATGAAAACCCGGCCTTGCCTCAAAGTTTCTTTTCCTGAAGTAGCTTTAGGATTGGGTTTCAGTGTAGAGCATGATGCCACTGAACTCACTAAGTGTCTGTTAGTGCCTTGGGGTGCAAGAGGGAAATCTCCATATGGCCCGTTTTGCCACATCGAAAACATGCTCCGAAAATCTTATAACAAACGCCTTTATGTCTTCTACCACATTCTGGATAAGGCGGTGTAGAATTATTCCCTTGACTGAAGCTGTTTGATGATCCCGTATTCTGTTTCTCATACTGTGAGTTGTCCCGACCCTTCTTAAAATGAAACCCTTGTCTTTTACCCTTCCAATCATTTATCAGTGCCCTGGCCTGCTTTAGAGTTGTGATGTTTGCCTCAGACATAAGAGCTCTATCAAGAATGTTAATATACTTTGTCAATTTCAACACATTCACCCGATCAACCAATTCAACATTGAGTCCACCTTCAAGTTTACTAGCTTTCTTATAGTCATAATCGACCATGTGTGGTGCATATCAAGCAAGATCCGTAAATTTGGCTTCATACTTGGCTACAAACATAGTACCTTCCTTTAACTGCTCAAACTCTGACACTTTGTGATCATGGACACATCGAGGAAAATATTTTTCATAAAATTGTTCTTTAAACTGAGCCCAAGTCATAGAACTGTTATTGTCTTGGATGAGCATCCACCATTGTCTTGCTTGTTCTTGTAAAGTGAAGGATGCTAATAAAACCTTTTGCATATCTGTGCACGGGAAAACCTCAAACAATTGTCACAACCCAAACCTGCCCCGATAGGTTTAGCATTATGACTGGCCGTTAATCCTAAGATTACCGAAGGCCTCTTAAACAGAATTACAAAATTAGGAACTGGCAAAAGAAAATATTAAACATACATTGTCTATTGAGCTGTGCAGACTTATATGAGACAAAAAAAAATAAAAAATTTCACTTTATATACATAGAAATACACACATCATATATACAGACTAGACAAAAGGGACTCAGCCCTAATTACAGAATAAACAAAACTTAAACTTTAATCACATAGCCTTGATCACTTGACATATTTGGAACCTCTACAGAAGGCACTTGGGTTGGCTGACAAAAATAGATTCCAGGCAGACTCCTTTAAGCGTGGTCAAGCACTTGATCACCTATATACATATACATAAATAGTGAGTTGGAGCCCAGTGAATAACATTAAAGTAAAGGGGTTAGTGAAGGAACTCCAAGTCCATCGTAATCATAAAACAAATCATAACATAATCATTCTCATATCTGAACGTAATAATGGTACATCCAAAAGAGCATAACATAACGTAATCCAACTAAAGTAATTGGTTTCGGACACCGATTATCAAACATATCACCACTACATCAAGTGGTTAGCAAGATCTCGGAGTCATATATATGTCATGAATCCGCATTAACATGTTGTCCCCTATGACTTGGGACTATCTTTGGATGCCATAGTAAATTCAAAATAGGACATTCATTCACTTTAACAAAATAACATTTCAGAAATCTTAACTTATCGTATAATATTTTGAACATAATTCATATGAACATATCTTTATAATAACATTACTCATAGTGGGTTGTATCAATATAACTCTTCGGATGTCCAACCTATACAAACCACATAAGCATATCGAAACACGAATATTACTCTCTTTTTCACATATAACTTCTCTTTCTTATTTATTTATTTGTGTCAATTTTTACTCATTAATCTCTCATGAGGCTTAAATCATGCATAGAAATACTTGGAAAAAGATGAGAATGAAAATACAAACACAGAGTGATTTTCCAAAATGTGACAAAACAAGGTGATTGCTCAAGCAGTGAACATGGGTTCATAGTATTTTCAAACCTGAAAAAATATTTCGATATTCTGCTCACAGTGGGATTTATGTGACTTGGGAACAAAAGACGATATGAAGAAAAGATATCCCAAGTTCTTTCCATTAGACCTTATGCTCTTCGCGGAGGAAGGTAATTAAGTTTGGAGGACCAAATGTCCTAAGGGGAGAATGTAACAAACACCTCCTTTATTAGTCATGCCAATTTTTTGATTTCATTTGATTATGTGTTTATGTGTTAATGTGTTATGCGTGAAATGAAAAGTGTTATTGTGAACAGATATTATTGGGACATGAACTGAACCTATCTGAATCGTTAAACCATGAAGTTAAAATTAATGTTTGGATAGGTTGTAGACCGCCCGGAACTCCGCTCCGCGCGCGAGGGCGCGAATTGTTGTTCTAGCTACTACAGTTCGGACTCCTGTCACGGTTCTGAATCTAATCTCACAAAGTGCAATGTAAGACTGATAAATCACCAAAGAGTCCAAATCCGGCAAATCATTTTGAAAAATCAGATTTTGAATAAAAAAGCACCAAACATAGACTGTTTTGCCAGATTTCAGAGTCGCCACCTAAATATTTTGTTTTGGAAAAATTTAGGAAACCCTGACTCGTGCCTAAGGCTATGTGTTCGTCATCACCAAAGTTGCCTCGGCTTGGGAACTTGGGTACGAGAGGGGAGGGTCTTGAAATGAGCACCCCCGCTCGCCCGATCAAAGGATCGGCTTCTACTAACATGATATGTTGTTTTCGAAAACACATGTGTTCTTATTCTGATTCATTAGCTAGCTTACTATGTGATGCGCACAGCACACAAGTATAGACTCAATCACGCGGATTGGAACAAAACAACTCATGCTTGTTTTTGAAAGTGGTTTGAAAGTGCTACTTGCAAGTAGGCTAAAGCGCGGATTTGCCACCCTCAAGTGGGCTTAGAAAACATGATTTGCCACTCTTAAGTGGGCTTAAAACGCACATTTTGATGAATTGTTCCAATTCAAGCAATGAAGCCTTCATCCACAAGCATTCATGTAGTTAATCAATTAAGCACATAGCCTCATGGCAAGCATGCTATCATGGCAGTCACTTACACACATGCAAGGATGCTATAGCATAAACACTCACAGTGTACTCCGAGCCAAAACAGAAGCTAGTTAGTAATCAATGCATGATCCTAGCTATGTTAAGATGCCTAATGCAACATATGCAAAAATGCAACTAAAATAGGCTCGGCTGTCTAGAATGGCACATGAATGCAAAACTTGATAACATGCTTTGAAACACGTATTTAAGAAAGTGTATTAAAGTACAATGCAGTTTGTATTATACGCCGAGCCCGGTGCATGCAAGACAGATGAATGATGCATGCATGCAAAGCATAAGTATGCTAATTGAAACACGCCCTAAAACTAACCATCAAAACCTGGTAAATAAAAAGGAGAAAGAAATGGGGGTCGAAAGACATGCATACACACATGCACCCGTATTACAACAATGTGCCCTCTCAACGGAGGGTCCGAATGAGTAAGCTAAGCTAGCTATGCTAAGCTACTTATCTACAAACCAACTAATTAACTAACTTTAGCTAATTAATTACAAACCGAATTGAACAACTAGCTAATCTAAACTAATTAAAATATTACAAAACAATTTAAACTAATTAATTACAACACATGTAATTAACTATATCTAGCTAACAAAGCGATAAATGGCCTCGCGGGCGAGGGAGAAATACATGCTCGGTTACGTCCTCCCGGAAATCCACCGCCTTGCCTCTAGATGCCTCTATTTGCACACTGTTGGACCTCTGAAAATTGTGCCAACTTCCAGATTGATTCTGTCCCACCTTAGGAACATGCTGAGGGATGGTCGCCCAAGAGGGATGGCCATCGGCCAAAGTTGATGGTCATCGGCCACTTTTGATAGTCGATCGGCAGACTTGGTGGCCGGTCGACAGCTTTGATGGCCAGTCGACCACTGCTTCCTGTACTTTCCCCTTCTTGCAACAGAGCACAAACAAAGGCATGGCAGTGTATTTGCAAGGAATGTATGCACAACCACCCTCCCTATCATTTCTCAAGCTCAAGGGAGTGCGGTACTCGACTCTCGGGCCACCAATCACGTATTTCAATGCATGATGGCCGAAGGGGCCAAGTTGCACAAGTCAATGTCAATGAATGCACACAAATGACACATAAGGGCCTCCACCTCTATCATGCTTGATCAAGAGGGTCAGCGACCTAAGGAATGAGGCACATTTCATCACTTTGAGTATGAAACGTCCCTCATTCCTCGTGTTTGGATTAACGTCCGATCCAAATACAATGCTATGCAACACACATGCAAACAACACGCTATCTATCAATGCTAGAGGTCCCAACATATAAGCAATGCATGCATGGGGTGTTTGGGGGCTAAAGCATCAAAACAAGTAAAGAGCATCATATAAGAGGCATGCAATACAATGCTCAATGGACTAAACCAACTCTGGACAGAGCTTAAATAGGCCAAAATAGTGGTCTAAATGAACTGAAATGATGGCTTGAAAGGCAAGAAAATGATGCTCATGCAATAGCTCACATAAAAGGCATAAGGTACAACTCTCAAGAGCACTTAAAGAGTGAAAAAAACATGGAAGTGTGACAACACTATATGCTCTGAAATACCTCAAGCCAAGCATGCAAAATGCCTCAAAACTCAAAGCTAGTCAAGGCTATAGCACTATAGCTATACAAAACATGAGTCATATGACCAAGGCAGCCCAAAATAGTCCTAAAACAACCCAAATGGAGTTCTAAAACATGCTTGAAATAAGCTAAGAATGGCTAGATTTAGAGACCAAAACAATAGCACATGTTAGGCAATTTAGCACAATTGCACTACAAGTATACAAAGCAAAGCTTGAGTGATGAAGACCACTCAAAACAGAGTTAGAGCATGCCAAAACAACACCAAAAATGGGCTGAGACTAAGCCAACATGTCATGACCCGAACCCGCCCCCATGGGTTAAAGACATAATCGGCCAGTAATCACGAGATTACCTACGACGTTAAACCAAATCAGATATACTTCAATAGAGTTAAGGGGGCCAAACGAAAGCATTTTCAATCTTTTGTCCATAGATCCGTGCTTACATGGCACAACATAACAATCCATACATATACATGTTAATAACTCACATCAAAATATGTAGTAACACAAAGTTCTGTACATACAGGATCATTTAAGTCTAAGTCAGTCAAACCCAAAGTTTATGTACAAAAGTGATCCAACGTTTTCACCAATATAACAAACCACATCAAAAGAACAAAAGAGGCGAAGACAAGTCTCGTGCGTGAGACGTTTGGGCTGACTCTTCAAAACCTTGACTGTTTCACACAAACCTCACTGAGGCTGGGTTTGGACCTCCCTTGGCTCATCTACAGACACATGAATGAGCATGAGCGAAAGGCCAGTGAATAATATCAAATAAAGAAGATATACGAACAGTATTTAGAATGACATACATCAGAAGGCCTTGGGCCCAATTCATATTTCTATCTAGTATATATATATATAGGTCAAGTGACGGCGGTTCCAAACGCATCAAACGGCCTAGGGCCCAACTCTTTCAAATCCGACGGCCTTTGGCCCAATCATTCCTGTCCGACGGCCTTTGCCCTAACCATTCTTGTCAGATGGCCTTTGGCCAATCCATTCATGTCATACGGCCTTTGGCCCATTCATTCGTGTTAGACGGCCTTTGGCCCATCCATTCATGTCAGACGGCCTTTGGCCCATCCATTTAGGTCATACGGCCTTTGGCCCATTCATTCGTGTCAGACGGCCTTTGACCCATCCATTCATGTCATACGGCCTTTGGCCCATTCATTCCTACCATATGGTCTCTAGCCCATTCATTCGTGTCATACGACCTCTGGCCCATTCATTCATGTCATACAGCCTATGGCCCATTCATTCGTGTCATATGGCCTTTGGCACATTCATTCTTTCATTCATGTTAGATGGCCTTTGGCCCAACCATATGGTATAGCAAACATTTGTCCACAATTCAAATTAACAAACTTACAAGACTTATAGGGAAATAAGCAATTGGACAAATAACATACTTCAGATATCTTTATTAAGTTATTACTCACAGTGATGGGCTGGATGATTTGCCCTGGAGCTCGACCCTATACATTCCATGAACACAAATGGGTCACAAACAATTCAATCCGTTCTTAATTCATACGTCCCTCTTAGGCTTCTTTCTTATCCTTTTAATTCATTCATAATGCTCAATGCATGCCTAAGAGTACTTAGAAGTGAAAGAGAACAGAAAATGAAAGACAAAACACCTTTACAAATTTTCTAAAATAGGAGTCCCCGCTCAAGCGTGGGTTCCTCCGCTCGAGCGGACCCTCAAGGTCTGCAAAAGTACTAGCTACCTCATTTTTACGCTCGAGCGTGAATTCAAATACTTGAGCTGAAGGTCTCACTACATGGCTCCCCGCTTGAGCGTGAATATCCCCGCTCAAACGGACACCCACGTCTGCAAAACGTTCTAGGAGCTCGTATTTCATGCTCGAGCGGACATGCCGAATTCTGGGTTTTCCAAAACTGTTCTTGAGGCTCAAACTTGCATTCAAACTCAAATATCTTGCATACCACGACTTATACTTCACATGCAAACCTTCTAACATCATACAAATGCAAGATTACAACATTATGAAGCTTAGTTTCCATGAATTACTTACATACACATACGATTCATATCAAATCCATCATCAATACTTCAATTTCATGCATCCAACACTCATGTTTCAATGAATTGCACTTTTATGTGAACTACAACTTCCATTTTCAACTTAGATGATACAAATGATGATCAAAAGCACGAATTTTAACCACAATTCTACATGGATCATATTTTTCATGCTCAATTATACAACTTCATGGCAAAATTCTTACATGCATGCACATATAAGCTTTAAATTCTTCAATTTCATTTCAATTTATGCTCTTGATTACCCAACTAGCTTGAATACACAAATTTACAAACTTATACTCATGAATCCATGCTGAAATGCACATCTAGAGGTTTAATTCTTCCAATTAGAGCAAATTCTTGAGTTAGTCTTCAAGATTTCCAAGCTTCAAGATCAAAGCTTCAATCCTTCCACCCTCTCTCTCTAACCGACCCTCACTCCCTCTCTTTAGAGTGGTTTTTCAGCTTTGAGCTCAAACAAATGAAGGAGAGTGTAATTGAGCCCCTTATATAAGCTCTCTCTCAAACACATTTCATTAATATTAAATAATTGAGCACTATACCATCAATTTAATCTATTTAATCTGATCCGAATCAATTTTCAATTAAATTTCACCGTAGGCTCTAAAAATTATGCTAATCACAATGGCGTAGTGAATTTCGGTTTCCGTGGCCAATAGGGCCTTCAATTTAAATTCTAAAACAGATAATCAAACAGATTTTCCTACGGTGAACAGATAGAAATTCAAAACCACATATATTCATATAGGTGGCACACAAAATCATATCAAACACATAATCACATTCGTAATTAAGATTAATCAGCATAATACGGGACAGGGTTATCACAGTCTTCCTTCCTTTAGGAAGTTTGGTCCTCCAAACTTATTTTACCTTCGTTGGGAAACAAATGCGGATAGTGTAGTCGCATTTCCTCCTCTTTTTACCATGTGGCATCCGTCCTATAGTGTTCTTTCCATTCCACTTTCACCATTGGGATGGACTTGCTTCTTAATTGTTTCACTTGCCGGTCAACGATTCGTTCCAGCCATTTGGCGTACTCCATATTTTCATCAAGAGCTACCCGGTGATAACCAATCACATGAAACGGATTTCGAAGATAGCCCCTCAACATTGACACATGAAATACATCATGGATCTGTTCGAATCCCGATGGCAAAGCAACTCTATAAGCAACTGGACCAAGCCTTTCTAGAATTTGGAATGGCCCAATGTAACGGGGCGACAACTTACCCTTTTTTCCAAACCTAGCTTGGCCTTTATCGGAGTCACACGGATAAATACATGGTCACCAACCTCATGCTTGAGAGGTCTTCTTCGATCATCTGCATAATTCTTTTTTTGGTCCTGAGCTGTTTTGAGCCTTTGTTGAATGGTTTTGATCTTCTCAAAAGTGTCTTGCACAATTTCAGGCCCAAGAAGAGCTCTATCCCCGACTTCTGTCCAACAAATTGGTGATCTGCACCTTCTACCATACAAAGCCTCGTATGGTGCCATACCGATGCTGGAGTGGAAGCTGTTATTGTATGCAAACTCTGCGAGTGGCAAATAATCTTCCCATCTCCCTTAGAAATCTAATGCACACATCTAAAGCATATCTTCCAAGGTCTGAATTGTCCGTTCTGATTGCCCATCTGTCTGTGGGTGGAATGCGGTACTAAACCTCAGTTCTATCCCCATAGCTTTCTACAAACTCTTCCACAATCTAGATACAAATTTCGGATCTCTATCCGACATAATAGATACCGGAACTTCGTTTAAATGGAAAATCTCATCAACATATATAGCAGCCAGTCTATAAGCATCAAATATAGTTCTAACGGGCAGAAAATGTGCAGATTTAGGCAGTCTATCAACTACAACCCAAATAGAGTCCATACCTCGAGGAGTCCAAGGTAGACCAACAACAAAATCCATAGTCACATGCACCCACTTCCATTCAGGAATAAGGAGAGGTTAAAGTAGACCACCTGGTTTCTGATGTTCAACTTTTACTTGCTGAAACTGAAGGCATTTGGACACATATTTTGCAATTTCCTTCTTCATTTTAGGCCACCAATAGCTTTGTTTCAAATCCCGATACATTTTGTTATTGCCCGGATGTATAGTGAATACTGACTTGTGGGCTTTATCCAGAACTCTTCTCTTTAGCTCCGGAATATTTGGGACACATATTCAGTTTCGAAACTTTAACACATCATTTTCAACACTAAACTCTGCTTTTGGACTTGTCTCAAATTCATCGATCACTTTCTTGAGGAATTCATCCTATTTTTGTTTCTGTTTAATCTCATCAATGATTGCCGGTTCAGTTGAAATAGCGGCTATCAATCTGCCCTATTCACACAATACCACTTAAATCTCAAACTTCTCAAAATCTTGCAAGATCTCTTTCTGTTCAGTAAGCAAGCAAGCCATACTCCCTATCGACTTTCTGCTTAAGGCATCAGCAACTGTGTTAGCTTTCTCGGTGTGATACTGAATTTCAAGATCATAATCCTTTATGAATTCAAGCCATCTCCTTTGTCGCATGTTCAACTCCTTTTGCGTAAAGAAGTATTTCAGACTTTTGTGATCCGTGTAGACTTCACACTTTGCCCCATACAAATAATGCCGCCAGATTTTCAAAGCAAAAACAACTGCGGCCAATTGTAAATCATGTGTTGGGTAGTTCTTCTCATGTGGCCTCAACTGCCGAGAGGCATAGGCAATTACCCTTCCGTTCTGCATTAATACATAACCCAAACCTTTATAAGATGCATCACTGAAAATTACAAAGTTTTCTATACTTGTGGGCAATGTCAATACTGGTGTAGTGGTTAGTCTCGTTTTCAGTTCATGAAAGGAAGATTCTCTTTCGTCATTCCATTCAAATGGTTTCCCTTTGCGTGTCAGTTGGGTAAGAGGTACAGCTATCCTTGAAAAGTCTTTCACGAACCTCCTATAATAACCGGTTAAGCCCATGAAGCTGCGGACCTCTATTACATTTGTTGGCGTAGGCCAATTCACAATTGCCTCAATTTTCTGCGGGTCCACTGATATCCCTTCTTTGTTAATAACATGCCCTAAGAAAATAACTTCATCCAGCCAAAACTCACACTTCTTTACTTTAGCAAATAATTTCTTTTCTCTAAGTGTTTGCAGGACAGTTCTCAAATGATGTTCATGTTCAAGTCTATCCTTGGAGTATATCAAAATGTCATTAATAAAAACCACAACAAATTCGTCAAGGTAGGTTTTAAAAATTCAGTCCATAAACGCTGCCGGAGCATTAGTTACCCCAAATGGCATAATAAGAAATTCATAATGGCCATACCTTGTTCAAAACGCGTTTTCTCAACATCTTTGGCTTTCATTTTCAACTGATGATACCTGGACCTCAAATCAATTTTGGAAAACACTTGTGATCCCTGCAACTGATCAAACAGGTCATCAATACGAGGTAGGGAATATTTGTTCTTTATTGTTACCTTATTCAATTCTCGATAGTCGATACGCAAACGCAAGGTTCCATCTTTCTTTTTCACAAACAACACTGGTGCACCCCATGGTGAAGTGCTAGATTGGATAAACCCTTTGTCAAGCAGGTTTTGCAACTGTTCTTTCAGTTCTTTCATTTCAGTAGTAGCCATTCTGTAGGGAGTTTTAGAAATAGGCTGAGTGCCTGCCACAATTTCAATAGTAAACTCTATCTCCCAGTCCACCAATTCCCCTGGTAATTCATTCAGAAACACATCTAGAAATTCTCTAACAATAGGGATACTGTTCAATTCAACATTCACAGATTGTTCAGATAGCACACAACACAAATAACCCTGGCACCCTTTCTTGATTAATTTATATGCTTTCATTGCTGATATCAAATAAGGTGGAGGCACTACCCCATTACCCACAAACATAATTTCTTCCTGTTCCGGTGGTTTAAACACAACCCGTTTTGTTACACAGTCAATGGTGGCACGATATTTAGTTAACCAATCCATGCCCAGAATTACATCAAAGTGCCTAAAATTCAAGGGCAACAGATCCACATACAAAATAGCATTCCCAATTCGCATGTCACAAAAACGATATACAGATTCACACAATACAGATTTCCCAGATGGAGCAGATACACAGAGAAGATATGGCAATAATTCTAGACGTCTACTCAGTTTAGATGCAAATGCACATGTTACGAAAGAGTGTATTGATTCGGAGTCAATTAACACAAAAGCATCCTGATTACATATAGAAATAGTGCCTGAGACAACTGCGTCAGTATTTCGTGTATCGTCCGGAACAAGCGCGAAAACTCTCCCTTGCCTCACGGTATCCCCGGTGGTAGTAGATCTCATAGTATTTCCCGGCTTCGGGATTGATGCAGTTAAGCTAGCAGTTAGCTTCCCACTGTTCTGATTACAATCTCTGGCCATATGCCCTTATTTACCACATTTAAAACAAGCTCCTGACACACGGTAACAAACCCCACGATGCCTTTTACTGCAAATATTACACATTGGAGATGTATCTCGAGAAGAATTAGAAGTACTCGAGGAACCCGTGTTCTGCTTCTTCAAAAATTTCTTCTTTCAAAAGAAGCCTTGTTGCTTACTGCCTTTCCAGTCTGTTGTTGGTTTAGTTTGTCTAGCTATGTTAGCTTCTGATATTATGGCCGGGTCTAACACCTCAATATAGGTCTCCAGCTTGACAACATTTACCTTTTCTAGAATATCATCCCGGAGTCCCCCTTCAAAGTGTCTTGCCTTCTTATAGTCGGTGTCAACCACATGTGGTGCAAACCTAGCCAATTCAGTGAACTTGGCTTCATACTCAGCTACATTCATGCTGTTCTGTTTGAGTCCCATGAATTTCGACACCTTCCTATCACAGACACACTGTGGAAAGTACTTGTCATTGAAAATTTCGAAAAACCGTGCCCAACCAACACCTTTATTGTTTTCATGCATTAGCATTCACCATCTTCTAGCCTCATCTTCAAGAGTAAAGGTGGATAGGAGCACTTTCTGTGTCTCCGAACACGGGAACACTTCAAATAGCTTTTCGATGCCGAGGTCCCATGCTTCAGCTTTCAACGGATCTAATCCACCATGGAACTGTGGTGGTTTCATTTTCTTAAACTCTTTGGTGAGAGCTATTATTCGGTCATCATTCTGATTATCTTGCACAAGTGGCACTGGAGGAGGAGGCGGACGGTGTGGTTGTTGCCACTGCTGTTGTTGCCTCAAAGTCTTTGCCATTTCCTGAATCAATCTTTCCATCCTATCCATTCTGGCAGTAGAGGACTTCTCTATCTCATCACCTCTTGTTCTCACCATCTGATTAGACTTGCATTATACTTTATACAAAAGATTCACAGGTATGCATATACTAAAGAGCACACATATTCAAATAATTTCCAATGCAAGCAAATCACAAACTTATAACACATAATCGTTCACATTAAAACATTTAAGCATATTCTCGATGCCTTCAGATTCATACTTATCACATGAATGCATCCTAGACTTTTCTAGACGCTTATTTGCTCATTTGGACAAGTGTGTGAGTTATTAACTCGTGCTTTGATACCACTCTGTCATGACCTGAACCCGCCCCCATGGGTTAAAGACATAACTGGCCAGTAATCACGAGATTACCTACGGCCTTAAACCAAATCAGATATATTTCAATAGAGCCATGCTTACATGGCATAACATAACAATCCATACATATACATGTTAATAACTCACATCAAAATATGTGATAACACAAAGTTTTGTACGTACAGGATCATTTAAGTCTAAGTCAGTCAAAAGCTTGGCTCACCTACAGACACATAAATGAGCGTGAGCGAAAGCCCAATGAATAATATCAAATAAAGAAGATATACGAACGGTATTTAGAACAACATACATCAGACGTCCTTGCGCCCAATTCATATTTCTATCTAGTATATATATATATATAGGTCAAGTGACTGTGGTTCCAAACGTATCAAACGGCCTAGGGCCCAACTCTTTCATATCCGATGGCCTTTGGCCCAATCATTCCTGTCCGACGGCCTTTGGCCCAATCATTCGTGTTAGACGGCCTTTGGCCCATCCATTCATGTCATATGGCCTCTGGCCCATTCATTCGTGTCAGACGACCTTTGGCCCAGCCATTCATGTCAAACGGCCTTTGGCCCATCCATTCATGTCATACGGCCTTTGGCCCATTCATTCGTGCCAGACGGCCTTTGCCCTATCCATTCATGTCATACGGCCTTTGGCCCATTCATTCCTGTCATACGGCCTCTGGCCCATTCATTCGTGTCATACGACCTTTGGCCCATTCATTCATGTCATACGGCCTCTGGCCCATTCATTCGTGTCATATGGCCTTTGGCCCATTCATTCATGTAATATGGCCTCTGGCCCATTCATTCGTTTCATACAGCCTTCGGCCCATTCATTCTTTCATTAATGTCAGACGACCTTTGGCCCAACCATATGGTATAGCAAATAGTTGTCCACAATTCAAATTAACAAACTTACAAGACTTATAGGGAAATAAGCAATTGGACAAATAACATACTTCAGATATCTTTATTAAGATATTACTCACAGTGATGGGCTGGATGATTTGCCCTGGAGCTCGACCCTACACATTCCATGAACACAATGGGTCACAAATAATTCAATCTGTTCTTAAGTCATACGTCCCTCTTAGGCTTCTTTCTTATCCTTTTAATTCATTCATAATGCTCAATGCATGCCTAAGAGTACTTAGAAGTGAAAGAGAATGGAAAATGAAACACAGAACACCTTTACAAATTTTCTAAAATAGGGGTCCCCGCTCGAGCGTTGGTTCCTCTGCTCGAGCGGACCCTCAAGGTCTGCAAAAGTACTAGCTACCTCATTTTTACGCTCGAGCGTGAATTCGAATACTCGAGCTAAAGGTCTCACTACATGGCTCCCCGCTTGAGCGTGAATATCCCCGCTCGAGCGGACACCCATGTCTGCAAATAGTTCTGGGAGCTCGTATTTCACGCTCGAGCGGACATGCCAAATTTCGGGTTTTGCGGAATTGTTCTTGAGGCTCAAACTTGCATTCAAACTCAAATATCTTGCGTACCACGACTTATACTTCACATGAAAACCTTCTAACATCATACAAATGCTAGATTACAACATTATGAAGCTTAATTTCCATGAATTACTTACATACACACACGATTCATATCAAATCCATCACCAATATTGCAACTTCGTGCATCCAACACTCATGCTTCTATGAATTGCACCTGCATGTGAAGTACAACTTCCATTTTGAAGTTAGATGATACAAATGATGGTAAAAAGCATGAATTTTAACCACAATTCTACATGGATCATTTTTTTCGTACTCAATTATACAACTTCATGGAAAATTCTTACATGCATGCATATATAAGCTTTAAATTCTTCAATTTCATTTCAATTTGTGCTCTTGATTACCCAACTATCTTGAATACACAAATCTACAAACTTATACTCATGAATCCATGCTGAAATGCTCACCTAGAGGTTCAATTCTTCCAATTAGAGCAAATTCTTGAGTTAGTCTTCAAGATTTCCAAGCTTCAAGATCATAGCTTCAATCCTTCCACCCTCTCTCTCTAACCGACCCTCACTCCCTCTCTTTAGAGTGGTTTTTCAGCTTTGAGCTCAAACAAATGAAGGAGAGTGTAATTGAGCCCCTTATATAAGCTCTCTCTTAAACACATTTCATTAATATTAAATAAATGAGCACTATACCATCAATTTAATCTATTTAATCTGATCCGAATCAATTTTCAATTAAATTTCACCGTAGGCTCTAAAAATTGTGCTAATCACAATGGCGTAGTGAATTTCCGTTTCCGTGGCCGATAGGGCCTTCAATTTAAATTCTAAAGTAGATAATTAAACAGATTTTCCTACAGTGAACAGATTGAAATTCAAAACCACATATATTCATATAGGTGGCACTCAAAATCGTATCAAACACAGAATCCCATTCGTAATTAAGATTAATCAGCATAATACGGGACAGGGTTATCACGTAAGGGCAAGAAGGTCAGATATGATCAAAAGAAAGCTTGCAAAGCTGAGTGAGAAGTAGCCCTTGAACTAGGGGCAAAAATGTCACATGTGCTCAAAGAGTCAAAAATTGGGACATTTCTCAAGGTAACGAAGATCGGAAAGAATGCCAAATCCCAGAAGGGAGGAATGAAGAAAGTTTATTGCTGAAAGACAATCAAGTTCCTATCCACAACACTAGGGGCAATTCAGACCCAGTTGGATGGACTCCTACATCATTAGCGAACAGCAGCCATTCTCCTAGATTCAGATGGCTTTGAGATCTCAAACCGATCAACATGGACCAGTTACACTTTTTCCCTTGAGAGGCTCGCTGGGCCGAAAACCCGGAAGGGCGACCCAGGCAAAAGTTAGAGCAAAAAGAACAAAAAAAAATGAAGAAAAAGAAATGAAAAATTCTGAAAAGAAATGAACAAAGAAAAGAAGAAATGAAAAGAATTGAAAAGAAAAGAAGAACATAGCTCGCAAGGTTGAAAACCCAGAAAGGGTGGCCTTAGCAAAATTTAGAGCCCAAAAGGAGAGGTTAATACCCGAGTGTACCTTAACCCCGAACTACGTCAGGCTTGATTCCCATGTTTGGGATACGTAGGCAACTTCATTCTGAAGTCCAGTTATAAACACTTCCAAATCGACTGTGTCCATGTAATGGTTTTGATCATCTTTGTCTTCTCTGTATCTAAGTGTTCGGTGGTGATTGTCACTATGAGAACTGGTTACAGTGTGCTACGATGCTATTCAAACAAGGGGCAACTTTCCGTTGCCATGCGATGTCATTTAGACAAGGGGCAATTTTCCATTGTTTTGGATCTGAGATTGTACATCTCAAGAGTAAATTCTGTGTTGGTCGAGCAGTGGCCATTTGTAAAAACAATTTTTGAGAATTTTTAATGAGGTTAACTAATTTTCTCTCGAAAATTATTCCATTTTTCCAAAACTGGACCATTTCTTGGACCTAAAAAAGGAAAATTTTCAGTGCTCATAGCCTGACTTGCATGATTTTAAATCAAAAAGTTGAACAAGTATGTTAATCTAACTCTCATATTGGTCAAAATTGTTTTAGTAGAAAGCCAAAACAAAAAATGGTCAAAATGATGAACTAGGGGCACAGTTGAGTCAGGTGTTCTGCCTTTTTCCCATTGTCAACATACTTGCTAGAAAGGGCACTCTACTTGCCAGAAAGGGCACTTTACCTGCCAGAAAAGGGCACAACTGAAGAAAATAGCAAAGGGCCGAAAGATCTCTCATCCTCCGAGCAGCGAGGTATCAAGTCAAGTGTGAAGCACGAACTGGAAAAAGAGCAGGATATTCCACTCCCTTATTCGAAAAGGTCTGGTCACATTCGAATTGGCCAAGGGCATCATCAACCGATGTCAGCTGTAGATTTGCTACACACCCAGTTGTAGCGCAACCCCTCTGTGGGAAAGTTCACTGTTGTGAGCAGAAGAAGAAGAATCTAGCAGAGTGCTAGGTGCAAGAGCCCGCAACTTCCTGTTTATCCATCAACCACCCAGGGGAGGGATAAAAAAAGAAGAGAGATTGAAGAATAGAAAGATGCACGCTGAGAGAAAAAGTGAGAAAAGGGTTTTTTTAGAAAAATAGAGATTGAGTGCCAGAGTGATGAGAGAATCACAAATGAGAAAGGGTGGGAAATAGTACCCGAAGAAGCTTGTGGCTCCCGTCAACTGAGAGGTCTCTCGCCTTTGGAACACATTTGAGTCTTGTGTTTTGTTGTGTTTTTGTTTGTCTCGATTCTTGTTTTGAGTCATTTCGGGCGTCAATAGATGTGTTTAGGTTGTTTTACCTTTGTTTTCCATTGTTGAGTCATTTTTGTTGTGGTCAGTCGTAGGCTCAATACCTGGTTAAGAACTTGTTCCTCAATTTCAATTTCAAAAAATAAAATTGTTTTGTGCTCAGAGTGCTGTGCCATTCTCTACGTGTATGCAAAACAGGATTTGTTCTTTCATAAAACTGCAGGGTTCAACCCAGGTTATGTGAGAAGTAAAACCAGGACCTATCTGAAGCTACATAGGTTCCAGACTGCAAAGTAAAAGAAAAGAGGGATAATCGGAGCATCTGAGTTTGTTTCAGATTCCGGGATTGTACTCCAAAGGTAGCCCTTCAGGCGTTGTTCATGCTCCAAAGTATGAGTGTGCCTCTACTCCAAGCTTAAGTCTGCTTCAAGCTAGAATGGCGATCAGAAGTGCTCTCCCTGAGCACCGTCCCTGCCAGAGGTATCTTTGCTGTGTTTGCAATGAGTTCCTAGGAGACCAACTGCGACGGTGGAAACTAGAGTTCAAATGGCTGTTGCCTAGAACGCAAAGGTTCGGGATTTCCGCGACTAAAGTCTGGTTTAAATACCCAGGGGTGTATCCCCCGCTTGAAATCTGTATGGAAGCCCCATAGGTTGAGGTAGCGGGTATGCGCCTCAATTCTGGATACTAAACCAACCTAGTCTGTCACCCCGTTGGAGAATATGGAAAGTTGTGAACATGGCCAGAAAGGAAAGGTAATAACTGCGGTTTGGAAGTATAATCAAGAAAGTGCAAGAAGAACCTACTTTTCAATTCAAAATGTTTCTGCGAAAGTTTCAACTCATGTCTTCAATGCGTAGCTCATCGTCAGTTGGCATGCACAAGATGTATCCTTTTGAAATATATTGTAACCCCTCCGAGAGGTAAATCGGAGGTCACAACTAAATCGGTCTTGCCAAGACGCGCATTTCTTCACTGAGCATATTGCATCGAATATGCATTGATTATTGTGCACAGCTTATGTATGCACTTTTCAGTTGCGTTGTCACGCACATTCCACTTGCATTGTTATGCGCCTCTTCACTTGCGTTGTCACGCACGTTCCACTTGCATTGTCACTCACGTTCCACCTGCATTGTTATGCACCTCTCCACTAGCGTTGTCACGTACATTCCACTTGCATTGTTATGTGCCTCTCCACTTGCATTGTCACGCACGTTCCACCTGCATTGTTATGCACCTCTCCACTTGCGTTGTCACGCACAATCCATTTGCATTGTTATGCACCTCTCCACTTGCGTTGCCACGCACATTCTACTTGCATTGTTATGCACCTCTCCACTTGCGTTGTCGCGGGCGTTCCACTTGCATTGTTATGCACCTCTCCACTTGCGTTGTCACGGACGTTCCACTTGCATTGTTATGCGCCTCTCCACTTGCGTTGTCACGCACGTTCCACTCGCATTGTTATGCACCGTTCCACTTGCATTGTTATGCACCATTTCACTTGCAGTGTTATGCACGTCTCCATTGCATTGTTTTGCACCTTTCTTGCACTTGTTAGTGCATTGCACTCGCGCTGTTTTGCGCACCTTTCCTGCACCTGTTAGTGCATTGCTCGCGCTATTTCGCGCACATTTCGTGCACCTGTTAGTGCATTGCTCGCGCTATTTCGCGCACCTTTCCTGCACCTATTAGTGCATTGCTCGCGCTGTTTCACGCACCTTTCCTGCACCTGTTAGTGCATTGCTCGCGCTGTTTCACGCACCTTTCCTACACTTGTTAGTGCATGGCATCGCGCTATTTTGCGCACTTTACCTACACTTGTTAGTGCATTGTATCGCACTGTCTTGTGTACACCCCTGCATAGCATTGTCTTGTGCATTTCAACCTATATCGCACTGACTTGTGCACCTGCATTGCAATGTTTTGTGCATCTTGTTAGCATTGTTTTGTGCATTCACCCTTGTATCGCACTGTCTTGTGCACCTGTTTAGCGTTGCCTTGTGCATTCACTCTACCTCGCATTGTCTTGTGCACTCCCCGGTCTAGGAGACCTTAAATCCTCTGAAGATGCAATTCCTTTGGTGTTTGTCATGCCCGAACGACTTCCAGCGGTCTGGTATAGCCACCTGCCTGTGTTTGCAGTGAGTTCCTAGGAGATTAATTGAGACGGTGGAAACTAGAATTCGAATGGCTGTTGCCTAGAATGCAAAGGTTCGGGATTTTCGAGACTAAAGTCTAGTTTAAATACCCAGGGGTGTATCCCCGGCTTGAAATCTGTATGGAAGCCCCATAGGTTGAGGTAGTGGGTATGCGCCTCAATTCTGGATACTGAACCAACCTAGTTTGTCACCCTGTTAGAGAATAAGGAAAGCTACGACCATAGCCAGGGAGAAACGTAGTACCTGTGGTTCAACCAAGAAGAAGCGCAAGATCCCCAGCAGCATGAGGTGAGTCATCACCAATTGCCCCTGCAAGGTACTTTCACTTCCCAGCTATATTGCATTTTAGCTATTACATTACATTGTACATAGCATCTATTGCATGCATTTATTGCATTATCTGTTTTATGGCCTACATCCTTTCCATGTTAAGCTTAGTCTGACATGTGCTCATACCATTTCCTTCGTTGAAGCATGGCTCTGTGTTTATGTGTACGCGCCTATTCCACTAAGAGAATTGTGCTCTGAGGGTGTTGGCACCTTTTCTGTGTTAGACGTGGTCTGTTTTGTGTCCATGCCTTTTCTAAGCAAGATGTGGTTTGGCCGCGCGCCTTATTCACTCCATCTGTTGCATCCATTGTATTGTAGTTTGTTACATTCAGCATGTAGGATCACGATCTTTCCTCAGCAAATCATTCCTCACTTATATCATGCCACCTAATTACTTATATTCTTTCTGTGAAACACATAGTTTTGTCTGTGCATGCACCTATTCCACTAAGAGAATTATGGTTAAAGAGCTCCGGCACCTTTTCTATGTTACACGTAGTTTGATTTTGCATCTTAATCCCTTTATGATATTTGTGGGGTTTTGCATTACTTGTGGTTTGATGATTCAAATACATTGTATATTATTACATTGTTTTGTTGCATTATGTATCATGTTGCATCCTGCCCCTGAACTACGCTGGTTTGATTACTTGCAAAGGGATACGTAGGCAGCCTGCGGGTGCAACCATTTGTTTCTGTATCTGTATTTTGTTTGTTTGTCCAAGTCTTCGGCCTTGTCAAAAATGGGTCGTCTCTGGGCTTTGACATTCACTCACGTCATTTCATGACTTCGAACTCTGTCAAAGAGGGGCAACTGTAGACACCCCATTTTTGACCGTCCTTAAGACTTGGGCGCTACTGATGGTTTCTTTGGTGATGAAGGCTGTGCAATGCAAAGGGTCGATTTCTTCAACGAGAGGAGAGTCAAATCCACCTTACACCCCATTGTGAATCAAAGCTATTTTGAATGGTTTTTAGACCTTAAAGCTCTCTCTTTCAAAATATTTTTGAAATAAAGTTTCTGCGATGTTTCAAGGCTCGCATTTTGTCAAATGTTGCGCTTTTCGGTAAACCGAGCAAGGACAAAGTGGAAATGAATGAAAGAGAGATGAAATCTTTGGAAAATATTTCAAAACACCTTGTTTAGCGGTTTGGAGTTGAAGAAAAGAGGAGAGGAGAGAGAAACCCAGTTGGGAAAGGAGTTGGGTATGAATCGTTAAGAGAGAGTCGAGCAGCCCTCGCTAAATCAGGCCTATCTGTTTGCACCCTTAGATTTAAGCTATGAGGCCACCACCATTGGAAATAAGACTTCTGGGGCTTCATTTTACACTTAAGAATCTCCTAAAGACAAGTCCGGATGGGGGAGATACGATTGGTTGAAGTTGGACACCATTCCGGTTGGACCGAAACTGAGCAGTCTTCACTAATAGAGGTATAACGTTTTGCATAGTTGGAATTTTGATGCAAGGTTTCCACCATTGGAAATCTTACTTCTGTGGCTTTAATTTGGGCACAAGAATGACCTAAAAAGGAGTTCATATGAAGGAGTTATGCCCATTTGAAGTTGGACTTGCAGAGCAGAATTTGCAGTCAGCCACAAATGTGCACAGTCGGCCATAAAAGTGGCCGATCGGCCATCACAAGTAGCAGGTCGGCACCAAAGATAGCCGGTTGGCCATCACAAGTAGCAGGTCGGCACCAAAGATGGCCGGTTGGCCAAGAGTGACACAAATTTAGATTTTTTGAAGATCTTTTCCATCCAGCTGTTTCCAGCAAGCTCCAGCTGTCCCAATTCAGATATTTTTGACCAAAGCTCTTGCTTTTGCTATATATGAAGCCAAATATCTCATATTCAAGGGTTAGAAGATTGAAGCAATTTTGGGAGCCTCTCTCTCTAAAAAGACCTCTCTCTCTAGAAATTTCAGAGCTAAATCTTTGCCTCTCTCTCCTTCTCTTGCCTTTGTGTGCATAACAAGAGATACACTTGGAGATACACCCCTCATTTGCCTAGGCATCCTTCATCAAAGTTGTATATCTTTGGGCTGAGGTCCCTTGGAGCCTATTTTGAGCTCTCAAAGGTTGATTTTGGCTCAGATTTTGGCTGGTTTTGCTGCTGAGCTTCGAGGTGCATCAAGGGTAAGCACTTGTTCCTTCAAACCTTTACTTTGCATGCTTGTTTTACTACCTTTGTAAACTGTTTTTGGCTTGGTTTTGAACTGAGAAAATCTCTATTTTTCAGTCCTAAAAGTGATGGTTTAGGCCTATTTTGTCTTAGGGGGTTGTCTCCCCCTTTGCTCTTTGGTTTGTAAAGCCTTTAGAGCCAACTTCCTAAGCTTTTGAGACCATCTTTGTTTGGCCTTTTAACCACTGAAATCCAGTGGATTTTCAGTGGTAAAAATGTTTTTTTGAGGTCCCAAATCGGTAGGGGTGGTCCCCCCTCCTCTTCTCTTGTTTGCATGTGTTGATGGCCCATCAAAAGAGCATGTGTTTCAACTTCTTAGTGGCTTTGTTTAGGCTCATTTTTGTGACTTTTTAAACCTGCCATAACTCTGTTTTTGGCTTGTTTGATCATTGATTGCAAGCTTCATGCACCTGTCGTGTAAATCCTCTTTGCTAGCCTTGCATGCCTAATGAGTTAGCTTGTTATTCTAGCATGTGTTGTGTGATAACCATGTCCCATATTATGCTGATTAATCTTAATTATGAATGTGATTATGTGTTTGATATGATTTTGTGTGCCACCTATATGAATATATGTGGTTTTGAATTTCTATTTGTTCACCATAGGAAAATCTGTTTGATTATCTGCTTTAGAATTTAAATTGAAGGCCCTATTGGCCACGGAAATCGAAATTCACTACGCCATTGTGATTAGCGTAATTTTTAGAGCCTACGGTGAAATTTAATTGAAAATTGATTCGGATCAGATTAAATAGATTAAATTGATGGTATAGTGCTCAATTATTTAATATTAATGAGATGTGTTTGAGAGAGAGCTTATATAAGGGGCTCAATTACACTCTCCTTCATTTGTTTGAGCTCAAAGCTGAAAAATCACTCTAAAGAGAGGGAGTGAGGGTCAGTTAGAGAGAGAGGGTGGAGGGATTGAAGCTTTGATCTTGAAGCTTGGAAATCTTGAAGACTAACTCAAGAATTTGCTCTAATTGGAAGAATTGAACCTCTAGGTGAGCATTTGAGCATGGATTCATGAGTATAAGTTTGTAAATTTGTGTATTCAAGCTAGTTGGGTAATCAAGAGCATAAATTGAAATGAAATTGAAGAATTTAAAGCTTATATGTGCATGCATGTAAGAATTTTCCATGAAGTTGTATAATTAAGCATGAAAAATATGATCCATGTAGAATTGTGGTTAAAATTCATTCTTTTGATCACCATTTGTATCATCTACGTTGAAAATGGAAGTTGTAGTTCTCATGCAAGTGCAATTCATAGAAGCATGAGTATTGGATGCATGAAGTTGAAGTATTGATGATGGATTTGATATGAATCGTGTGTGTATGTAAGTAATTCATGGAAATTAAGCTTCATAATGTTGTAATCTAGCATTTGTATCATGATAGAAGGTTTGCATGTGAAGTATAAGTCGTGGTACGCAAGATATTTGAGTTTGAATGCAAGTTTGAACCTCAAGAACAGGTCTAGAAAACCCAAAATTCGGCATGTCCACTCGAGCGGGGAAAGCGCCGCTCGAGCGTGAAATACGAGCTCCCAGAACTTTTTACAGACATGGGTGTCCGCTCGAGCGTGGATATTCACGCTCAAGAGGGGAGCCATGTAGTGAGAGCTTCAGTTCGAGCGTTCGAATTCACGCTCGAGCGTAACAATGAGGTAGCCAGTACTTTTGCAGACCTTCAGGGTCCGCTCAAGCGGAGGAACCCACGCTCGAGCGGGGACCCCTGTTTTAGAAAATTTGTAAAGGTGTTATGTGTTTCATTTTCCGTTCTCTTTCACTTCTAAGTACTCTTAGGCATGCATTGAGCATTATGAATGAATTAAAAGGATATGAAAGAAGCCTAAGAGGGACGTATGAATTAAGAACATATTGAATTTTTTGTGACCCATTGTGTTCATGGAATGTGTAGGGTCGAGCTCCAAGGCAAATCATCCAGCCGATCACTGTGTGAAATATCTTAATAAAGATATGTGAAGTATGTTATTTGTCCAATTGATTATTTCCCTATAAGTCTTGTAAGTTTGTTAATTTGAATTGTGGACAAATGTTGGCAATACCATATGGTTGGGCCAAAGGCCGTCTGACATGAATGAAAGAATAAATGGGCCAAAGGCTGTCTGACACGAATGAATGGGCCAGAGGCCGTATGACAAAAATGAATGGGTCAAAGGCCGTATGACACGAATGAATGGGCCACAGGCCGTATGACATGAATGAATGGACCAAAGGCCGTATGACATGAATGAATGGGCCAAAGGCCGTCTGACACGAATGAATGGGCGAAAGGCCGCATGACATGAATGGATGGGCCAAAGGCCATCTGACATGAATGGATGGGCCAAAGGCCGTCTGACACGAATGAATGGGCCAAAGGTCGTATGACATGAATGGATGGGCCAATGGCCGTATGACATGAATGGATGGGCCAAAGGCCGTCTCACACGAATGGTTGGGCCAAAGGCCGTCGGACAGGAATTTTTGGGCCAAAGGTCGTCAGATATGAAACAGTTGGGCCCTAGGCCGTTTGATGTGTTTGGAACCGCAGCCACTTGACCTATATATATATATACTCGATAGAAATATGAATTAGGTCCAAGGCCGTCTGATGTATGTTGTTCTAAATACCGTTCGTATATCTTCTTTATTTGATATTATTCACTGGGCTTTCGCTCATCCTTATTCATGTGTCTGTGGATGGGCCAAGGGAGGTCCAAACCCAGCCTCAGTGAAGTTTGTGTGAAACAGTCAAGGTTTTGAAGAGTCAGCCCAAACGTCTCACGCACGAGACTTGTCTTCGCCTCTTTTGTTCTTTTGATATGGTTTGTTATATTGGCGAAAACGTTGGATCACTTTTGTACATAAACTTTGGGTTTGACTGACTTAGAGTTAAATGATCCTGTATGTACAGAACTTTGTGTTACTACATATTTTGATGTGAGTTATTAACATGTATATGTATGGATTGTTATGTTGTGCCATGTAAGCAGGACTCTATGGACAAAAAATTGAAATTGCTTTCGTTTGGCCCCCTTAACTCTGTTGAAATATATCTGATTAGGTTTAACGTCGAAGGTAATCTCGTGATTACTGGCTGGTTATGTCCTTAAGCCATGGGGGCGGGTTCGGGTCATGACATGTTGGCTTAGTCTTAGCCCATTTTTGGTGTTGTTTTGGCATGCTCTAACTCGGTTTTTAGTGGTCTTCATCACTCAAGCTTCGCTTTGTATACTTGTAGTGCAATTGTGCTAAATTGCCTAACATGTGCTATTGTTTTTTGGCCTCTAAATCTAGCCATTCATAGCTTATTTCAAGCATGTTCTAGAACTCCATTTGGGCTGCTTTAGGACTATTTTGGGCTGCCTTTGTCATATGACTCATGTTTTGTATAGCTATAGTGCAATAGCCTTGACTAGCTTTGAGTTTTGAGGCATTTTGCATGCTTGGCTTGAGGTATTTCAGAGCATATAGTGTTGTCACACTTCCATGTTTTTTTCACTCTTTAAGTACTCTTGAGAGTTGTACCTTACGCCTTGTATGTGAGCTATTGCATGAGCATCATTTTCTTGCCTTTCAAGCCATCATTTCAGTTCATTTAGGCCACTATTTTGGCCTATTTAAGCTCTGTCCATAGTTGGTTTAGTCCGTTGAGCATTGTATTGCATGCCTCTTATATGATGCTCTATACTTGTTTTGATGCTTTAGCCCCCAAACACGCCATACATGCATTGCTTATATGATGGGACCTCATGAGTGCCACTCTAGCATTGATAGATAGCGTGTTGTTTGCATGTGAGTTTCATAGCATTGTGTTTGGATCGGACGTTAATCCAAACACGAGGAATCAGGGACGTTTTATACTCAAAGTGATGAAATGTGCCTCATTCCCTAGGTCGCCGACCCTCTTAATCAAGCATGATAGAGGTGGAGGCCCTTATGTGTTATTTGCATCTAGACACGTGGCCTTTGGCACCGAGTCAGGGTTTCCTAAATTTTCCAAAATAAAATATTTAGGTGACGACTCTGTATCTGGCAAAGCAGTCCATGTTTGACACTTCTTTTCTAAAAATCTGTTTTTCTCAAAACGATTTGCCGGATTTGGACTCTTTGGTTCAGATTAAGAACCGTGAAAATTTGAGAGTCCGAACAGTAGTGAACCTAATATGAACAGAACGGGACTCATCGTCCCGGGGCGTTCGAGGACGTCTACACCTTGTTTGTGGCTTAACATGTGAGCATGTATTTCTACCCTTTTGTGCTACCATGTTAGCATGTTTTAGCCTCTGATTTGGCATGTTTAAGCTCTGTCCAGGGCTGGTTTAATTATTTGAGCTTGGTATTGCATGCCTCTAGTGTAATGCTCTTCACTAGCTTTAGTGTTTTTGGCTCTTAACATGTTGTGCATGAGTTGCTTGCATATTGTAGTGTTATTTTTCATGCCATTTCAGCACTGAAATTCTGCAACCTCCCTCATTTCTTCATTTTTTCCATTTGCTTTGAGGTTTGCTTAATCTTAAGGTTGTGTTTAAGCTTGAGATAGAGCTTGTGCTCAATGGTTTTAGCCTTCTTTTGAGGGTTTCTACTAACCAAATGCATGATCTCTCTCATGTCTTATGCCATCTTTTGGTTGACCCCTCTCTCAGTAGAGGACACTCATCTTGGGCAAATTGACTAAAGAATGGCTTGGTAATGCTAAAATGTGTAAACAAGAATTGGACAAGTAAAATATGACTAAGATAAGCATGTTGTATTTGCATTGCATTGTGTTCAATCAGACGTTATATTGAACACAAGGAAAATTGGTTCATTTCATACTTGAAGTGATGAAATGAGCCAATCTTTCTTTGTCTCCATTGCCTTTGATCATCCATGATAAGGTAATGGTCAAGAGTCTTGTTGTGTGCATTTATTGAAAGTGTACAACTTGGATCTTTGGCCATCATGCATTGAAAGTGCTTGATTGGTGGTTTTGAATCCAAGAATGCCACTCCTTTGATGTTTTGAGATGATAAGGAGGGGCATAGTACAAACATATCCTTGGAAAACTGTCCCTTTTTCCTTTGTCTGTGCTCTGTTACAGTGTGGCAATTCAGCACATCAATGGGTGACACTGGTACATTGATGGCCGGCAGTGCTTGATCATTGGCCGACAGTGCCTCTCTTTGGTCGGCAGATGGCCGGCAGCAAGCTCTCATGGCCGGCAGGGCACTGGTACATTCCTCAGCATTGGTTTAGTAAGGTAGAGCAGAAAGTCCTTAGAGCAACCCTGCAAACAAAGCCTCTCAAGAGCAAACCAGTGGACTTTTTGGGGCGAGAACCGAGTGCATGCATCTTCTACATCACGGAGTAGAGTAGTAGCAGCATAGTTTAATATGTTTATTTGCATTGATTATGTAATAATTAAGTAGCTTTAGCTTAGCTATTTCTTTATGTTGTGTTGTAATAATTAGTAAGTAGTTTACTAGTTATTCAATTTGGTTGTGTAATAATTAGTCTAATTAGTTTAATTAGATTAGTTCAATTAGCTTAGCTTAGATTAGCTTAGCTTATTCATTCGGACCCCCCTTTGCGAGGGCACAATGTTATAATAAGCGTGCGTGTGTGTGTGCATGTCTTCTAACCCCACGTCTTTCTCCCTTTTATTTATCCGCTTTCAATGGTTAGATTAGGGCACGTTTTGATTAGCATACCTTATGGTTGCATGTTTGCATCCATTCATTTGTATTGCATGTACCGGGCTCGGCGCATCATTCAAATTGCATCGTATTTCAATACTTATTTGAATACGAGTATCAGCTTGTTGCATTCATATGCCATCTTAGATAAACGAGCCTATTAATTGCATTATTGCAAGTGTTGTATTAGGCATTGTTAACATAGTTAGGTCTATGCATATTTCTAACTAGCTTTTGCTTTGGCTCGGAATACACTGTAAGTGTTACACTTTAGCATACTTGCATGAGTGTGAGTGTTTCAATGATCGCATGCTTGCCATGAGGCTATATGCTTATATGATAAACTACATGAATGCCTGTGGATGAAGGCTTTGTTGCTTGAATTGGGACAATTCAATGATTGCGAGTTTTAAGCCCACTTTGCGAAGTGGAAAATCGTGTTTTAAGCCCACTTGAGGGTGGCAAATTCGCGCTTTAGCCCACTTGCGAGTGGCACTTTCAAACCATTTTCAAAAGCAAACATGAGTCGATTTGTTCCAAATCTTACGATTTTAGTCTATACTTGTATGTGTGCGTCACATAGTAAAGTTAGCTAATAACCAGAATAAGAACACATGAGGTTTATAAAATAACATATCATGCTTAGTAGAGACCGATCCTTTGATCGGGCGAGCGGGGGTGCTCATTTCAAGACCTTCACCTCTCGTACCCAAGTTCCCGAGCCGAGGCAACTTTGGTGATGACGGACACGTGGCCTTTGGCACGAGTCAGGGTTTCCTAAATTTCCCAAAATAAAATATTTAGGTGGCGACTCTATAATCTAGCAAAGCAGTCCAGTTTTGGCATTATTTGATTCAAAATCTGATTTTCCAAAATGATTTGCCGGATTGGACTCTTTGGTGTTTATCAGTCTCACATTGCACTTTGTGAGATTAGATTCAGAACCGTAACAGGAGTCCGAACTGTAGGAGACCAATTTGTGCCTCTCCGAAAGGGGGGCGCGCGAAGAAAGTCGAGTCTACAGTTTCTGGCGACTCCGCTGGGGATTTAGAGAACTTGACTCGACTCATGATATGTTGTTTCATCTACATTTGTGTGTTTCTTTGCATTGCATTTGCATAGGTGCGCCTAAGTCATAATGTTTGCCATCTGCTATTCCTAAACGGTTTGCCGAAGGCTTGCTTAGAAAAACGTGCCATAAGGCTGACCGGTTACGGGCTCTGCCATGATAGGAACACAAACCTTGGATTTGGACTACCACTGTACCGTTTGATCCTCTTTTCACTTCTCGGTGTTAAGAGCGAGAGGTATATTAGGTGGTCTTGCTGAGGCACCCTTTTTGACCAATTGACCTAGTTGCATATCAGAAGCCGTAGAGACTGTTCCAAACTAGGATAGGTTGCTCATCCGAATGTAGGATTGTTTGAAACCGCATGCGTGCGTAGTGAAACCCTAGCTCCTGACGAAACTAGGACAGGGAAACCCTACCCCACCATAGGGGTGTTTTGGCTCTTACTTGCTTGATATGTGTTGTTGGGGTGTGTCTCTACAGAATGCATTTATCAGTTGCAAGTCTGGGTATCAGTCTGAGGACATCAGTGTTTGAGGGTATCATTATTGTGACAGAAAATTTAGGGGGCAGAAATCAGTGTTTGAGTACAGATTGTCTAGCTTATGATTTCAACTGTGTGTTGTCTCTGTCTGAGCCGAAGTGTTGTACATTTTTCTGATTTTTGTTTCTTTTGCTTTGTTTTTCTTTTTGCAAGGTAGTATTTTCACCATTGCTTCCAACGAGGCAGTTACCCCCCAAGCACTCTCGACCAGAGTAAGGTGGCTTTATCGATCTGGGGATCTCGTAAGAGGACAACCAATGTTTGCTTCGCTACCCTCGGTTACGAGACGGAGGAGAGTTCAGCATAATTCACTAGTTCGTCAGTCACCTGTGCTCAGTGAAAACCAGTTTTCTACTTCCACCTCAGAGTGTACACCAAGTCTGATAGATCAGCACCTCTCAGTTAGTATGGAGGAAATGATGCGTCAACTCTAACAAACCATCGAGGCCATGTAGCGGGACGCTGCTCGCCAAGCGAAGGTTACCGCTCGCCAAACAGACGTTGTAGCCCAGTAGGCTGAGGTAATTGCCAGGTTTCAACAACAACAACCACAACAAGCAGCAGCATCTGCTTCGCACCCACCTCCACCTAGGGTTCTAATACCTGGGGATGCAGCTAATGTCCAGGAGAATACAGACATTCCAGCAGGGCCTGTCCTATCTCAGACTTCCAAAGCACCGGCCTACCCAACGGATACACCGTTCGAGTTTGAGGTCGATCCTACTACTTTGAAAGTAAGCAAGCTCGAGAAGCTGTTCAAGCGAGCTCAAGGAGTCTACTCCATCCCAGATATAGAGGACGGTTACACAGATTTGGCGGTGACATTGCTGGATAGATTTAAAATGCCTCACATAGATCGCTTCGACGGCTCAGGCGATCCTATGGTCCACTTGAGGCTGTTTTCAGATATTCTGCGGCCGATGGGCCTGACTAGACTGCAACAGCTATCCCTTTTTGGTCGGACCCTATCGGGTAATGTGGCCATCTGGTATGCTAAACTGGAGGATTCAGTGAAGAGGAGTTGGGAAGAGATGGCCGAGGCCTTTGTCGCCCAATATTCTTACAGTACTCAAATCGAGGTCACAACTCGTGATCTCGAGGCCACTAGGCAAGAGCTGAATGAGGGCACTCGGTGGAGGGCCAAAGCCTCCATGATGACCACCAGGCCAGCTGAGAAAGCTCAGATATGGATGGTTGTTCGGAATCTACATCCAAAGTTGATGCAGAGGATGATTGTCTTACCCCTCCCCACCTTTGTTGATCCTCATGAGATTGGGGTACAGATAAAAGATGCTATGAAACAGGGTCTGATTGACCAAGATAAAGAGTAGCCCAAGAGGGCATTTACACGAGGTTCGAATGCAACTACGAGAGCAATACAGCCGCAAGGACTTCTGACGTCGGTATAGTCACCACCACACCAAAGACAGCCACACCCTTTACCGGTACATCTGGGGCCACCCCACAACCTACAAAGTGCCCACCACGGGGCCAGAGGGTTTTCACCCCACTTTACATGTCTCTGTCTGCAGCCTTGAGGGTTCTGATTAGAAAAGGGCATCTGAAGCCCCTGGAAACACGCCCGTTGCCAAATCCCCTCACTCCTACACATAACCCAGCCAAGTATTGTGCCTTCCATCAGCAGCATGGGCATGATACTGATTTATGCTTTAGACTTCGTCATGAGATTCAAGATCTCATTGACAACAAAGTGATAGTGCCTCCTGAGAAGACAAATATCACTACAAATCCCCCTCCACCACATAACCAACCCCCTCCTCCACCCAGGCAAGTAAACCTGATCCAAACAATGGTCGTCCCATACAACCCCAGCATATACATCTCTCTCTCGCACCTGCCTAAGCCGGCGTTGTTCATCTCATAATGCACAGACTTATACATGATGAGCACATCAATACCTCAACCCGAACCCGTGGTGGTGGCTATGGTAGAAAAGAGTACACCTGAGGGCTCTGTGGACTTAACTGAGGAAGCATACAACCCTTGCCACTTTATTGTGCTAGCTGATTAGGCCAAGCCAATGGTGGAATTGCCGAAGGGAACTGAGGTTAATGTGGTCTGGGAGGATGGGCCAAGTCAGGGGCTGGATGATTTAGCAGAGCTTGAGGAGGACATCGCTAATCTGTAATTTTTTGACGAGCAGGATCCGGGGGACGTACGCATCAATTGGTTTGACCTGAATGGATCAACAGATAATGCAGGGTGGCTTAGTGATGAGCCAGATATTGATGAGGGGTCTCAGCCGAAACAGGGACAGTCAGAAACAGAAACGTCTGCAACGGCCGGAACGGTCGATAACAAAAGGGAGTCGCTGGAGAGCATTGGTACAAAGAATTTTGCTCGGGAATTGAGCAACATTTGTATAGCAGATACAGAATAAGAGGCCGCGTTGAAGCGGTTCGAACAAGAAAGGATCGAGACTGATCAAAGGGCTAGAAAAGCCAAAGCCCCTGCGGGGACAGAATGTGTTGCGAACACAGAAACAATTACAGCGGAACCGGACAGTTGTGTGTCAGTTACTGAGGAAATATGGTGGAAAGACGATGATTTGCGTTTAGCCCATACTGATGAGGACTGGGGACAGAATCTTCGAGATGGCACGTGGTATACCGAAGAAGTCGACCACATGACTTGAAGTGGACGGTACTTTAAGCCCCCACACCTAGATCAACCGGAAGCATCGAGGAAAAACAAGGAAACAGAGAAGCAGAAAGACAAACTGCTAGAAGAGGAAGCTGTATTAAAACAGCTGAAAAAGATTCAAGCAGACATCTCCATCTGGGGATTGCTCATGACCTCGCGAGTGCATAGACAAGACGTCATATCAGCAATGGATAAAGCTAAGCTCTCTATTGACACAACCCCCGAGCAGTTGGTGGGACTGGTGTTCCCAGGTGGTGCTTTACCAACCTTGACATTCACAGATAAATAATTACTGTCTGAGGGCTCCGAGCACAACAAGCCATTATACATTTCTATGGAGTGTAAAGAGAAATGGATACCAATTGTCTTAGTTGATACGGGATCTGCAATAAATGTGTCTGTCTCATACGACTTATGCTATCAGGTTGAAGCCCGCAGATTTCGTACCACCAGCCCAGGTGAATTGAGCTTATGACAATATCAGTTGAGAAGTGATGGGGACAGTACGGATCAGAACTCAAGTTGGCCCGACCCAACAGGACATCGAATTTCATATTCTAGATGTTCCAACCACCTTCAACTTACTCCTTGGACAGCCGTGGCTGCACCAAGTGAAAGCTATCTCATCAACTTTGCACCAGATGTTGAAGTACCCCCATGGGAAGGGGGTAGCAATTGTTTTTGGGAACTCCTCCATACATCCGCCGCCGAAGGTTACTACGCCGATCTTGGAAATTGCACACAACGAGGAGGATGTCTTCTTGCTGGGTTTACCTTGGTCGAGTCCCGGGTAGTGCAAGATATTCTAGCTATCAATGAGGGACTGTATGTCAGCGCACAATCTATTTATCTCATGAATAAGCTTCAACATGTACCCGGAATGGGATTGGTAAGGAGTGGCCGGAAGGGCGTCACTGCATTGGCCAAAGTGTCACACAACCCTCATACCTTTGGTCTAGGTTACACGCCTACCAAAGACGATTGGGTAAGAAAAGGAAAGGAAATGGCTGGAAGAGCCAAGGCTAAACAAGCTGGGAAGCACTATGAGTTAATGCATAGACCTATCCAAGGAACCTTGAATGGCCGCTTTGTCTGGAAGGGGGAAGATTTCCCGTTTTGTGGCTTTTCGAAGCCATGGCTGAATTCAGAGAAGTGGCGTTTGCCCGGCTTTGAGATCTTTTTTGACTTACAGTTGCAAGGGGATGAAGTTACAGAGGAGCAGACTGACCCACCAGCTAAGGCTGAACAGTGCGTAAAGGATGCGTCCGATGGCACAGAGTTTGAAATGGGAGCAGCGCTGGCTTGTCTCCTCTTGGATCCTCAGATCACACCAGAGTGCAATTGCATGATTATTTCTCTGTTTCTATGATTGGAGATCAATCGGCTGTGGGTCCCTCTTCTGGCATTCTGGATGCATCTATCACACCCTCCCTCGTTTAGTAGTACGAGGAAGGCTTTTTATCCAGCAGTTATGAGTCAGGTAGTGAACAAGAATCTGATTCCACAGAGTCTATGGAGTCGGAATCAGATACCAGTTTTTCAGAGTCAGAGTCCTATATTCCTGGGGTTGATAACCTGGATGCCGTTGTTTTGTCCAGGTCATCTTTTTCATTTTCTTTTGAGTCGGTTGTAACCGAAGAATTGGATGATTTGGAAGTTATTAACAAGAATGGTACTACTGCTACTTTTGACTATTTTTTTGTGCCTTTAGTTTATTGCATTAATCAGGACTTTCAAAACTTTGATAAAAATGACGAGGAAGAAATTCCTCCGGTTTTGAAACATTTGATTAATCAAGAGGAGGAGAGGTTTGTAAAACCTTTGGTTGATGAAATTACTTCAATTAATGTTGGTACTGAGAAGAATCCACGTTTGGTCTAGATCGGGTCCACGTTGTCTTCGGAGGAACGCGAGCGCTTAATCGCTTTATAAAAAGATTTCAAAGATGTTTTCATGTGGTCCTACGAAGACATGCCTAAAATCGATCCTGAGATTGTACAGCACCGGATCCCTCTTGACCCTGAGGCCCGACTCGTCAAGCAGAAGCTTCGGAGAATACGCCCGGACTGGGCTCTGAAAATCAAGGAAGAGGTCACCAAGCAGATAGATGCAGGGTTCCTGTGAGTATTTTAGCATCCTACTTGGTTGGCCAATATTGTTCCGATGCCGAAGAAAGTTGGCAGAATTCGGGTGTGTGTGGATTTTAGGGATCTGAACAAAGCTAGTCTGAAGGACGACTTTCCACTACCGCACATCGACAAATTGGTGGACTTCACCGCAGGGCATGCGCTGCTTTCCTTTATGGATGGATTTTCTAGGTACAACCAGATCTTAATGGCACCTGAAGATAGGGAAAAGACCGCCTTCACCACCCCGTGGGGGACCTACTGCTATAGGGTGATGCTGTTCGGTCTGAAGAATGCTGGGGCTACTTATCAAAGGGCTGCAACTACGATCTTGCATGATATGATCCACAAAGAGGTCGAGGTATATGAGGACGACATGATTGTGAAGTCCAAGGAAAGAGAGGGCTACTACACCGCCTTGAGGAAATTTTTCCAACGGATTAGAGAGTATCAGTTGCGACTGAATCCTCAGAAATGTACTTTTGGTGTTACAACAGGGAAAATGCTGGGGTTCTTGATTACACAAAGGGGCATTGAGGTTGATCCTTCCAAGATTAAGGCCATCTTAGAAATACCACCACCAAGGACTGAAAAGGAGGTGCGAGGCTTTCTGGGTAAAGTGCAATTCATAAGACGGTTTATTGCAAAATTAACGTTGACTTGTGAACCACTATTTGGTCTCTTGAAGAAAGGAAATAAATTCCAATGGGATGATCGATGCCAAGTTGCTTTCGAGCAGATCAAGCAGTATCTACAGAACTCACCCGTGTTGTCACCGCCAGAGCCGGGGAAACCGTTGATATTGTATTTGTCAGTAACCGACATGACAATGGGCTGCATTCTTGCGCAGGAATCTGAGGATAGGGTTGAGAAGGCCATCTAATACCTGAGCAAGAAGATGCTGGAATATGAAACCCACTACACGCCACTGGAAAAGGCTTGTTTGACCTTGGCATGGGCTACTAGGAAGTTGAGGCACTACTTGTTAGCTCACTCTGTAATTCTGGTTTCAAGATTAGATCCCATCAAATATCTCTTTGAGAAACCAGCACTTACGGGTAGGCCAGCCCGTTGGTTGTTTCTTTTCTCTGAATTTGATTTTAAGTACATGACTCGCAAGTCTGTGAAATGGAGAATGGTAGCGGAGTTCCTAGCCGATCACCCAGTGGAGGGAGACGAAGCAGTAGAGTATCTGTCCCCAGATAAGGCCATTCTGCAGGTCGAAGAAGAAATTTGGACTATGTACTTTGATGGAGCATCTAATTAGTATGGGTATGGCATAGGGGTGTTGCTGATAGCACCCGACACTTCTCATATACCCTTAGCTTTCAAACTTCGATTCAAGGTATTAAACAACGAAGCAGAGTATGAGGCATGTATCGCTGGCTTAGAAGCTGCCCTAGAAGTAGGGGCAAGAAGGTTGGACGTCATTGGGGACTCGAACCTGCTTATATCTCAAGCGAAAGGAGACTGGAAGGTTAAAGAAGAAAGGATGAAAATCTATCACCAAACCCTGGACATTCTGATCCCCAGGTTTGAGAAACTAACCTTTACGCATCTGTTAAGAGAGAGCAACAAGTTCACAGACGCTTAATCAACTCTATCTTCCATGATAGACATCCCTTTTGGAGTCCGGATGCGCCCAATCATTGTTGAACAGAGGTATGTGCCGGCCTACGAGCTGATCGCTGCGATAGATGAAGTACAAGATCAAAACCCCTAGTATCATGACATCTGAAACTTCTTAGAAAATGAGGTTTATCCACCAAGGGAAAATGCCAAAGAGAAGAGGGCGATACGGTGAATGGCTGCTCAGATTATCATCTGCAGGGGTAAATTGTACAAACAGGGCCATCTGGGAATGTATAAACTGTGTGTTGATGCTAAAGAGTCGAAGCGCCTGATAGAGGCCATCCACGGCGGAGAGTGTGGATCGCACATGAGCGGAGTGATGCTAGCTCGGAAGATTTTCAGACAGGGTTACTACTGGTCAACCATGGAGGAGGATTGTATTGGTTTTGTTCGGCGATGCCACAAATGTCAGATCCATGCAAATCGCATGAACATCTCGCCATCAAACCTGTAGAACATGACTTCACCGTGGCCGTTTTCAGTCTGGGGAATTGATGTTATCGGGACAGTTACTCCGAAGGGGTCGAACAGGCATGAGTATATCCTGGTGGCAATAGACTACTTTACAAAGTGCGTCGAGGCCCAATCCTATGCAGAGCTGAAAGCGTCGCATGTAGCTAAGTTCATCAGGAATAACATCAATTGTCGATATGGGGTCCCGAATGTGATCATCTCAAATAATGGTTCCCACTTCAAGAAGGAAGTGATCGACTTTTTGGAGAAATACAACGTGGCTTTTCATAACTCTTTAGGGCTACAGGATGTCAATCCGAACATCTACTGGGGCAACTCCGTATTCTCTGGTTTATGGGATGGTGGCTGTTCTACCGATCGAAGTTGAAGTTTCATCGCTGCGGGAGATGGCTGAGTGCCAAATAGCGGAAGCATATTGGCAGCAGAGTAGGTTTGAGGAACTTATTTTGTTCGACGAATGAAGGCTGAAAGCACTGTACCACGTCCAAGGTTATCAACGAAGGATTGCCTGGGCTTTCAACAAGAAAGTTAAGTCCAGGAATCTGAAAGAAGGTGATTTGGTGCTCAAAGACAACCGAGCTCCCATCCACGACCCTAGGGGCAAGTTCTGACCTAATTGGACTGGTCCTTACATCATCAAGTCTATCTGGTCGGGTGGAGCTATCATTCTTATAGATTTAGTTGGCCTCGAGTTCTCCCAACCTATCAACATGGACAAGTTGAAGAAATACTACCCTTGAGTGGCTCGCTAGACCGAAAACCCGAAAGGGCGACCTAGGCAAAAGTTAGAGAACAAAAACTTTGAAATGAGAAAATTGAGCTCGCAAGGTTGAAAACCCAGAAAGGGCAGCCTTGGAAAAAGTTAGACCACAAAAGGAGAGTGTTAAAACCCGAGTGAACCCTAACCGAACTACGTAAGGCTTTATTCCCATCTTTGGGATACGTAGGCAACTTCATTCTGAAGTCCAGACATAAACACTTCCAAGTCAACTGTGTCCATGTGATTGTTTTGGTTATCTTTGTCTTTTCTGCATCCAAGAGTTTGGTTGTGATCTCCAGTGCAGTGCTATCTAGACAACGGACAACTTTCCAGTTATCGGATTCAAGGTTGTACATCTCAGTGATAGATCTCGGGCGTGTCCAGTTGTGATCCTTACCGAAAATGGTTTTGAAAAGTTTTAATAAAAGTTGATTTTGTTCAAATTAATCTTTTTACAACTTAGACCATCTTTCGACCAAAAGGAAAATTTTCCGTACCCACAACCTTCAATTTCATTGATTTCAATATAGAGTTCTCCGACTCTTGATACAAATTGAAGTTGCTTTTTATTACATTCAAAAGAAAACTTGCAAGTACAAATTAAAGCAATAAACTTGGGGCATAGTCAAGTCAGGTGTTCATGCACCCTCCAGAGCTTGTGGAAGCTTCAGAAGCCAAAGTAGGCTCGGCTTGTGCCTCTTCTTGAGCCAAGCTATCCATTCACCAGAAAGGGCACAACTGAAATTGGGAGCAAAGGCCAGAGGTTCTCTTGTCCTCCATGCAGTGGCATATCAAGCTAGCTGTGAGCCTCGGACCGGAAATGAAGCTGGGTACTTTATCCCCTCTTCTAGGCAAGTCTGGTTGTCGCTGAACTGACACCGGAACCGGAATGGAAAGTAAAAGACACAGTGCGTCAAGCCAATCAACTGAATGGCAAGCTGGCGAGACATGCTGTAGCTCATCTCAGTTAGATTAAACCAAGGGCAACACCAAGCAATGTCAACAGCAGACCTGTTGTACATCCATTGGCACCACCATCCCTCGTTCGGGAAATCAACTAGCCGAGGGAGAAAGAAATAGCCACATGCTGAATATGTAGGACAACAGTCCACTACTTTCAACTTCTCCATGAGCTAAACCTGGGGGGGGGGGACGAAAAATAAGAGAGATTAAAGACTAGAGAGGTGTACGTGGAGAGAAAAAGTGAGAAAGGGTTTTGAGAGAAAAACAGAGCCTAAGGGCCGAGTGATGTGAGAAATACATGTGAGAAGGGTGGGAAACATTACCTGCAAGAGTAGTGGACTCTCTGCGAACCTAGTCGTCTCCCGGCGATGGAAAGCATCCAAGTCCATCAAAGTTTCGGCTAGTGTCAAGCCAATGCAGCTCTTGCCCTCCTTCAAGCCTTGGGCAACTTCTATGAAGTGAATGCTAGACCCTCCGAAACTAGGGGCAAGAAGAAAATGAGCCAACATACACAAGCAAAGCGCATGTTGCCGAAAGCTTTGCCAAAGACGGTCACCGCGGTTACCGGCATCAGAAAACCGATGAATCAAACTTGGAATATCTACCTGCCCATTGTGAACCAAAGATCGAGCATCATGTAAAGTGAGCCCACACATCCGTCCTAAAGCTTGGATGTGGCCAAAATGAAATTGGGTAAAGATTTCCTCGTTACGCCTTCCATCAAAGTTTGGAATTCTTCGACTGTGGGACATATCTCTTCTCCCCTAAAGCTAAAAACATGTGTAACCGCGTTCCAACACTTAGCCGCTGCATGGAGGAATGGAAAACACAGTGGAGTGTGGCTCAGCGAGAATAGTGCATTTATCCCGAAACCCTAGAAATTCAACTTCTCCGAGCATCTAAAGTTGCAATCCAATCGGAGAGTTTTTTTTGGCAAAGAATGGCTTCATTTGGGGCAAAAATAGAGCTGGAATGAAGAAACCACGAACCTGGAGCTTTTGTAGAAGATAAGGTAGTCAGTGGAGGACAGGTGTCAACGTTTCGAAGGTTCTGCTCAACGATGGCCGGCAGTGGCTCATTGATGGCCGACAGGGGCTCATCAATGGCCGGCATGGCACATTGATGGCTGGCAGGCCATCCTCCATGGCCGGCAGCCTCTCTTTCAGGCTCACTGACCTCCTTTGTGAAGATTCAGTTGTGTTTTAGCAGTTGTATTATGTTATTTGTATCTTTTGAGGTCTTGTTTTGGTCCTTTTGGACTTGAGTGTGTTTTGTTTAAGTTGTAATAGTCCTCGTTTTGTTTATCGAGTTGTAATCGTCTTTGTTTTTTTTATCCAGTTGTTGCAATTTGCTTATCGAGTTGTATTTACATTGATTAGCCTGTCAAGGCCTTGTGTTGTTTATCGAGTTGTTTTGTTCTTTCAGTTGTTAGTTGGTTCACTACCTGATTAGGACAATGCAATTTGAATGTGTAATTTTCAAACAAAGAAAATCAATCTCATTTTCATACTGTGCGATGTTATGCGATGCTCAGAATATAAAATACAACACTTTTTAAACTAAAGCTGAGTTTTCATTCCAATCATAGTCACTTTTTGAAAAAGAGTACAAGTTTTAAGAAAATAAAATTGCCTAAGGCTGTACAATGTGCTAACACTAATAGCAAAAAGAAAACAAAGCAAAAAACATCTAAATCGGCGCCAGTCGCCTCAAACTTGAGAGGCCCTCTTCGTCCACTTACTCGGCAGAGCGAACTCTGGAGCACTATCACCATCAGCGCCGCTATCTAAAGTTGAATCAGAGTCTAAACCGGAGTCCTCCTCCGCCTCTCCAGCCTCACCGCTAGCAGAATCTGAGCTGGCATCGTCATCTCCACCCTCAGATGACTCTGACTGTGGACTTGCTGCCTTAGCCTCCTCCTCGCTCATCGTCATCATCACCCAAAATGGGCTTTGAGGGGCCACTCTCGCTGCGGATGCCCTTAGCTCTACCTCGGCTGCTTGCCTGAGCTTGTCTCCCTCTCCTCTCTACTGCTGGAGGAGGTACTGAAGGTCCTGCTGCGGCTCCTGCTGGGACCTCCAATGGAGCTGGGGTCTGGAAAGGAATCTCAAAAGGGCAGTTTGTCAAATTACATTAGTTGTGGTGTATATCAGATGCAGTGTATCGATGCAGTGTATGTATGCAATGTGCAGATACAGTGTATCTATACAGTGTTTTGATCCAATGAATCAGATTAGTGTGTTGCGGAACAGTTAAAGTGCAATGCGTCAGCAGAGAATTTCATGGCATGAAATGCAAACTGAAAAAACTTACCGAAATCCTGTAGAGGCTGAGCTGGTTCATGCTCGTCTGAACCGTCCCCATCAGAGAAGCCGCTAGCTCGAGAGCCTGTCCGGTGTACTCAATGGATGCCTGCAAATGTGTTGAGATGATCAGTGGTCTATAAAGCATAATTGAAATGAACTGAAAGTGCAAAATGTAAAGTATGGAACATAATGGGGTCGGGCCTCGAACTCCGACAAGCTCGTGACCAGTGGGTGTGGGCTCAATGGGGATCTGATAAGTCTCTCCAGAATGTCTCCAGCAAGTCAGTGACGTGCAGCTCTGGCCATCCCACTCTCTGTCTCTCCCCTGAATCTCTCCTGCCACAGGATCTGGTCGCTCTAGCCCCTCGGCCTCTCTCCCTCATAGCTGGAGCCCTCGCTCCCTCACCTCCGCGAATGCGGGTTAGAGGCGGCATCAGATGCGTCTGGATGAAGGTTGCATAGTCGCCCTCCACACGGAAGTAATCTGCCTCCTGCCTAACCATAAACTGGATCACCTCCTCAGCAGAAAGTCTATGTGTCTCTCTCATCGATACTGGAGGTGCCATCGGTACGAATGGGGCAAGCAGTCCTAAAGTCTGGCGCGCGAAGCACTCACCCAAGAACCAGGCATGGCAGATCGGGCCCTCGAGAAGGACATGGTGGCGAGTGATGATCCTAGCTGTGTCATACTGGGCTCGGAGCCCCGATGGTATCGCATCCCATGGCTACCACATGATCTGAAAATGAGAGGATGAACAGAGGATTAGTCGCCGTCAACTGACTAATGTGTGCAAAAAGTTGATTGGAAAGCAGAATAACTTTGTTTTGGGTTACCTCGTGCGCCGCAACCACGTCAAAGTACTCGCGAAAAAACATGAAGTTTTCCCGGGTCCTACAGCGAAGCTGGCCATTGTATACCCAAGAAAATGGGACTGTCGTGGGAGTCTCCTTTGTAGGCTCTGGAGCAAGAGCCGGGAAGTATGCGTACACCCACAGCTACAAGGAAAATGTGATCAATACAATGAATGAGCGAATACAAAAAATGCAAAGCAGAAAGCATACAGTGTATGAGCAAATGCAGAAAATGCAAAGCAGAAGGTACATGTGTTGAACAAATGTAAAGGAAGAAATGCTAAGCAGAAAATGTAAAGTGAAAAGGAGGAACTAAGCTGTGTACCTCCCAAGCCTGCCAGTAGCCGCCGATCAAGCTCCCACTCCTGCGAGAAGTTGAGCTCATGTATCCGTACAAGGTGGTGTGGCCGGCTCCGCCCCAGTCGTAGAACTGAACTCGATGGAGCACTACCAAGGCGCTCAACAGATACAGGCCTACGGTATTCCACCTGTTCGAAAACAAGGTGGTACTGAAGAGGAACGTGAGGAAGCCCCTCGCGTACTGCTCTGTCTCCTCGACTGTCTCGGGCTCAGACCCCCTGTACTGCTCCTCGAACCAGCTATATCAGACCATGCTCGACCGGAGTGTTGGTGGGTGTGCCCCAAGCAATGCAGCCCATGCTGCCTTCCACTCTCCCATATTAGGATCAAGAGGGATCGGATCACCCCCTATGCCTAAGTCGGTGATCATTGCGAAGTCGTAAGGAGTCATTGTCATCTCCCCCGTGGTGGAGAAATGAAAGGAGTTGGTGGTATCCCACCACCTCTCCACTAAAACCCCTAAGAGAAGGTGGCTCGCTACGACCCATGTCAGGCTAGAGCAGAAGAGACCGAAGCCTGTCACGTCAATGATGTTGCGGACCCTAGCTGGGAGCTCACCGTACCAGTTTCGAACTGTCGTCGTACCGTAGCCTCTAAAAGAGCGAGACCCGTCCTGCGGTAATGCATGGGATGTAATCAGATCAAGTAATGAAAGTACAGTTGAATACAAAGTAATGTATGAAGTACAATCAGATCAGGGCAGTTTATGCAATCAGCTCAAAACAGTGTAAGAAATGCAAACGGTTAAAGGTAATACTGCAGAAAACAATGTTTGTACCTCTACAGCGATAGCTGACAAATGAGACGCTGGCTCTCTCAGTAGAAGGTCGTCTAGCGCATCCTCAGTGAAGTCGGAGAAGGCCTTGATGCCTCCTGCAGTAGGCACTATATGAGTCTCGGGGTGGTACCTCGCTTGAAAACAATGTTCTCAATTTAATAATCAATAACCATATCCATGGGAGATATAACACAATCTATATTCACAATGCTATACAATTCCCAATTTTTCCATGATCCAAGTATTCTCATTATACTATCCATGGCAATTTCTCAACAAAAATTCATCTATTTCTTAGATGATTTAACAAAATAATAGCATATGATTTTTCTTCAACAATTCCAACCTTTCTTGAAATTTCAAAATCTAGGGTTTCCACCCAAAATGAATTTCTTTCATTTTTAAGAAGTGTTCTTGCCAATGGCCTTCCAAGAGTTATCCATTTCATAAGTAAGAATCAATTTCATGAGAGGCAAGAGAAATAACCCTTTTTAAAACACATTCAAGACCCTCACTCAAACCTCAACTCATAACTCAAAGATTTCATCAAGAATAGACTAGGACATGCCAATATATATATATATATATATATATAACTTAAGGAAACTCCCTACCTCAAGATTTGGAGAAGAAGAGAAAAAGAAACCCTCAAAATCGATGGTGTTAAAATTCGATTTCCTGTGCACAAGATGTAGCCTTTGATGAGCTCTTCTACTTTGATGAAGAACTTGGGTCAAGACTCTAATGGATTTGGAGAAATCAAAGATTTAATGGTGTTTGGTGAGAGTAAATGAAAACAAAATGAAGAGAAATGTGTTCTAGAGAGAGAGAGATGAAAGAAAAGTGAGATGGGTACCTAGCCCAAGAAAAGAAAAAGAAAAATTTTCGGACTTCCAGCATTTCCCCCACGTACAGTACCTTTCCCAGCATGTGCGGTTATTTCAGGGACCAACCACACAAAAACCCTACCTCACCGCATGTGCGGCCCACTCCTGTACATGCCCTCCGCACCTATGGTTAATTTAGCCTCCAACCTTCATAAACACTCCCTCACCACATATGTGGCCCCCATTTCCGTATATGCGGTGCCATTTCCGCACGTGTGGCTTGAACCCTCGCACGTGTAGTTTCGATGCCGCCCTAGATTTGCAAGCTTGACAAGCCTCCGACAACCCCGACTCCAAATACACTTCTGAAACAAGAAAAACTCAACTCCGGAAAAAAAAATGGAGATGTAATTTCGAAGAAGATTTCAAGAGTAATGAACTTATACGGTCGACGAGGCCTCAAATTAGTTCCAACACCCCAAACACGAGAAATTAAACACAATTAAGAAAAATATAAAATGGGTTATATACCCGAAACATCACAGGTGATGACAAGTCAGTGATCTTGTTATGTGTGTTTCAGAAAGAGCCTCTTTGGGAGTGTGCTTTTGTTATTAAGGACATTAGAGTCTTAGCTAGTGATAGGAATTTCTTTTTTTCAATGGAGTCCTAGGTCTGCAAGCGAAGCAGCTCATTAGGTTGCAAAAGAGGCCTTTTCTGGCCACCTACCATGCCATTGGGTGTCTAATCGCCCCGGGGCCTTAGTGAATGTCTTGGGGCCTGTTTTCTAAGCCTCTTTTCTGCGTTCAAAAAGAAAAAAACCAAAAACAAAAAAAAAAAAAAAAAAAAAAATCAACCCTCTTTCAACTATCTAAACTGTGAAAAATAAATAAATAAATAATTTAATTATCAAAATATAATCTTAAAAATGAATCGTCTAATTTTTTTAAATAATTTTAATAAAATTGTATTATTATAATTGTGGGGATATATTTTCTGAGTACCAACACGTGGCCAAGGTGACACCGACATGTCAACCGAGGTGCCACGTGTCTTGATCATGACGCCGAGATTATCTCAGCTAGGCCGAGGTTACCTCCGAAGATATCGGAATCCGGGACAAGCGGATAAGGCACAAGAGTCCTAGAATGAGGAAGGACTTCAGCATGGATAAGGATAACACACTTAGGGAGTTTATCTTTATCTCTTAGAGAGTGTAGGATAAGCATTGAGCAGAAGTCCATTGAAGCTAGGCTTCTTTGGGGACTAGGATTGAATTAACTATAAAAGAAAGGCACCCCTGATGGGTCAAAGGTACACAATTTGTATTCTGAATAGTGAGTTAAGCACTTGATTTATCTTTGAGAGATAACTGACTTGATCGTCGGAGTGCCCCCGGGTGGACGAACCACCGTCAGAATCTTCTCTTTCTGTTGCAGGTCAATCAGGTGCCATCTATCTTGCTAGTGCTCTCCAGCTGAATACTAAGTTGGCAGTGTGGTCGGAAATTGACACACAATTTGGCGCCGTCTGTGGGAAAGAAAGGAGAATAGATGGCCAGGGACTGACAGAAGGATAAGGTTCGGGGCGAAACCCCTGCTGGGAACGGTAAGCACATTGATCCTAATATAGAGGAAGATGGTCGCAATGAGGAGACTCAGAACCAGAATCACGACAAGAAAGACGTCGGCCAGGAGCCAGGATGGCGACGTGCCAAAGAAACCAGATCGAAGCGGATACTACAACGAGGACGACCTCCAGGTATGGAAGGATAGATGCCTGAGGAGGGACGAAGAGGTGAAGAGATGGCAAACAAGTTGGCAAACTTGCAATCGGTCGTCAATTTTATGATGCAAAATAACGTCATGCAGCCACCATTCCCGCGGCAGGACACGCCGATTCCAGCGGCCAATGCCCAGAAGGGTGGGCAAAAACCAATCCCAATAGCCCCTCAGCACACCAGAAGCGAAAAACACTCTCACCGGCCTTCCTAGGAGGTCGGGCGAGGAGAGTCGAGGAGAGAAGAGTCACGAAGGACACATCGCACTAAAGAAGTAGACCCCAGAGAACATCGACATGTTCAAAGGCAGGAGCTGTGCTTTGACACAACTCATGAAGAAAGGTCGAAAAGGGCCCACAACGAAGCTGAGAGTAGCATGCCAAAAAGACTGAAGTTGGGAGATAGCCGAGCTCCTGGGCGGAGCAAAGAAGACTTGAGAGATTACCTCAAGAGCAAACAACAGAATGTCGATGCCGAGGTAACTTCACCTGTTAAGTCGAGAACACCATTCTCGGTGGAATTGGACAAATTTGAGGCTCCAAAGAGATTCAGTATGCCGAGGTTCCAAATATACGATGGTAAGCCGGACCCCAACTTCCACGTTGGATTATACCTGAACTCAATGGCATTGTACAGTGGGAACGAGCCGCTGCTCTGCAAAGTGTTCCCCTCATCCTTCGGGGAGATTGCATCAGATTGGTTTCACAAATAGCCAAAGGGAAGCGTGAAGACCTGGAAAGGCCTGGCCAAGATGTTTGTGGCCAGGTTCGTGACAAATAAGCTGCAGCCATTAAGGGTGGACGCATTGATGGCTCTGAGAATCAGTAAGGATGAAGGCCTTTGGGCCTATGCAAAAAAGGTACTATGAGATGTCTAACCGAATACCCGAGTGCAACCAAGAGGCGGCGGTCGAATCTTTCAAGAACGGCCTAAAAGACGACTGTCCACTACGAAAGTCTTTGGCAAAGACATTGCCAAAAAGCATGGAAGAGCTCATGGCCAGAATTGAGAAGTATGCCAGAGCCGAGGAAGACACGTCAGGAACTAAGGAGACAAAGCAAGAGAAAGGTAACGACTCGCCAAAGCGAGGCCGAGGTAACAATGGATCCAACAAAGAGATAGGACTGAGGGCTACACAAGCAGTCACAACTGTGTTTTGAATCCCAATTCACAAAGTCCTAGACAAAATCCGATCCCAGCCCTATTTTAGAGCCCCAACTAGGGTGATAGGAGAATTTATGGGAAGAAGCCTTAGTAAGCATTGTGCTTACCATAATGAAGATGGGCATATCACTCAGCGTTGCAGAGCCCTAAAAGCACACCTGGAAGACCTGGTAAGGCAAGTCCATTTAAGGGACCTTGTAGACGAGGCCAAGACAAGGGAAGAACATGCAAGATTGCCTCAGGCGCCAGCAGCTCCACCCCTCCAGCACAACAACCGCAGGCGGGCAGACCTCAGGTATTAATGTAATTCACTCGAAGGTCAACGAAAACGAAATACAGGGGGAGACCCAGAGGGTAAAACACTTGCAGCACGTGTACCAGGTCGGGGAAAAACGACATCGGGCCGAGGTGTACCAAGGACCAGCAGTGTCCTTTACTGAAGTAGACCTTGAGATGGTCCAACATCCCCACAATGATGCCTTGGTAGTATCCCTCCAGGTCGGGGAGTGCCAAGTGAAGCGCATCCTAATCGACCAAGGCAGCTCTTGTGACATCATGTACGTCAGGTGTTACAAGGAGCTTGGCCTTCACCCAGACGATTTGGAGCAATCCAATGGCCCAATAGTCGGGTTCAATGGAACGCCGACGTGGCCACTTGGAACAACGAGCTTGGAGGTGCAGGCTGGCACTAGGAAGATATAGACAGAGTACACCATAATCGACACACCCTCCCTTTATAATGCAATTCTGGGGAGCCCATGGATGTACGCAATGAGGGCTGTTCCCTTAACATTGCACAAACTACTGCGGTTCCCAACAGAGCATGAGATAAAAGAAGTCAGAGGAGATCAGCTGCAGGCAAAGAATTGCTCCATGGCAGCAATGAAATCTACTTGCAGCATACGAGAACCAGAGAAGGCAGAAATCGAAGATGAGGACGTGGAAGTCTTAGTAGATGTCGGCAAGGAGCCAGCCAAGAAGAGTGAAGAAGCACTGAAGAAAATCCTCGTCCAGGAGGGGGATGAAGAACACTTCTTCCTTCTCGGCTCAGGTTTAGCCGAAGAAGAGGAAAAAGAGTTGGAGGCTTTCCTGAGAGCAAACATTGAAGTGTTTGCTTGGACGCCTTACGAAATGCCTGGCATTGACCCCAAGGTCAGTTGCCATAAACTGAACGTTGACAGGTCGGCCAAACCTGTAATCCAACGAGCAAGAAGACCGACGTTGATGCGCGTCGAGGCAGTGGAAGAGGAAGTAGACAGACTTCTGGAGGCTAGGGCCATTCGAGAGGTAAACTACCCGACATGGCTATCAAACACAGTAGTGGTGAAGAAAAAGAATGGTAATGGAGGGTCTGTGTTGACTTTACCAGCCTAAGCAAGGCATGTCCTAAAGACAGTTTTCCTTTACCCAAGATTGACCAACTGGTGGATGCCACTTCAGGGCATGGAAGGATGAGCTTCCTGGATGCTTACAGGGGGTACCACCAGATAGCCATGTACCCCCCAAATGAAGAAAAGACCACGTTTATCAACCCCAAAGGGCTGTATTGCTACAGAGTGATGCCCTTTGGGTTGAAAAACGTAGGAGCAACTTACCAAAGATTGGTAACCAAGATGTTCAGACACCTGATTAGCCGAATGGTGGAAGTTTACATCGACGACATGGTCGTGAAGACCAAAGAACCTGAGGGTCATTTGGCCGACCTAAAAGCAGTCTTTGAAATCCTTAAAACATATCGGCTCCGACTCAATGCATCGAAGTGTGCATTTGGAGTTGGATCTGGTAAGTTCTTGGGATACTTGGTGACCAGAAGGGGCATTGAGGCCAGCCCAGATCAAATCAAGACCATCCTGGAATTGAAGTGCCCGACATCGGCAAAATAGGTGCAAATACTGACTGGAAGGGCCACAGCCCTGAATAGGTTCATAAGCAGAAGCTCAGACAAGTGCAAACTTTTCTTCCACTTAGCAAAGAAAGCCACATATTTTTTATGGACCGAGGAGTGCGAAGCCGCCTAGGCCGACTTAAAGAAGTATCAGACCACAGCTCCAGTTTTTTCAAATCCAGAACCTGGAGAGGAGCTGTTCCTGTACTTGGCAGTTTCAGAACATGTTGTAAGTGCAGTGGTAATTCAAAAAGAAAAAGGGGAACAAAGGGTTGTTTACTATGTAAGCAAAACCCTGGCTAATGCATAAACCAGGTATTTACCCCTAGAGAAGTTGGCGCTGGCATTAGTAATGGCTTCAAAGAAGCTGAACCATTACTTCCAAGCCCACAAAATTGTGGTGTTAACAGAACACCCATTGAAGTCCCTGTTGCAGCAGGGAGACCTGACAGGAAGAATAGTCAGATGGGTAGTGGCCTTGGGCCAGTATGACCTAGAATACAGACCCAGAACAGCAATCAAAGACCAAGTTTTAGCTGACTTCGTGGTCGAGTTCACGCCTGAATCCATCATACGTCGGGCTCCGTTGAGCCGACGTGAACAATGTCCAAACCAGTAAAGAGGAGCCCAGCCGAAGGCAACGGAACAAAGGAAGGAAGAAAAACTCAGACCCTGCAGCATTTACATCGGCGACTCCTTCCGACTGTTTGTTGATGGGAGTTCAAACCGACAAGGAGTGGGGGCAGGAGTAGTTCTGGTATCTCCAGATGGACCGATATTGGAACAATCCATTCGTTTGGGGTTTAAAGCCTCAGACAATGAAGCAAAGTATGAAGCATTGATTGCAGGACCGAAGCTGGCAATAGTAGCAGAATAGATGAGGTAATAGTCTTCTGTGATTCGCAGCTCATAGTCAACCAGACAACGGGTGAGTTCGTAACCCGAGATAATTATAGTGCCATACAACCTGGAAAAGCAAGGACAATTATAGTTGACTACTTGTCGGGCCCCAACATCGAGCCACTGACCACAGAGCATGAAACAATGTGTGTGGATATGGGACCAAGCTGGATGGATGCAATTGTAGCATTCTTGAAGGAAGGGAAGCTGCCAGATGACCACAAAGAGGCACACAAGATCAGATTAAAGTCGGCAAGATTCAGCCTGACAGCAGAAGGACATCTCTATAGAAGATCCTTCACTGGACCTCTTTTAAGGTGTGTACACCCTTCACAAGCCGAAGATTTTTTATATGAAATACATGAAGGAATTTGTGGAAGGCACGCTGGGGGCAGATCACTAGCTCATAGGGCCATCACCCAGGGGTATTGGTGGCCCTACATGCAGAAAGACACAGGGGCCTATGTCAAGAAGTGTGAAAAGAGCCAAAGGTTTGCACCTTTGATACACCAACTAGCAGCAAACCTGAACCCAGTATCCAGGCCTTGGTCATTTGCCCAATGGGGAATGGATCTTGTCGGACAACTGCCCCAAGCAATTGGGCAAAGGAAGTACCTACTGGTGGCAACAGATTACTTCACCAAGTGGATAGAAGCTGAACCCCTTGCCAAGATCCGAGATGTAGATGTGAAGAACTTCATATGGAAGAACATCATCACCCGGTTTGGGATTCCAAGAGCAATAGTTGCAGACAATGGAACACAATTTGACAGTAAGTTAATCAAGAGCTTCTATGCAAAGTTCAAAATCAAGAATGACTTTTCCACCCCAAGTTTTCCTTAGAGCAATGGACAAGCAGAGGCATCCAACAAAGTCATCTTGGACGGGATTAAGAAGAGGTTACAAGCAGCAAAAGGAAAATGGGTGGATGAACTGCCAAGTGTACTCTGGGCATATCAGACTACGCTAAGAAGATCAGCTGGGGAATCTCCATTTGCCATGGCTTATGGCACAGAAGCAGTCATTCCGTTGGAAGTCGGCATCCCTGGGATCAGAACCCAGGGAGTAGAGAATGGGACCAACGATGTATTATTAGCCCGAGATCTGGATTTGTTAGAAGAAAGAAGGGAGAAAGCTGCAATTCAGCTGGCGGCATACCAGCAGCAACTTGCCAAGGCTTATAATAAGAAGGTTAACCCAAGGGAGTTCCAAGTCAGCGACCTGGTCTTGAGAAAAGTCGTCAGTAACAAGAAGGATCCCAGAGAGGGCAAGCTTGGCCCAAATTGGGAGGGACCCTATAGAATCATCTCAGTATTAGGCAATGGGGCATATCGGCTCGAAGATAATGAAGGCAAAGAGTTGCCAAGACCCTGGAATACTTGCAATTTGAAAATTTTCTACCATTAGACTTTTTTTTGTTCTTTGTTATTTACCGAAATAAATAAATAAAGTTTTAGGTTGATTTCTCACATTTGTGACTAAAACAATACTTACCGAAGTTTCTAATACATGCATAATGAGAATCCAAGTGGAACGTGAGTTCACATTAGAGGGTAAAGAGTTGGAAAATGGTTCCTGAAAATACGAGATCATGTTTAACACTTGTTGAAATTTGTGAAAAATTTACAAGTTGAAGTTAAACCGAGATCATGTTTAACACTTGTTGAAATTTGTGAAAAATTTACAAGTTGAAGTTAAACCGAAATCATGTTCAACACTTGTTGAAACTTAAGAAAAGTTTACAAGTTGAAGTTAAACCGAGATCATGTTTAACACTTGTTGAAATTTATGAAAAATTTACAAGTTGAAGTTAAACCGAAATCATGTTTAACACTTGTTGAAACTTGAGAAAAGTTTACAAGTTGAAGTTAAATCGAGATCATGATTAACACTTGTTGAAATTTGTGAAAAGTTTACAAGTTGAAGTTAAACCGAGATCATGATTAACACTTGTTGAAATTTGTGAAAAATTTACAAGTTGAAGTTAAACCGAGATCATGATTAACACTTGTTGAAATTTGTAAAACATTTACAAGTTGAAGTTAAACCGAGATCATGTTTAACACTTGTTGAAACTTAAAAGTTTACAAGTTGAAGTTCAACCGAGATCATGTTTAACACTTGTTGAAATTTGTGAAAAATTTACAAGTTGAAGTTAAACTAAGGTTATGTCCAACACTTGTTGAAATTTGTGAAAAATTTACAAGTTAAGGCCAATGTTGTATTAAACTAAGTACTTATGTACTTGCCGATACAAACCGTTGATGGGTATAGCCGAGGTATTTCACCCCGAGAAAATTACGCAGATAAAGTGTGCCTTGAAGACATGCAAAATTATTCTAAGTATGGAAATCATACAAGAGCTGTAAAGGGAAGAAAAAGATATAAGCGTTCAGGAAAAGAAGTTGCATTTATAAAAGAGGGCACTTCGGCCTACCAAAAGGGTAATTGTTCAGTGATTACAAAGGAAGGCACGTCGGCCATATAAAGAGCTTACATTGTTTCAAAGAAAAACAAAAAGTACAGAAAAAAAAGAAGAACATCAAATTAAGACTCGTCAGCACCACTAGCAGGTGGGTTTGGAGCTCGGAAGACTGCTGAGAAGACATCTTGGCGGCCTTCTCAGCCGCGAGCTCGGCATCAATTTCTTGCAGGGTTTGATCGAGGCTCTTGTTGGCGAGAGGCACGTCGAATGATGCCTTCCCAAGAGTAACATCTTTGGGAACCTCTTCACCCTCCTCATCTTGAGTCAAGTCCAGGACTTTCTCATTTTGAGTAGGGGACTTGACCCCAGCAGTTTCCTTGGACTTCCTCACCAAAACCTCTTCCTCGGACTCAGAATCGTCGTCGGATTGGCTTGGAGTTGGGGGGAATGGAAGAGGAAGGACGTTGGCGTTCCTGAGGGGGGAGTCCTCGGCGATTTCTAGCTTTTTCAGAAAGTCATCCAACCAAGGGTGAAACCCTTGTTGCATGCCTGCCTCACTTGTTTTTCATAGTCCGCCGTGACGTCGGCCACCACCTCAGCGTACCGCTTCTCATCGGCAGCCTTGAGCTCGGCGCCTTTTGTTGCCAATGCGTCCTGAAGTTCTTTCTGGGCCTGGGCCATCTTTGCCTCGGCCTCTTTCTTTTCGGCCTTAAGAACCTTCTTGATGGCCTCTGCAGAATCCGCCCTCTCCTCAGCATCATCTCTTTCTTTAATAGCAGCCTCGGCCTGCTCTTCCAAAGTCTTCATTTTTTATTGTAAGCTCTTATTGGTCTTCTGCAGACTGGAGACCTCCCTCCTCTTGTCGGCCAGCTCCTTCCGGTTCTCAAAGGCATGCATTGAGAAGGAATGAGCATGCTGGATGGCCTGAAACAGAACATAGCAGAAGTTATTAGAAAATTTTCTAAGTACAAACAAAAAAGAAAGATACCAAGTGTGAAGACTTACTTTAGCAGAACGCTGGAGCATCAGGGCGAAGTTCTCATACTCAGTCATCTCGGCGTTACGGTTAAGATCCCAAGGAAGGAGCAAGGTTGTAGTAAGGGCAACACCGACATTGATGTCGTCGACACTGTCCTCAACAAAGACTGGCCTGTCCTCCAAGGTAATGGGTGGAGCCCAGGGGCCACCAGCCTTCATGGAGCCCAACACGGTGGCGGATTCAGACCTCGGCCTCTTTGACCGAGTGGATTCGGATGGTTGGGCCTCGACAGGCCTCTTCTCAGCAGCTGAAGGGGTTTTCTCGCTCAAAGCCAATTTGGAGATTGGCAAGGTATCCTCAGTATCAATCTGAGTCACCGTTGCCTTTGGCTGAGCCTTTTTTATCCTTTTTTGCTTTGGCTTTGGAGGCTGAGTGGGTGCTAATTGAGCGTCTATGGTGGATGGAATGTTGGCCAAGAGATCCTTAGCAACTGCTTTCTGGCGGCCCATCTCGGCAGCAAAAATGGTTCGTCGCCGGTGTTAGCGTTGGGATATCGGGATCAGATATGGAGCCGAAGTTGACGGCTGCTCTGCTGGATCAGAAGTTGATCCTTGATCTGGTTGAGATGTGGAGGCATCTTGAGGAGTTATGGCGGAAGAAGGAGATAGACTCTTCTTCTTTTTCTTCTTTGGAATGTCGGGAAGAACCGACTTGTAGGTGGGAATAAAATTAAGTACCAAAGGGGCTCTCCACTTGAGGACTGTCAGATCCAATAGTTTCCTCAAGTCTTTACTGGGAAAGAAAGTCTGGCGGACGCCCTTTGGTGGCTAAGGAAGAGCTGCAAGAAAAATAGACATTAGAACAAATAAAGTATTAAAGACTTTAAAAATGAATAAGTGCAAACACTCGGCTCTTACCATTACCCTCTACAAAGACTGATCGAGGAAGAGGGTAGAGGTGGAGGTCCTCGTCTGGAGTTAACTCCCAGTTCCCCAAGGTAATGAGATAATCATCCTCTCCCTTATTAGAGTCAGGGAGGTCGGCAATAATTTTGTACTCTGTGGACCTCGGCTTAAGGTCATAAATGTAGTCCGTATCTTTTTTAAGGCCACACATGGTGTAGCAGTACTGGATATCGGCTAAAGTAACCCTAGCATTTTCTTGTTTGGCTAAGGTTATTATGCCATTGATGACTCGGTAGGAGTTGATGGGAAGTTGCATCGGGTTCAACTTATAATAATGAAGTATCTCACGGAAAAGGATATTTAGTGGGAGCCGAAGTCCGCACTCAATAATAGCTACGACAAGGAAGGGCATAGAATCAGTCGTGGGCATGATGGACTCATCCTCCCCAGCCAACCTCAGATGGACGTCGGCAGGGATGGAAAACTCTCGCCTAAAGTATTCTAGATTGGTCGGGGTGTCTACCGTATGCCTCCACATACCCATGATGTCGGCTTAAATGAAAGGTGTGAGACTTCGGAAGGGAATGTTTTGTGATGATTTTGAATGACCTCGGCTAAAACAAAAGGGGGAATACATTTTAGTTTTTTCTAAAAATTCGAGGGTTTCACAAACAAACCCCAAACCTAGATCTATGGAAATGAAGATTGAAGGCACGAATCTAGAAAAATCACAGAAAACAGAAAAGAAAGAATGTGTTTCAGAATCAAGAATAGTGATGAACTATCAAGAACACTATTAGTGCAAGGGTATAAGGCCAAGAACAGTGGCAAAAGTGCAAGAAGATTGTGAGCAGTGTGCGTATTGAAGACATGGGTAAAGGCAAAGTCATGCAATAAACACACTCAGATACATGATTCATAAATTGAATACTTGAGGAAAATAGCAATGGCAATAAATAATGGAGCGGAACTTTTTGAAGAGCAACAAGAAATAAAACCAGGAGGAATAGTGGCTTACCAGAAAAAATAAAGCCGGTGTAAGGATCGCCGAAGTCAGACGACGGTTGCAGAAACGACAGAGCAATGAAAAACTCGTCGGAAGAGGTAAGCGGAGCAAGTTGCAGAGCTAAAGAAGCTTGAACAATGGAGGATTTGGAAGAAAGAGCTAGAGAGAGAGAGAAAGCCTCAGAAACGATGGAGAAGAGTGAAAAGACGGAGGAAAGAGGGAAGTTTTGTCAAAAAAATGCAAAAAGGCGGCTGAACGAAATTAATAAGCCTAGAATGACGGATTTGTCAGACGACGCATACAGGCGTGAGACGACTTGCAAGCGCGTATGGAGTACGATCCCGTAAAGGGAAAATGCGTGGCCAAAACGGTTGAGTTTTTATGTATGACAGCTCATACGCGTGAAGGAGCTCTTGGAATCCTTGGTCTTTAAGAAGGCATGTGTAGACGCGCCCCGGGGGCCTCATGCTTCTAAAGTTCGGACTCAAATGTCACGATTCTGAATCTAGTCTCGCAAAGTGCAATGCAAGACTGATAAATCATTAAAGAGTCCAAATCTGGCAAATCGTTTTGGAAAACTGATTTTTAGAAAGAAGTGTCAAACATGGACTGCTTTGCCAGATACAAAGTCGCCACCTAAATATTTTATTTTGGGGGAATTTAGGAAATCCTGACTCGTGCCTAAGGCCGCGTGTCCGTCATCACCAAAGTTGCCTCGACTCGGGAACTTGGGTACGATTGGGAAAGGTCATCTATGAGCACCCCCGCTCGCCTGATCAAAGATCGGCCTGTACTAAGCATGATATCTTGTTTTTGAAAACACATTTGTTCTTATTCCGATTATTAGCCTAGAATTTACTACGTGATGCGTACAACATACAAGTATAGACTAGATCGCTCAAATTGGAACAAAACATCCCATGTTTGTTTATTTGAAAATGGTTTAAAGGTGCTACTCGCAAGTAGGCTAAGACGTGGATTTTTGAAAATAGTTTGAAGGTGCTACTCGCAAGTAGGCTAAGACGTGGATTTGCCACCCTCAAGTGGGCTTAAGAAAACATGATTTTGCCACAATCAAGTGGGCTTAAAACTCTCATTTCAATGAATTGTTCCTATTCAAGTAATCTAACTTTCACCCACAGGCATTCAGGTAGTTATATCACATAAGAAAATAGCCTCATGGCAAGAATGCTATCATGGCAGTCACTCACACTCATGCAAGATGCTAAAGCGTAAAGGCTTACCTAGTACTCCGAGCCAAAATAGTAGCTAGTTAGTAATTAATGCATGATCCTAGCTATGTTAAGATGTCTAATGCAACACATGCGAAAATGTAACTAAAATAAGCTCGGCTATTCTAAGATGGCATATGAAATGCAACTTGATAACATGCTATTGAACATGTATTCAAGTAAATGTATTGGAATACAATGCGGTTAGTATGATGCGCCGAGCCCGGTGTATGCAATACAAATGAATGGATGCAAACATGCGAACATAAGAATGCTAATTGAAACATGACCTGAAACTAACCATTAAAAGCAGGTAAGTAAAAGGGAGAACAACGTGGGGTTGGAAGACATTCACACACGCACGCACACTTATTACAAAATTCGCCCTCTCGACGGAGGGTCCGAATGAATAACACAAACCAACTAATTAACGAACTGACTAGCTAATTAATTATTACACAACACTTAACTAATTAAACAAGTTAATTAAGCTACGTAAGCAGTAAAGAGGCCACGGGGAGAGGGACAAATGCATGTATGCTCGGCTCCGCTCGGAAATCTATCGCCATGCTCATGTTGCCTCTGTTTACACTGCTCTGCATCTCTGAAGACTACACAAGTCTCAAGGATGCTCCTGAACCACTCCCTGAGTGTTGTGGGAGGTCACCGGCTAAGACATGGGGCCACCGGCCAAGGGATAGTGGTCATCAACAATTTGTAGGGATCTCAGCCAACAATTCATAGCTGGCCGGCACTGAAGATGGCCGGCCGACCATCTCTTCCTGCAGAATCCTATTTTTGCTGCAACAGAGGACAGACAGAGCATGGCAATACATTTTCAAGGCAATGTTCGCACCACCACTCTCCTTATCATGTTTAAGACTCAAAGGAGTATGGCTCTCGACCCTCGGGCCACCAATCACGCATTTCAAGGCATAGTGCCCAAAGGAGCCAAGTGTGCACATTAATGTGAAATGGATGCACAAAACACGCATGAATGCTACACACTCTATCATGTTGGATCAAGAATGTCGGCGACCGAGGATTGAGGTACATTTCGTCACTTCGAGTACGAAACATGCCTCATTTCTCGTGTTTGGTTTGACACCCCAAACCAAACACAGTGCAATACATGCAAGTATGCCAAATACAATGCAACGCAAAGCATGTAACCAATGCGATGCAATATGAGCATGCTAACTCGATGCAATGTAATGGTACCTAAGCATGAATGTTGAGTCAATGTAACATGAACATGACAAACGTAATGTAATGTAGCCTAATATGCAAGCAAACTAATGCAACATGGGCATGCAAGCAACAATGCTATACAGGGCAATTAGCATATAACAATATGCAAAGACAAGCATACAAACAAGCATGTAACTCAACAAGCATGCAAACATGCAAGGCATGTGATAACATTCAAGCATGTAGCAACATGTGAGGTAAACATGTAACAACATGTTAAGCAATTTAAAATAGAGAATGCATGCCAAATGCATTACAACTTAATCATGCAACAACATGTCATGGACCAAGCATACAACGATGCGTAATTGAACTAGCATGCTACAACATGCAATTTTACTAAATATGCAACAAGCACGTGACAACACGCAAGGCAGGCATGCAACAACATGCGGGGATGGTCTTAAACCGAAATGGACAACTCTCAAATAGGTCCAAATCAATGGCCAAAATGCTATGGAAATGAGGACAAATGCACATACAAACATGCATGCCAATTGGCCTAACACTTAAGCATAAAAGGGAAACTTTTAAGCACACTTAAAAGGAATGAAAAGCATGCAAATATGACAACATTACATGCTCTGAAATGATGCTAGGAGTGATGCCCAGTCACATAAACAAGTCAAGCATGGTATGCCTGAAGCTTAAAGCCTAAGACTAGCCAAGGGACTTGAACCAAAGCTACACAAAACAAAGGGCATATGGCAAGCATAACCCAAAACAGTCCTAAATCATGGCGGAGTGAGCCTAAAACATGCAATGACCAAAGCCAAAACAAGCTAAAACAAAGGGGCAAGACACGAGGCATACAAGGCCACAAAAGAGATGTTACACTACACCTAATACAACCCAACATGGTATGATTTAAACAACCAAAATCAGATTTATGGCATGTTAAAACAAACTCAAAAACCCACTTAGATGGCATCTAAATGACCTAAGCATAAGGGCATGCACAATGACCCGATTATGGAGCATAAGACACCAACTCTTCAAGACATTGAAAGGATGACAAATGCAAGCATACAAGTATGAAATATGGACTGAAATAACATGACAAGTAATTCCAAATCACTGAAATGGCCCAAGTAAAGCATGCTAGTGACTTAAGCACCCAAAGCTAACAAGCTAGATTATATGGTAGCTACACAAAACAATGCAAGCATGACCAAAACAATGAAAAACAGAGCTCAAGCATGTTAAAACAAGGCTAGAAGCTTCATGAAGTTAAGCCAAAATCATGCTAAAATAGCATGTCACCACATGATGCATGTTATGCCAAATCATGGGATTACAAGACAAGTATATGAAGCATGCATGCATGATATGTCTAAGCCAATTCAAAACAGAGGTATAAAATGACAAAGTAACAATAAATACCTACTGAAATGGTGCTAAAACAAACTAAGCATACATGCTACCATACTAAGCCCTTAACACAAGCATATGAGACACAAGGAGAGGGGGGGTGTCCCTCTCCTATTCCAGACCTCAAAACCACTTCTCCACCACCGAAAATCCTCTGGATTTCAGTGGTGGGAAGGTCAAAATGAGATGGTTCCAAAGCACAAAAGGAAAGGCACAAAACAAGTCCAAACAAGGCCTAAGAGGGGGTAGACAACCCCCAACCAAAAAGTGACCTTAAACAATCATCTTAAGCATACAAAATCAGAACTTTTTTCAGTTTATAGCTAAGCTTAAAAAAATATGCAAGATAGGCTAAAAGCTCATGCAAGAAAGGGGTATCTAAAGTAGTTTGCTCACGTTTGAAGAACACCTTCAAGAACACCAACTCCAGCAATTTCCTTGGATCAAAACCAGCTCAAAAACTCTAGAATCAACTCTTCTAGTGCCTCAGCAACCAAGGATAGTGTAACACTAGGTGCTTTAGTGCAAAAATAAGAACAAAACACACTTTTGGTCAAAAACACACACAAATCTAGAGAGAGAGATATAGAGAGAGAGCTATATCTAACTTGTATATCAGATTTCTAGAACCCTTGAGAAGGGAGGAGGGCCTCCCCTCTTATAGGAATCCACTCTTGCAAAGCTTCTTAGAGAAGCTAAGCGAGGCTGAAATCCCTCCAGACACGTGTATGGAAGGGGGGAATTGTGCGTGCCAGCTGTGCCAGCTGTCACAAAATATCTGCCAAAAGCAGATGGAAAGGGGTCGGCCCGAAAATATGGCCGATTGACCAACAAAGGTGGCCGACCGACCAACTATAGTGCCGATCGGCCAACACTTTTGGCCGATGGGCACAAAAAAGGGGCCGGTGGCCTCAAGCCTTGGCCGGTGGGTTGAGGGGATGGCCAACAAGCCGCCCTCTTCCCTTAGAAGCAAAAACAAAAGTGTTTGGTCCACAACCAAGCACAAAACAGTCCAGTCGAGAGATCCTAAGGCAAGGCGCACAGCCGAGACCTCCGAGAACTCGAAACGAACACGAGCATGGATGATCACCGAGTGTTCAAATGGTGACGTCCAAGTCTTGAGGACGTCACCATGTCGACCTTAATGATGATCTCGGCTGAGAGATTTTGAGCCGACGTACTGGAATCAAGTACTGATATAGGTAACATCACCTCAGAATACCGATGTAATAGAACCTAGGGGGCAGTTGTGGGGATATATTTTCTGAGTAACAATACGTGGCCAAGGTGACGCCGACGTGTCAGCCGAGGTGCCACGTGTCCTGATCATGACGCCGAGGTTATCTCAACTACGCCGAGGTTACCTCCGAAGATATCGAAATCCGGGACAAGCGGATAAGGCACAAGAGTCCTAGACTGAGGAAGGACTTCAGCATGGATAAGGATAACACTCTTAGGGAGTTTATCTTTATCTCTTGGAGAGTCCAGGATAAGCACTGAGCAGAAGTCCATTGAAGCTAGGCTTCTATGGGGACTAGGATTGAATTAACTATAAAAGAAAGGCACCCCCGATGGGTCTAAGGTACGCAATTTGTATTATGAATAGTGAGTTAAGCACTTGATTTATCTTTGGAGATAACTGACTTGATCGTCGGAGTGCCCCCGGGTGGATGAACTACCGCCGGAACCTTCTCTTTTTGTTGCAGGTCAATCTGGCGCTATCTATCCTGCCAATGCTCTCTAGCTGAATACTAAGTTGGCAGTGTGGTCGGAAATTGACACACACAATAATTATCAAATCAATATTACCCATCTCAATTCCCTTCAAATGGCAAATTAAACATGTGTAATTCTATGGGAATTGGGGTTTCTAATGTGCATAAAGCATAGAGGGCACTATTGTGCCCTCGTTAAGGCGCACTCCGAGTCTTATTTCGATAATTTGAATCATTCAATTTTTAAATTACATTGTGTATAACGTACTTTTAAAAAATCAAGTTGATTGAATATCAATTGCCTATTCATCAAAGCATATTTGTATTAAAAAAAAAGAAAAAAAAGATCAACAGTAAGTGTTTTTTTAAATATAAAATTGAATATAAATTTGATTTGATAAAATGGCTACTGATATCCGATCAATTTAAATTTTTGTAGGTATGATTCACGATATACTCTAAAATTTAATGGTTCAGATTATCGAAATAAGTCTTAGAGTGTGTTTGAACGAGCTCACAACCGTGCACGTTGTGCTTGATGCACATCAGGCACCCAATTCAATTATATGTATGCACCTTTGATTATGACTTTTGTATCTTTAGTTATAACTTACTATATTGTTAGTTATGACACATTATAATATTTTTTGTGATATTATTTTGGTTATAATTCAAGAATTGTTTAGTTATATCTTATGTAAAATTTGATTATAACTCAATTTCTTTTTTAGTTATAACTTATATACTATTAAATTATGCCATTTATAAAAATTAAACTCACAAAAACATAACTCGCATATACATTCTTTTAAAGATATGTATCATAACATTACGAATCAAACATGGTCTCACTTATTGGAGGGTTCAGTCTATTTTTAGTGAGGAGAATTTTGAATTTCATAGTAGACTTTTGTGTGAGATGGATTGCAAGCACCACAATAAAGTCCACTGTGGCGGAACCCACGGTGCCTAATACAAAGAATTAGGGTTACTGTTGTGCCCCACACAATAGTTATTTTGTCTGGTCAATAAGTCTTATGACGTCTATTTTGATAATTTAAATTGTTTAAATTTTAAAGTACATTAATATATTTGTAAAAAAATCAAGTTGATCGGACATCAATAGTCTTTTTATCAAATAACATATATATCTAAAAACAGAAAGGGTAAATATAATTTGAAATATAAAACTGTAAATGCAATTTGATAAAAAGAATTTTGATATCTGATCAATTTAATTTTTTATACATATATTCGACTCAATGTATCCTATAAATTGAATGGTTTGAAATATCAAAATTGATTCCAAAATGAGGCCTATTAGCCGCACATCAGCAGCTACCCCAATTTCTCAATACAAAACCCTCATTAGAAATTGAACAATAATACTATCACTTGCATTTCAAAAATAGTAATATTGCGAATTTAGATTTAATTATTCAGAAATTATTTAAAATTATCATCTTGTCATTCAGATTTCTTCTACATATGAACCTCATACTACACAAACTTAATTTTCATCAAACCACCACCCACTCAAAAAAAATATGAATAGATAAGTCTAGATTCCCAGACTTATTGTTTCAAAAAAATGTGCATATGGTATGTACCATATACAAAAAAATATATTCCTTACAAAAAGTAAAATTTTGACATAAATAAATTTTTTATTCATAATTTTAAGAATGCACGCCACAATTTTGTAACTTGTAATTTTCGTTACAAAAATCATAGGGGGTGTTTAGAAAGTAGGCTATTTTAATTTCTAACTATTTTAGTAAATTAAAATAATTGTGTTTGGAAAGGAAGTTAGATTTTTTTGTAATTGAATACCATGTTTGTGAAAGAAAAATTGAAATAATTGTAAATTTAATGTGATATTTGTGTTATTGGCCATTTTAACTTATTTTATCTTTTAGTATTATTTTAGCCCAAGAAACCAGAAAAACCTATTGCCAAGCACCCATAATTTTTATCATAAAAATCATAATTTTTTTTTTTTTACAGATGTGCACCTTTTTAAAAGGACACAGTAGGACACTCCTTAGAAATTAGTTTAGACGGCGTGCTGATAGAGGGTGGTAATCATTTTGCTAACTAAAAAAGGATTTGAATTTTTTCAAATTAATCATCTCAATTTGAGAGAAAATTTGAATTTGGTGGGCTCATTTTGAAATCGATCTTAGTGATTCAAGCCATTCACTTCTTAAGATTATTAAATAAAATATTTATGCAAAAAATTAAAATAATCAGACATTGGTAACTAAATGTTTGAGTCACATTATTTTATTTTTTTTAAATAGACGACAATTATAATTTCAGTATTCAATGAGTTTTAAAAATGAACGGTTCGTATCAATAAAATTGGCTCCAAAATGAGCCCACCATGCCCAACTCTTTCACAAATTGAGATGACCAACTCGAAAGAATTCAAACCCACACCAATAATGGTCCTAATTTATTGGCTAAAATAACCTTATCTAAAAAGAAATGATAATAATAATAATACTAAAAATGTTGTGCATTTCTAATTAGCATAACTAAATTTAGCTAATTTGGTTTTATTATATATATTGGGGGAGCAAATGGATTTATTTTTTTTTTCTTCTTGTAAATGGATTTTTTTAATAAAAATTTTGACTTTCCCAATCAACCGCAATTAACTTTTGGGAAATTTGATAAAAATCCCCTCATAATAAAACTTTTATACATTAAGAACAAGTATAAAAAAAATTTCTTTGAAAGTCTAACACACATCACTATTACTAAAATATTCTTAGTGAGTAATTTAATATTTTAAACTTTAAAATAATATAATTTTTGATCTAAAATATCACTTTTTAATAAAATTAATATTTTTAGAATTATCTCGTCAAGATCTATCAAATAAGATTCATGTTGGCTATTAAATTCTTTAAATAAAAATTAATAAAAATTTAACAGTTGAAATTAACATTATCAGTACAATTTTATTCTATATTACAGTAAAATTTTAATCTAATTCCCATTAAATTTATTGTGAAATTTTAGTATTTAAATAATAAAATACCATCATCATCACTAAACACTATAACCACTATCATTGTTGTCGTCGTAAATAGAAATATTAAAAAAAAATTATTAAAACAACAAAATGATAATGTTAACAGAATAAAATTTTAATATTAATTTAGTACATAGTCAGCAAACAAAAAATATATTACATATTGTTATAGCAAATTAGAGTAAAATTTTACAACTACTTTAAAATAGAGCATATCACCCAATAAAACATAAGTCGCATTTTACCAGAGTAAACAAAAGTAAAATTGACATACCAGCAAATAAAAACATTGTTCTTCAATCATAGTAAACAAAAAATAATTATAACAAACGAAATACACATTGTTCAATCTTCAATCTCACAAAAAAAAACTTTTAACAATTATTCACTATTTCATTTAAAAAAAACAAGCGAATTAAACATCTCTTGTACAGTTCAATTGCAAGTTTCTATCCAAACAATTATCGAAATAAAGCAAATAAGATTCAAAATGTAGCAATTATCAAAGCTCTACAACTCGATTGTGAAACTATCTCTTGCAATCTTGTACGAATTTTCAATTTTGGATATTGAAGAATATATATAAATTTAAATATATATATATATATATATATAGAGAGAGAGAGAGAGAGAGAGAGAGAGATTATTACGTTGATGGTTGAAATAGGAAGATAAAAGTAATGGAAGATAAAAGTGCAAAGTTGTCTAAAATAAAAAAAAACGATATTTTTTATGTCCTTAATCCATGATAAATAAATTTTAAAGAATTTTATGTATTAAAAAATATTTACTTATATTTTTAACACTACACAATTATGCTAAGCGACTGTTTCACTAAATTTTTCATAGTGTTTCAGCACGTAAAGGGGGTCAAGTTATTGTAAAAGAGGAGAGTGATCGGATGATCTTTTTTTTTTTTTTTTTTTTTTTTTACAGTGAATTTGATCAGATGATCTTAATTACATAATTTGATTGCATTTATTTTTCAAAAAAAAAATATTGTCCCCCCACATTAGAAAGAGTTATTATTCAATGTAGTGCTATGGTATACACTTTCGAATACAATTTATCCATTTATTAGGCTGATTACAAAAAATAATAACTAAATTCTTTATAAGTCATAACTCTTTTTTCTTTTTTTAAAAAGGTGGTGTTATAATCAAGCACCATTTAAGATATAATTAAAAAAGTTTTTGAATCATAACGAAAATAATGTTATAACTAACATCACAATAAATCATAACTTACACCATAATATGTATAACCAAATTATAATCAAGTTATAATTAACCACCTAAAAATTATAACTAAAAAAACTAAAAAAATCCTAACTGGGACATATGGTACACATTCCCATAGAATTTCCCATTATTTTCAATGTTATGTCAATGTTATAATTATTCACCCAAAATTTTCTGGATGTGTGATTGTATGGTGGAGATTAATTTGTATAATGTGGAGTCGTATAGGGTGTGATAGAGATTAATTTGTGAATAATTTCTAAATTGATAAAGGTGAGTTTGTAGTATTTCTCTTATTTCTTATCATTCATATTTGTCTCCCACCTCTGTCCTCTCTGTACTTTGATGCATTCTAATTTAGCAACCAAACATGACATGCAAGTGATTAAAGGACCAAGTGACCCCGGAACGAGCTAAACCAACCCAGTCTTCATGAATTAACTTACTTCGATTCTAACATAGATTCAAACACCTTTTATATATAATTAAAACATAATCATATAAATTTCCTAATTTAGTTGACATATCTCAAAAATCAACGGGTAGCTCAATTGAAAAACTATTGCACTTCATTAGTAGGTTAGTGATTCGAATCTCTCCACCCGCATATAGATTTTGTTGTGCATGTACTTTTGAGACTTTTCTCTCTTGCTTTCGAAATTTTTTTGTATAATACATAACTGTCACTTGCATGAGTCGTCATTTTGCATTGGCTCAAGTCTAGTTGTGACCCCCTAATCTGCGTTGCTTCAAGTCTGGAAAATATATTTCAAATAATGGTCCATTCAATTCATAATAAAAAAAAAACTCTGTACTTATCCCAATATAAATTTCAACAATGTTGGATCCATAACTTCAACATGGAAGGTTTAACATTTGAATTTTGAATGGAAATGATGTCTCATTACAACATTCTTCTCTAATCTGTTGAAATGACTCCTGTGGTGGTTCAAAAGTTGCAATGCTATTAAAATTGGAAAGACAAAAAAGGCAATTTCAGGGCATGATACTCTTGCCACTGTAGGGTCTGATGATGATCAGACGTACACAAGAAGATAATGACACAAAATAATATGAAAATTGCAAACATAATAAAAACAATTAAATTGTTTTGGCATTGAAGAAGTCCTCCACATACACCCTAAACTATAAAAATGTCAGTTGGGTTTAAAGAATTTGAGGGTAAGGCCATTGTTCACCATACTCCAAATACCTCCAATTGTAAAGGCCAAGCTGAAAGCAATACCCAACCAACCAAGGATCCAATTAAGATACCAGTTGAAGCTGAATTTTGTGGGCTTTTTTATGAGAACCCACATGAAACAAGGATAAGCAAATGTGACCGGAAGAGTGAGCCCTCCTAACAAACCTGCAAGACTGGAGAGGAAAGGAAGTGCCACCCCTATGAAGAAGGAGATGAACCCATAAAACACTCGGAACCCGGACCTGACCCAAATTGAACAAGGGCGGTTGGTACGGCTTGTGTAACCCGCTTCAAAACTGTCGAAAACAGGCATTGAATATATTTGGAAACTACTCAGACAGTTGAACACAACAAGGAGGAATGTCATAGCAAGAAGCCCTCTTGGAATGTCATGATTGTGAAATGCAAACAAAGCATTGAGAATCCCTCCCGAGGGCATCTAGAACAGAAACAAATAAAACACTGAATTCAATCATCAACGAGCAATTAATGATGCAGCAACGTAATGGTATAGGCAATTTGCAAGACTCGAAAATTTGTAGATGGGTAACATGAAATCAAATATCATGACACCAATAAGGCAAAAAAAAAAAAAAAACATGAGATTTGTTTGTTTGTCCTCCTAACGAACCAAGATTTCTAATGCTTGGTTGTCAAATTGTTACAATATGATTGGACAAAGCTTTACAAGCAGAATTGTCTTCTTTGGAACTCAGTTTCCCCCTCTGAGATGGGGATGTAACTGTCTTCTAACTGCTGCACATTTTTTTAGTTAGACAATTGTGACATTGGGGACTTGACCCTATATGTTTCGCGCTATACATCTGAAGTTTCAGGGATGTCGAGTTTTATATTGCTTTTTTATCCCTCTTCCTTGTTGGTTCCACTGCATTTATAGTATGTGTTGGAGTAAATTGTTATCGTTTTTGTTTGTTTAACTCATTACAAAGATGTCAATTTATGAAAGAAAATAATGAAAATTAGAAAACTTACAAGATTTCCATAGGCCCAAAAGCCTCCAATCGCAACAGGGAATAAGCACATGGCAATAAAGAAATAGGCAACTTTGGCTCCTCTCCACATGGGCACGTGAGCTGGGTGTTTGAATGTTGATGGCATTGTTGCCTAAGGAGAATACCACGTGAAAACTCACTTTCAATTAGACAAAATTTTACTACCAAATTAGATCATCAGAGAGCATACCTGAATCTCCAGGGCTAGATTGTGTCCCCTGAATGCAAAGGCAACAATTCCAAGTGCATTCATGACTGAAAAGACAGAGGCCGAAAAGGATGGCAATGAAAGGGGGTGGTATGAGATTGAGGGTGGCCTTTGTTGGCTCACTGAGAGTACCCATACCATAGTAGAGTAAGTTATGGCTGTAATTGCCCCTATGAGGGAGAGTCCTGCAATTGAGTTGAGGTTTGGGAGCTGAGACAATACAATGCAGAGGAAAGTGAACACTAGATACCACTCCACTGTTGTTAGAGGATTTGATGAACATAGCGGTCCACAAACTATCTGGAAGAACAGTTTCATGGTCTCCCCTCCTATAAGAATCAAAGCAGTTGCAGTCCCCGCTGACAAGTAAACTGTCGGGAAGAGAGCAAGCCAGACGCCTAATCGTTCCCCTGAAATGGAAAATTGTAATAATGCAAATGAACCATTGGCAAATAGCATGCAAATAATCTTTGAAAATCTTTCCTCATGACCCAATACATTATCATGTTCTTCATTTAATTAGATTACTTAAATAGTTAAATATATGGAGATTACTCTTTTGAGTGGATCAAACAGAAATAACATGATAAAGATACTCATGTCCAATTCAAAGTGAAAGATCTTAATTGTACAGCAATTACATGAGTTACTTTTGCACCCACATAAATATGTAATTGGTTTAGTTGCTGATTTGATGGAAGTGTGATTTTAGCAAATAAAGATTTTTATTTTTTTCTAGAATTATTACTTAAGGCAATAATTTTTAGTTTCCTATTCTATTAGATATTTTGTTCTGTTAGTTGCTTGGTCTATAAGAATTATAATTAGCTTGTCAAGATTTTATTTTCCTTATTAATATTGTTAGCATTGTTAGGATTGTTATCATTTTAAATAAGGTTGAAAGCTTTATGGCTAGAGGTAGTGTGTTTTAATTATTAATAAATTTTGAGAAAAATAGAGAGTTTATCTTCTTTGTGTTTGTTCTTGATTATTCCTAATGCAACATTCTTGGTTCTGCAAACTTCCCTACATCACGATTGCCCAGTTAAAAAGTGAAAGATCTTATGGCCATTACCTGAATGGTTGGGTTCATGCAGAGACATGAAAACTTAGTTGAGTTGGAAAATGCATTTCTGCCCATGTATTCTCTCATATTCATATCAGTACGCAAAATTGATAGTTATAACAGTTAAAATTGCAGGTTAAGTTGATGAATTTTTTGCAACTAAAAGGCGGGCATAGAATTCGATCTCACCAAATGCAGCTTGTGCAAGCTCCACATATCTGTTGTACCTCTTCCCAGGAACTGCTTCATGTAGCTGAACTAGAATCCACAGGGTGTAAAGTTGCCAGATGTAGGCTATTGTTAAGGAAAGTATTCCCCAACTCCTGTATACAACATTAGAAGTAAAATTTAAGATCGCTGATGCTGATTCAGATTTAGAAAAGGTATTTCTGAGTAAGGAAGAATAATTGGAATGGCAAGCCAAGTTAATTAAGCAAATTGTTCTTGTTTGTTCTCCTCTAGGCACCAAGTCAATTGACCCAAATGGAATGAAGCCCTGAGTATTACTCTTTTCTTACAGGGACGGGATTCATAAAAGTTCGCAATGCAACAAACTTAACAGACGAGTGGATTTTTGTTAACGAAGTTTAGTAGACGCTCCCTTCAATAATTTGTTTCAAATTTTCTGTACCCCCAAACATTATGATATAAAAAATAAAAATAAAATAAAATAAAAAAGCCATGTAACTATATGGCTGATTGTATAATATTAAACAAACTCTTAATTGGGCAAGAATGAGTATATGTCATACCATTAAGATAGCATCCTCAGAAACATGATGCATCCAGATCCTTTCTTGAAATTAAAAATTAAACTCCTTGAGTTGATTGAGTATTTTATTTTATTTTGTTTTACTTATTATTATTACTGTTAGCATTTCTGGCGAAAAATGGATTCCTGGTAAAGCAGAAGTTCCACAATTAAAGGCAGCATGCTATTTTCTGGCAAAGAGTTCCTGAGCTACTACATGAAATGATGAGAAAATAGATATTGCATTATATTATGAATAGAATAAAGAAAAAAAGATGCCAAAAAAAAAAAAGAACAGCAAAGCATGCAATGCAACACTTGAGTCTCTTCTAAAAAAGAAAAGCACAATTATTTTTTTGGTGAGAATATAATCTTTATGAGTGGGTCCCAAATGGATGACATATCTATTTAATAATTTAGTCAATGGTAAAAGAAGGTATTGAAGGTATGAAATGAATTTCCACAACGATGCTTCCTTTTCCATCTAAATCTGTACATTTTTTATCTTTTTACAAGAAGATGTGCAGAAAAATAGAAAGGTAATGTGACTCAAAAAATATAAAAAATATAAAAAGTATGCTTATATAACACACCCCAAACGAACTCCTAATCACACAAGAAACACTAGAGATTAGTAGATGTAAAAGTAAATAAATAAAATAAAACAAGGGTTTCATAGCTTGATTGCAGAGGAGGGCCCGTAACCATAATTATATAAAAATACTCTCATGTTAAAGGTAATTATCAGAATGAGATATTTATCAAAGTGGACATTATGATGAAATTTTGTCACTCCGATGAAGCACGGGTATGTTAGAAGAGTTCAAACTTTGGATGGATGTATCCAAATTTTTTAACATGTTATGAGTGATTGTCAATTGATTTTGGATTGAATGTGTCCAAAAGTTTATGGTCAAACGATGCCGTTAAAGAGAGGCAGCAAATCATGCTAAGGGAGCAGATAGTAAGCAGCTCAAACTCTGTTAGTGTGGTAGTAGAATAAAGGTTCCATCCTATATGGATGAATAACCCTATTTCCATGCTAACATTTTATTTTGAAATGAAGCAAGTATTATGATTATGTTATGATGGCTCTAGGTTTGTGAATATAGAAAAATAAATGTATGATAAGAAGCTAAGCTAGAATGGAGTCATTGATTGGCATCACCCTCAACCAAAATGAATCCAATGAATTATCCGACTGGCCTAGCCGTTCCCTCCTTGAGCATGGAGGTACCATCCAAAACAGATGTGGTAAAAGTGGCTAATTTGTCAAAAGGGAAACAAACAAATTCTTCTTCAGTTTTCAGTCATGTCACACAAAAATTATTATGCTATGAAATATGTATATAACCCCTTGTTTTTTGTCAGTCTGTAAAACACTTTGCCACCCTTAAAAATACTTGAATTGACCAAACGATAATATCTTCACATGGCATCGGGTTTGCATAAACCGTTTGGGTCTCTATAGAATCCAATAATTGGAAGAAAAAAAAGTAAATATACACATGTATATATAGTATATTTGAACCGATCAAATGTTCTGTATAAGACCCATAAATTTAATGTTCTTAAGAAAATAATTCCAAAAAGAAAAAGAAGAAGAAGAAGAAGTAGAAGAAAAGAAAAGGCGAGACAAAAATTGAAATAAATAGGTGAATAGCAGAGATATTTCCTCTTTAAAAAACTGATTAAGATTCAGGTGAAATCAATACAGTAAAGTGAAAGGGAAAAAGAGTACTATTCAAAGTTTAAAGCGTGGTCCAACTGTTATAATTCTCTTACAAAGAAACAGAACCATGAGAGGGCAGAGGCTCCAGTCTGGTGTCAGACCCCTAGAATAATTTAGGCTGGAATAATAACATAGAAATACAAAATTCTGCATAAAGATGTGGCCGTTTATACTCCTTTCATTTTCAACTAAAACACCCTTCATTATAACTTATATAATTTCCACATTCTGAAAAATCTGTTTGTAAAATATTTTCCTTTAGGATGGATAAAAGAGCAAAGCAAAAGATGAAAGGAAATGACTTTGCCACAAGATACTTTTCTTTCTTCCATTCATATCAAATCCACTACGACATTCGAAAAAGAGAAAAAAAGAAAGATGGGGGCGGGTAGACCCACAAACCATCGACTTTAATCAATTACTTGTTGAAAAAAATAGTTTTATGGTGACTTTAACATGAAATTAAAGTAGATCCCAACTATTGATTGAAGTGAGATCAATTGATTTAGATTCTTTGTATCAAGATCTTTATATTATAAAAAGAATGACGAAAAATATTAAGAATTGAATGACAAATTGTCTCATAAAATTGGCATCATAAATAAAGTATTGAGAATGGTGTAAAACTACTAATCTCATATTGATTGCAGATAAAAGTATTGATGGGTATTTAAACCTCAAATTTTTGATAAGGTTATGAGCTATTTGGGGCATTTAAATTTTTCGAAAAAATGGAGTTATGGATGTTTCAAGGGTGAGATTGGGCCAAAACTATGGTCCAAGTTGGTTATGCAAAAATTGCCACAAGCGCAGGTCGTGGATCTTGGGACTTGGGGCTTCAGGTTTGAGGCTTGTTAAAATGGGTTAGATTTGGGCTAGGCTGGATTGGTGATCCATCAATCTAATCTTTTTGGATTAGGTTAATTAAGTAACTGCAGATATACACACGTCTATATTGTGTGCAACCTCTACACGGGTTAGGTTTGGGTTAGGTCGGATTAGTGGTCTATCAACCTAATCTTTTTGGGTTAGGTTTATTTGGTGGCTGCAGATATACATACATGTCTATATTATGTGTAACCTCTGCATTTAATATGGTAATTTACACCATCAGTTTTCCTACATTATTTCTTTAATTTTGTAGAAATTAAATTATGCATTTGTTGCAGAAAAGCTCCTCTTTCTCCCATTGTGTATAAAGGAGACCTCCTCCTTGGTATTAGGTACATAATTTTTGGCTTTCATATACAGTCAGTCTACCCTATATTATTCTTCCTGTATAAGAGAGTGTTGCTATTATCGGTTCGCTAGAGCTAACAGAAGGTGCTTTTGCGTTAGTGGGTCTAAACTATCGTATCTTAGGAGAAAGATGTCAATATATCTCCAGCACCCACGGTGGGGCGGAGAATCTGTTTTAAAGAGACTATAGTATTACAAAGTTTTCGGTTGCTTTCTATTACCATTGTATTTTGTTGAATATTTTTGTTCATCGAGTTGTATGATTTAATCCCATAATTTCATGTTTGGTAATTTAATTTATTAAATATGAATTTGTTTGTTTTTATTATGCGACTTGTACGACATGACCCACCAAAAAGGAAACAACTCTTTATATATTCAAGAGACAAAGAGACAAAGAGACAAACAAGATTGGGAAGGAAAATTTTGAACATGATAGACTTGTAAGAATGAGGAGAACGAAAATGGAAGACTGTCTCATTGAAAAACAACAATTAGGACAACAACAGCAAAAATTGAAAGTGAAGTAAAAGGAAGTAAGAAAATGTAGAGGCGATGACCAAAACTAGGTGTTTGGAAGACTGATCTATAATCTTAGCTCCATCTCATAGAACATGTAACAAGCACCATAAATCAAACCCATAATAAATGCCAAATGTAGGAAACTAAGTAGCAACAAGATTTACATTGAGATTAAAACGAACGTATGTACGTACCAGCCGAGGAAAGAGAAGGCGACAGGTAAAACCAAGGCCTGGAAGCCAACACCAGCATTGAGATTGTGGAAAGCAGAGTAGTGGGCATTGCCGTTGCGGGACTCCGTGATGGGCAGCCAAGCGTCCTGAGGGTTCAGTTTCGTCAGGTGGCCAACTTCCTCAAGGTAGGCCTTCATGTTTACCAGGACCCTCTTCATAGGAGTCCCAATGGGGCTCAACAACGACGTCGGCGTCCAGCCTGTCGATGCCTTGGAAGCAGGCCTAGGAGACCTCTGCCCGGACGGCGTCTGCGTCTCCGGCGTTGAAGCCCTCGGCGTTGCTGGTATCGAACATATCAGCTCCGTCTCCGGCCTCTCATCCATCTGCTGCTAGTGGCTGGCCTCTGTGTCTGTCTATCTTCTGTCTCTCGATGTCTCGCCTCTTCAGTCAGTCAGTGGGAGGGAGTGTGCACGACAAGAAGCTTTCTTTGTTTGTTTTGTTTATGCTTTCTGTGCTCTGCTTTTTATAAGTCTGTTTGGAGGGGAGGGAGGGTGGGTTTTCAAACTCTGGTTTCGTAGACAAAAGTGGGTGTTTTTGAAAGTTTGTTACTCCCTCCGTCCCAAAATAATGGTCCATTTTGGGGAATCTAACTTTTTTTGGTAGTACAATTATTACATTTGAAAAAAGTTGATTTTCCAAAATTATCCTTTTGATAGTACATTTTTTGAGAATATCAATGCATAATTGTACTTTTTATGTTGTTTATTAATTTAAAAGAAGGGTAAAATAGGAAATTTATATTATTTTTGTACTTGATTTTTGAGGAGGGACTAATATTTTGGGACAATGAAAAATGGAATAAGGGGCTAATATTTTGGGACGGATGGAGTACTATTTTAGTAGTTTTTAATTTTTTTACTAAAATATGAGGTTAGAAAAATTAGTATGTTTGAAATAATTTTTTAATTTTTTATGAAAAAATGTGAAAAAAATAGATAGAAAAGATAATCTTTGATTTTTTTTGTATAAATTATTGACTTTTTAATTTTTTTTAGTGAATTTTTGACTTTTAAATTAAAAAATGATATTACTAAATGAGATTTTATTTTAATTTTTAGTTATTTTAATAGGTTGAAATAGTTATATTTTATAAAAGAGTTTGATTTTTTTATAATTAGGATGTGATGTTTCGTAGATAAAAATGGGTGTTTTTGAAAGTTGGTTATTTTACTAAATTATTTTAGTTTTTAGTTATTTTAATCAGAACCGTTATGTAGCTCGAAAATGGGCCCCCGAATCGCCCGAATTTAAAAAAGAGAAAGAAGTGGAAGGGAAATCTAAGAGAGAGAGAGAGAATCAAGAAGAGATGACATCTTCCCAGGAAATCTCAGCTCCACTAAGTAAGAACTTATCTTCTTTACTTCTTCATTCTCTGAAATTTCTCAATGGTTGTTTCATAAACTAACGGTACATGCCTTCTTTGCTTGAATGTGTAGTTCATAAGGAAGAAGAAGACCAAGTTGATGCCTCCACTTTTGAAATATCACCTCATGAACCGTATGGGGAAGAGAACTCTCCGATCGAGCAGGTAGCTCTGACTGTTCCGGTCACCGACGACCAGACCTTGCCGGTAGTAACCTTCCGTATCTGGACTCTCGGAACCCTAGCTTGCGTCCTCCTCTCATTTCTCAATCAATTCTTCTGGTACCGCAAAGAACCTCTCTCCATCACCTCGATCTCGGCTTAGATCGTGGTTGTTCCTCTCGGACATCTCATGGTGTCAACGATCACAAGTGGAAGGGAAAGAAGGGAAAAAAAAATATTCAAAATGAAAACGACGTCGCTTCATAAATTCGGGCCATTCGGGGGAAGATGTTTCGAGCTACAAAACATTTCTGTATTTTAATATGCTAAACAATCCCGCTACAGACCCCTAGTGACATGGTGACCCCCAGTGACATGGTGATGAGGTGGCAACTGATGTGTAAACACAGCTGGAAAAAAAAAAAAAAAAAAAAAAGAGGAAAAAGCGGGAATTTCTGTCTTCCCTCGTCTGTCCTCAACTCTTGCCGCCATCGTCGTCTATCCTCATCTGTCTTCCCTCGCCTATCCTCACCTCTCGCCGCCATCCTCCTCCTCCACCATAGCTCGCCGGGAATTTCTACAAAAACTAGTGGCTAGTCTTTCTCCAGAAGGATTGAAATTCTCCGTATGGGTTGTGGAAGTGGGTCTCAGATGTTAACTCATTTCTTCAGAAGAATGTGAAATTTCCTCCTCCTCCACCATATCAGATTACTCGCTCTCATCTATCCTCAAAAGTCCTGTAATTTTGCTCTATCTGGTTTTGCTCTGCTCTGTCTCTGTCCATTAATCTGGTTTATGAGGTAAAAAATCAATTTCATACGGTAATCCAACTTGAGTTCTCTTTCAGTTATATGCTAATTCTGAAATCTGAAATATAATCTGTAAACTGTAATCAATTTGTCATTTTGGACAAGAGTTGTGTTTTTTAGGTAAATTGCTGAAATTAATTCTAATCAATTTGTCATTCCTTATGTGTAAGCATATTATGCATTTGTCATTCCTTGTGTGTAAACACAGTTACTGGTAATAAGTAGAAGTAAACATATTATCAATTTGTCATTCCTTGTGTGTAAACACAGTTACTGGTAATTGTAAATTCGATACAAGGAAGGAAATTTGAAATTAATTCTAATCAATTTGTCATTTTGGACCTATGAAATCTGAAATATAATCTGTAAACATAATATGAAATATAATCTGTCATTTTGGACCTATGATTAACTGTGGTTATTTTATGAGTAATTGTTATATAATATGAAATATGAAATTTGGGCAGTGTTAGATAATCTGTAATCTGAATATGAGTAATTTGTAGACATTTTTGTGAGATAAGTAAACAGTGTAGTTCCAATTATGAAAAGTAATGTGAGATAAGTAATTTTGTGAGATAAGTAATGTGAGATATGAAATTTGGTTCACAATTATGAATAGTTCCATAATCTGTAAACCGTGTAGTTCAATAATCTGTAAACAACTTATATAAAATCTGAAATATGAAGTTTAGTTCCATAATTTGTAAATAGTATTTTTGTTTGGGCATTGTTACGAAAATGATATTTGTTTAATTGTTATTTCAGTACGCAAAGTGGAGAAATGGAGGTTGATTCAAATGTTGGTGAGAATCCTTTAATAAATGAGGGTGAACACGTTGAAGAACCTAAAAAGGGTATGTGTTTTAGCTCAAGGAAAGAGGTGTACACATTTTATGGCAAATATGCTAAGCATGTTGCATTTTCTATAGCACATAGAGCACAACATTTTGGAGATGATGGGCAATTGCTAAACTTTGCAATTGAATGTTCTCGAGTGGGGCAGAGAAAAAAGACATCTGAAGTCAACCCTCTGAAGCCATGTTTGTTCACAAAAATTGGTTGCATAGCAAGGGTACGAGGTAGTGTACAAAAGGATGAGAGATATAAACTAACCACAGTTAACCTTGAGCATAATCAGGATTTGATTCCCACCGACTCACGTCATTTTGCAATGAATAAGAAAATTCTTACTCCTGTGAAGAGAAGATTAGAAATTAATGATCAAGCAGGGATTGGGGTGTCTAGGAACTTTCATTCAATGGTTGTTGAAGCGGGGGGATACGAGTCATTGACATTTGACGAGCGAGATGCAAGAAATAACATTGAGAGAGCTAGAAGGTTGAGGCTTGGGGAAGGTGATGCCGAATCACTTCAAAGTTATTTTATGAGGATGCAAGCACATAGTGAGAGATTCTTTTATGTGATTGATGTTGATGAGGAGTTTCGCATTAGAAACTTGTTTTGGGCTGATGCAAGGAGTCGGGCGACTTATGAAGCATTTGGAGATGTCGTTTCATTTGACACAACTTATTTGACGAACAAATATGACATGCCATTTGCTCCATTTGTCGGAGTTAATCACCATGGACAGTCCATTTTGCTTGGTTGTGGATTGTTGTCTAGTGAAGACACTAACACATTTGTTTAGCTATTCAAGTCATGGTTAAGTTGCATGTCAAATCATCCGCCAAAAGCTATCATAACTGATCAGTGTAGAGCTATGCAAAATGCTATAGAAATTGTGTTTCCACAAGCTCGACATCGGTGGTGTTTATGGCATATCATGAAGAAAATTCCGGAGAAGTTGAAAGGATATGCTCAGTATGAAGCCATAAAGTTGGCTATGCAAAATGCAGTTTATGACTGTTTGACAAGAGTTGAATTTGAGAGTAAATGGGAAGAGATGCTTTCAACATTCAATCTTTATGATAATGAGTGGTTGGGGGTACTATATGATGAGCAGAATCGATGGGTATCTGTCTATGTTAAAGACATTTTTTGGGCTGGCATGTCAACTACACAACGAAGTGAAAGTATGAATGCGTTTTTTGATGGATATGTAAATCCAAAAACTACATTGAAGCAATTTGTTGAACAATATGACAATGCCTTGAGAAATAAGGTAGAGAAAGAGAAGAAAGCAGACTTCAAGTCTCGACACAAATTGTTTGATTGCCTAACTATATACGGGTTTGAGAAGCAATTTCAGCAAACCTACACCAATGCGAAATTCAAAGAAGTTCAAGGAGAGTTGAAGAGATTAGTTTACTGTCAAGCGGTGATTGTGAAAGATGAGGGATCAATTTCTATATATAATGTCCAAGAAGCGATGGTAGTTTATCAGAAGATGAAGCATGTGGACTTTGTTGTCTATTTTAATTCAACTGAATGTGAAGTTCAATGCATATGACGGTTGTTTGATTTTAGAGGCATTATGTGTGCTCACTCACTCTCTGTGCATGTCAGAAGATGCATAAATGAGGTGCCAAGTAAATACATTTTGCCCCGGTGGAGAAAAGATATGGATAAAGAATACGCATGCATCAAAACCACATACACCAGCTTTGGGAATGATTTCAATGCAAGTACCTATGAGAGGATGAACAAAAAATTGATTGCTATTGTACAGCTTGCTGGTAACTCTGAAGGCAAAACTAGAATTATAGACCTTGGGTTGAATGAAATCAAGGAGAGAGTCATTAAAGAAGAATCCGGTGATGGGAGTAATTTACCATGTTCAACAAGAAGTCTGATTCACACCGGTTCTACACAAGGAGGTACTAGTAGGAAGGTGATTAGTCCTTTGGTTGCTCGGCGAAGAGGTTGTCCAGTTACGAAACGGAAGGTTGCCAAAGTAGATCAAATTGTTAATCAGTTCAAGGCAACGGCAAAAAAAATAAACAAAATCAAAGGTAAATTGTGTATTCAAATGTTTTTTTTTTGACAAAGTCTATTGAAGTATGTAAAAGCAATTCATAAATTTCAATCTGTAATTATTCTTCAAAACATACAGGTTGCTAAGTTGCTCCGATTTCAACCTGAAGCTCAAGCTCAAGCTCAAGCTCAAACACCGTATTATCCTTATATGGTTGGCACAGAAAATAGTATGTATGTACCGGTACGTGTTCCAAAGAGGCCTTCATGTACTTTTACAAAGTGTATTCGAAAGAGTACTTCATGTACTTTTGCAAAGTGTATTGTTCTAACATGTACTTTTTGCAATGAATTGTCATAGGTGGCCCATGATATTGAAGGCACATCTCTTACTCCATCGGACTTCGTAAGTGGCACACAGGGAAGTTTGATGAGTGCTCCAACACAGATTTATGGTTCTGCATCGGGAAGCTTGGATATTACAGACTTGTTTGACTAGTTTCTATGTATTCCAACTGTTTGTTTTGAGATTGGAAATTATGTAGTCTACTAATCTGAGTTGTTTACTTTGATGTTGAGAAGATTGGAAATTATGTAGTCTATTATCATGAGTTTCAAACTTTGATATTGAGAAGATTGGATATTATGTAGTCTACTATTATGAGTTTCAAACTTTGATGTTGAGAAGATTGGAAATTATGTAGTCTATTATCATGAGTGTCAAACTTTGATGTTGAGAAGATTGGATATTATATAGTCTACTATTATGAGTTTCAAACTTTGATGTTGAGAAGATTGGAAATTATGTAGTCTATTATTTTGAGTTTCAAACTTTGTTATTTAATATACAATGTTTATTTAGCATGTTCAATTTACCATGTTCAATAGTTTACCTGCATTCAACAATAGTTACCTTGTATTCAACAGTTTCCTGTATTTAACAATGTCCATTCAATGAGTATTGAAGAAAGTGTACAAATTTGAACAAACCATTTTCCATTCCAGTGACCACAAAAGAGGTACAATAAGTAGGTTTCAATACACAACAAAACATAACTTCCTCCAAAACATCACAAAAGTATTAAGTCTACTTGAACTTGTACATTGACATCTACTTCTACTTATTACATATTCATAAGTTTAAAGGCACCAATTACAAACAACACGGACAACATATATATCAACTTTTGCATCTTTGCGTTCTGAATTCAAAGTTGTTCCGTCATCTGTATTTGTTATTCGGTCATAGCTTGAAGTTGTTCGGTCATAACTTGTTCACCGATAGTTGGGACTTCGTCTCTTTGAATTTGATGACCTCCATATTCTGGATTCGTAGGTAAACACCATCCGATAAAACCACAAACATTACAATAGTAGAATAACTTGTTCTTGTTTTGATCGGTTTGTGATATTTTGATGGTGGCCTTTTTATTACAAGTATGACAATTTCTATTGACGTATGTCAACCAACCTGAGCTACTGCCACTGACACTTGAACTTGACATCCGCAAAGAGGGACAAATAGCAAGTTAAGTAAAGTTAATAAGTTAAGTTAAGGGAGAAATAGCGACACTGGTTATGAACTATTTTAGTGTAAGTTAATAAGTTAAGTTAAGTTAAGTAAACTATTTTAGTGTGAATGAACTTCTAACACCCAACTCTTCTTAGTCATCATGTAGCAGAAATACCCTTTAATTGAATGTAGTTTGGTCTTGTTGTACAATGCTGGAATTATTGCCTTAAAAGTATTTCTGATGAAAAATAATTAGGAAAATGGTATGAAGTCAACAAATCTGATTCAGCTTCACAACTCCTCTATTTTAGCTTCACAAGGCTGAAAGTGACAGAGGAGTCCTGTAGCTGATCCATTATCCAAGTAGAAGAAGTTCTTATACAATCCTTCATTTTCCCCTTGATGGTTTCATCCTTATAATGAATTTTACAGTTATAAGGAGTCCTGTAGCAACCAAAATATAAGCTTATCAACCAAAATCCATTTAGAGTAAGGCCCATTCTATAACTGCAGGAGTTCAGTTGGAGTTGGTACCAACATAATACTTCAAGTTGAGGAAACCATTTAACATTATGAAGTTCAGTTTTCCTTTATGTACTATTTAGTCATTGATAAACAGAAATTTCAAATATATATATTCAAATGATCTTAATACAGCTTTAGAAAAGATAACAGAATGTGATCATGGAAATTCATGCAGAAAACCATAAAAATAAAAGGAAAACCTCAGATTAAAGATAGCAGGGGCAATCTGAAACATAAACACATGCCCAATACACATTTCCATCCTTACATGTGTGTTTGTGTGTTTACAACATGTACCTTAGAGTTTTGCTAACATATCCATATTAAGGGTAGTTAGCAATGTCATTAAACCTACTGGCTATGGGGAAGAAAAAGGCCCTTTTATTTGTTTCTTTGAGCATCACAGCAATTTTAGTTTTTTGTAGCCTACCTCCACCAACCAAACTAATAAAATTCATATTGCTTACTCTAAGTGATAAATCTCCTGAAAGTGATAGAGAAGTCCTGTAGCAATTTTTTATGTTTTTAGTTACCAATTGCTTATAATTTAGTTCAATTTAGTTCACTCAGATATTGTAATTATAAGCAATACAGGTAGTTCACTCAAATATTGAACTAAATTACTAATACAGGTAGTTCAATTTTTTTGGTTCCTTGCCTAATCAGTTACCAATTGCTTATAAATTTCAGGTTTTCATAATTGCTTATAAGCAATTACAAACCTGTTGACCTGTATCTATCTTGGTTTTCATAATTGATTATAAAGAGTGCTTTAAACCTGAAATTGATTTAATCAAGAAATTATGCACTGGAGAAATTGAACCAATTCAAAAAGGTAAATGATTAGATTAAACATTTCGTTGGGGAATTTCATCGAACACGTTTAAGGCAATGTAAGACTCCAACTAAAAAGGCCACAATTCGTAAATGAAAGTGCCACAATTCCCTAATCAAAAGGAAATTTCACAGATAATAGATAGAAATTTCACAGATAATAAATGAAATTTCACAAATTTCCCAAATGCCACAATTCATCGAACAGGAAATAGATATATATATATATATACGCAGATATACATACAGCTGAAGTGAAGGGAAGGAGAGACAGAGAGATTCGCGAGTGGAGGGAACGAGCTGTTGGTGTCGGAGTGAAGGGAAGGAGTGGTCGCCGGCGTCGGAGTGGGAGTCAGGCGTCGAAGTGGGGGGTCAGTAGCTGTTACCGTTGTTTGAGGGGGGAGGGGGGAAAATTTCAAAATGAAATGTGAACCTGTTGTTGTTTGGGTCTTACAGTCACAGTCACCTGACTATCATGTGAGTGCCACCTCACTGGGGGTCACTGGCGGTCGGGACAACTGGGGGTGGGAAGCATTTTTGTGTGCTAAAATAGTTATATTTGAGAAGAGGGTTGGATTTTCTTATAATTAAATATGATATTTGTGAAAAAAAAATAATTATAAATTTAATGTGATATTTTATTTTATTAACTATTTTAATTTATTTTTTAGTTAACCCAAAAAGTCAGAACTTTTTCCTACCAAATACACCCAAAAAAATAATAATAATAATAATAAAATAAAATAAAAATTGACCCACAAGTAAACTAACATGAATGTGCTTAGATAGAACTCGTTTGGGATATGGATTAGTTTTTGATTTTTTAATTTTTTAATTATTTTAGTCTGGAGCAAAAAACTCTCTTTTGCGATAGACTTTTTAATTTTTTTAACTTTTATAATAAAAAAATAAAATAATTATGAGTTGAATGTTACATTTTATCTTATTTAACTAAAATAACTTATTTTCTTTTATATGATTATTTCAATCCTAATAAGACATCCCAAACAAGCACATAGGGGCCCAGCCCATCATCAACAAAACAAAATAGTTAAATAACTTATTTTGTTTTATATGATTATTTTAATCCTAATAAGACATCCCAAACAAGCACATAGGCGCCCAGCCCATCATCAACAAAACCAAATAAAAAACTTGACTATTATTTTGTTGGCCTTTTAAACTCAATTCTATTTTTAAATTATATTTTAAAGTAAACACGTTAATTAGATATATTTTTTAAATATAATTTGAAATTATTTTTAAAACTCTTCTCTTATCTTGTTGTTATTATTATTATTATTATTATTATTGTGTGGGTAAAAATCTAACCACACTGCCCGTTTAGTGATCAGCAGCAAAGCACCGGCAGAATAGATGGCTCCAACAACCTGTAACAGAAAGGAAAAGCTCCGGCGGTGGTTCTTCCACCCGGGGGCACTCCGACGATCAAGTCAGTATGTTTCTCAAGGATAATCAAGTATTAAACTGAATACTCAAAGTATGAATTACATACCTTAGACCCACGGGGGTGCCTCTCTTTTATAATATACTTAATCCAAGTCCAACTAGAAATATGACTTCTGTGTACCCCAATCTTAGTACTTACTCTGGACTCTTTAGGAGATAGAGATAAACTCCCTAAGGGGTTTATCCTTATCTTAATTAAGTCCCCTCTTTGCTTCAGGACTCTTGTCCCTTATCTTCGGATTCCGATATCTTCGGAGATGACCTCGGCTTATCCGAGATTACCTCGGCTTAACTACCAGGGCACGTGGCACCTCGGCTGACACGTCGGCGTCACCATGCCACGTGTTGGTATTCAGAAAATATGTCCCCACAACTGCCCCCTAGGTTCCATTACCTCGGCATTCTGAGGTGATGGAACCTACACTGTTCGAAATTTTGTCACTTCTTTTCTGAGCAATGGTTCAAAAAAACTGTTTTGCCAAGATTATCTTCTTTCAGCCGACGTGTTCTCTTCGGAGAACGAGGCTTCGGTCGTACTCCCCTACGCGCATGAGCTGTCATGCATATCTAACTGTTTCTTTTACGTGTTTCATCTTTATTGGAGCGTGTCAGTGACGCGCCTGAAGCTGTCTGTTCGTTCGTCTGCGCCGTCTGACGCGTGCGTTGCTCTAGGCGCAATAATTGCCCTATTTTTGCCGCCGTTTCAGATTTTTGACAAAACTCTTTTTTGCCTCTTCTTTTCCTTCACTTTTTTCATTCTGTCTTCTCGTTCTCTCTCTTTCTGAAAGCTTTTTCTTCTTCGAATCCGCCATTGCTTCAAACTTTCTTCTGGAACTGCTTTTGATCCTTCATTCTTGCAAAAGCCCTCTTTGTTGTTGCAACTGGTTTCTGGGTTTGGTGAGCACTGCCTTGGCTTCATTTGTTCTGGTAAGACGCTTTCTTTTAATTCTTCAATTCTCTTTATGTGCTTTTGTCTGTCTACTGCCATTACTGGTTTTGTTCGAGGTCTGGGATTTATTTGTCTCTTGAATTTGTGGCTATACTTTGAGCTTCTATGCTTTTCCATCATTCTCTTTGCTGCTGTTTCTTGATTTGTTTCTGTATCTCTATTGCTTCTGAGAACTATACCTCTGTTCTTGAATCTGAAACTTCGTCTTTGTTTTCTTCTTTTTTGTATCTGTCCCAGATCTGTGCCCTCGATCTTTATCTTCATAGTTCATAGATTTGGGATTTGTCTGTAGAACCCTTAATCTTTAGGGAAACTTGAAAAACGCCCATCTTTTAAGACAGATTCCTCTTAGTTTAAGCCAACATAATGGGTATGTGGAGGCATAGGGTGAATACCCCAACAAAACTTGAATACTTTAGACAAGAATTCTCTATCCCAGCCGATGTTCATCTTAAATTGGCTGGGGATAATGATACCATCGTGCCCACAGATCATACAATGCCCTTTCCAATAGTTGCTTTTACCGAATGTGGACTTCGGCTTCCACTCGATCCCCTCTTTCGTCAAGTTCTCCATTTCTATAAGCTGAACCCTATGCAACTTACTATCAACTCCTATAGGGTAATTAACGGTATTATTGCCTTAGCTAGGCAAGAAAACCTTAGAATCACCCTGGCCGACCTTCAATATTGTTATACCATGTGTCCTCTCGATCTGAAGGATAGGGGTTTTGTCTATTACCTTAAGCCGAGATCCACTCAGTACAAGATTATAGCCGACCTTCCAGACTCCAACAAGGGGGCTGGAGATGACTTTCTTATTGCCTCTGGAAATTGGGAATTTGGCCCAGATGAAGATGTCCACCTCTACCCTCTTCCTCGAACACTTACAGAGGGCAAGAGTAAGAGCCTTGAGTCAACACTTAGTTGTTTTTACTTAAGATTTTAATACTTTATTTCTGACGTCTGTTTCTTTGCAGATCTTCATCAGCCACCGAAAAATTTTCGCCAATCCTTCTTCCCAGGAACAGATCTGAAAACACTTCTAGGCCTCCCAATCCATAAACGAAAAGCCCCAGTATTACTAAACTTCATCCCTACATACAAATCCACCTTACCCGACGTCCCAAGAAAAAGGAAAAAGAGCCTTTCTCCACCTACAGCCACAACCTTAACTGCTTCTACATCCCGAACAGATCAAGAATCCACATCTGCCCCAGCCGACCTTCCATCAACTTCGGCCCCCTACTTAATACCAATTCCAGAACGTAGACGCCGAAGAAAGCTTGTAAAAACAGCCGAAATGGTTCGTTCAAAGCCTGTCGTCCAAGATCTTCTTGCCGACATTCCAACTGACGCCGAAGTCGTACCAGCGCAAACAATGCTCCCACCCAAACAAAAGAGAGTAAAAAGGGCTCAGCCTAAGGCCAAGGCTACAGATGCCGAAGCTGAAGATACTGTGCCTATTTCAAAGCTGGCAGAAAGCAAGAAATCAGCCTCTGTCTCCACCAAGAGATCTGCTGAGGGTCAACCCTCAGGGTCTACACAAACAAAGCGGCCAAGGTCATCGTCTGCGACGACCTCGGCTTCAAAGAAGCCCGACGTCCCATGGGCCCCTGATCTATCTCTGGAGGACAGGCCCATTATGGCTAGCGAGAGTGCTGACGACATTAATGTTGCTGTCGCTCTTAGCACTGCTCTCCTCCTACCGAATGACTTGGAGCGAAATGCCAGTTTTAGTGAGTATGAAAATTATGCTCTTATGCTCCAACACTCTGCTCAAGTAAGTATTTCTGTTTGTATTTATGTTTCTTCCTTCTTTTTCTTTCTGAGAAAATTTTCTGATACTTCTGTTTTCATTCAGGCTATCCAACATGCCCATTCATTTTCAATGCAATCCTTTGAGAATCGTCAAAGATTGGTTGATATGAAGAGGGAAGCAACTTCAATGAAGAGAGAATTAAGGGCCCTTGAAGTAAAAATGAAAAAACTAGAGGATCAAGCCGAGGTTGCAACGAAGAACCAAACCTTAGCTCTTGAAAAGGCCGAAGCTGCTGAAGCCGTTAAAAAAGTAGCTGAAGCCGAGAAAAGGGAGGCCGAGGCTCAGAAGGTCCAAGCGCAAAAAGAACTTCAACAAGCGCTGGCCACCAAGGAGGCCGAAATCAAAGAGGCCGATGAAAAGGCCTATGCTCAAGGTATGGCCGACGTTGCAGAAGACTACAAGCTTCAAGTCAGGCAGGCATGCAACAGGGGATTTTCCCTTGGTTGGATGTCCTTGATAAAGAAGCTTGACCTTCCTGCTGACTCGCCATTGCGTCAGGCCGATGCTATTCCGTTACCATTTCCTCCACCTCCTCCTGCTGGTGAGTCAGAGTCCGAGGCCGAGGAGGAAGATGAAGAAAATGATGATGGTGAGGCCTTGGTGAGAAAACCCAAGAATGCTGCCGAAGTCAAGTCCCCTCCTCCCGCTGAATTGGTTATGGACTTAACTCAAGATGAGGGGGGTGATGATGCTGAGGAAGTGTCCAAGGAGTCTGTTCCAGGGTGTCTATCATCTGACCTCCTTCTGACTGAAAGAAGTCTTGACACAACTTTGGCAGAGATAGATGCCGAAATACAAACGGAGAAGGTGGCCGAGGAGATTCCAGCTGAATCATCCGAGGTTCCAGTTCCTGCTGCTGCTGATGTTCAAGAGTCTTGATTTTCCCTTCTTTCTTTTCTGGATTTTGGACTTTGTTTTTTCTTTCAATTCCCGGACAATGTATATTCCTTCTTATGGCCGATGTGCCTTTTTCAGTATGTATTTGCAACTGTTCTTGCTATGGATATGTCAATCTTATGATGTTCTGTTGTTTGCTTCTGCGTAGTTCTATACTTAGAAATTTTTGCTTGCTTTCTGCTTTCTTTGTGCAATCTTCTCGGGGTTACATACCTCGGGTATAACTGCAAAGCTTTTACTTCGGCAAGATACTGACCTGCAAACCTTGTATAAATTTTGATAAGCACAAAACATATACTACTCAATGTATACTTTTGCCATCTTTTTTTTCAAGTTTTCAACAAGTATTTAAATAATGATTTCGTTCTAATCTACTTGTAAATTGCTACAAATTTCAACAAGCGTCTAAACAATATACTTAACCTTTGCTTCAACCCGTTAATTTTCTGTATACCTTAGTGGGTGATCATACGTCGGCTTAACATAAACTTGTAAATTGCTACAAATTTCAACAAGTGTTAAGCATCTTCTCTAGGGTTTAAACAACCCACATATTGCTATGAAAACTTAAGCAATAACCTCGGCCTATCTTCGACTTGTAAATTGCTACAAATTTCAACAAGTGAAGATAAGGAATCAGCTTAATTCCAACTTGTAAATTGCTACAAATTTCAACAAGTGAATTAAGGAATAACATCGGCTTATCTTCAACTTGTAAATTGCTACAAATTTCAACAAGTGAAGATAAGGAATCAGCTTGATTCCAACTTGTAAATTGCTACAAATTTCAACAAGTGGATCAAGGAATAACATCGGCTTATCTTCAACTTGTAAATTGCTACAAATTTCAACAAGTGAAGATAAGGAATCAGCTTGATTCCAACTTGTAAATTGCTACAAATTTCAACAAGTGGATCAAGGAATAACATCGGCTTATCTTCAACTTGTAAATTGCTACAAATTTCAACAAGTGAAGATAAGGAATCAGCTTGATTCCAACTTGTAAATTGCTACAAATTTCAACAAGTGGATCAAGGAATAACATCGGCTTAACTTCAATTTGTAAATTGCTACAAATTTCAACAAGTGAAGATAAGGAATCAGCTTAATTCCAACTTGTAAATTGCTACAAATTTCAACAAGTGGATTAAGGAATAATATCGGCTTAACTTTGAGTTTGATATGTCTTCAAAAACATCCATGCATAACTTTATCAATCGATCATGTTGAAAGGATTCTGAAAAGATTTTATTGATAACATCGGCCAAACAATGATGTTTTTCTAATGATAGAAAAATTTCAAATTACAAGTATTCCAAGGTCTGGGCAATGCTTTGCCCTCGTTGTCTTCAAGCCGATATGCTCCATTGCCTAATACTGAAGTAACTCTGTAGGGTCCTTCCCAGTTTGGGCCAAGCTTGCCCTCCCTGGGATCCTTCTTGTTCCCGACGACTTTTCTTAGGACTAAGTCGCCGACTTGAAAATCCCTTGGATTAACTTTCTTGTTGTAAGCTCTGGCAAGCTGTTGCTGGTATACTGCAAGCTGAATTGCAGCCTTCTCTCTTCGTTCTTCTAGTAAATCCAGGTCTCGGGCTAAGAGTATGTCATTGGTGCCATTCTCTACTCCCTGGGTTCTGATCCCTGGGATGCCGATCTCTAATGGGATGACTGCTTCTGTGCCATAGGCCATGGCAAAGGGGGATTCTCCTGTTGATCTTCTCGGCGTAGTCCGATATGCCCAAAGTACGTTGGGTAGCTCGTCCACCCACTTTCCTTTTGCTGCCTGGAGCCTCTTCTTTATTCCATCCAGGATTACTTTGTTGGACGCCTCTGCTTGCCCATTGCTTTGAGGAAAACTTGGTGTTGAGAAATAATTCTTGATCTTGAATTTTGCACAAAAGTTTTTGATGAGTTTGCTGTCGAATTGTGTTCCGTTGTCGGCAACTATAGCTCTTGGAATCCCAAATCTGGTGATTATGTTTTTCCAAATAAAATTCTTGACATCCACATCTCGGATTTTGGCAAGAGGTTCTGCCTCTATCCATTTTGTGAAGTAGTCTGTTGCTACCAACAAGTATTTTCTCTGCCCAGTTGCCTGGGGAAGTTGTCCAACCAGATCCATGCCCCATTGGGCAAACGGCCAAGGGCTGGATACTGGGTTTAGGTCGGCAGCTGGCTGATGTATCAGAGGTGCAAACTTTTGACATTGCTCACACTTCTTTACATAGGCTTCGGCATCCTTTTGCATGTAGGGCCACCAATACCCTTGGGTAATGGCCTTATGGGCTAACGATCTGCCCCCAGTATGGCTTCCACAAATTCCTTCATGAATCTCATAAAGAAAATCTTCAACCTGTAAAGGGTGTACACACCTTAAAAGTGGTCCAGTGAAGGACCTCCTGTAGAGATGGCCTTCCGCTGTTAGACTGAATCTGGCCGATTTCAGCCTAATTTTATGTGCTTCTTTATGGTCTGCTGGCAGCTTCCCCTCTTTTAGGAATGCAATGATTGCATCCATCCAACTTGGTCCAAAGCCCACGCACATTGCTTCTTGTTCGATGTTCTGTTTATCTACGCTCGAGGCCGACATGTAGTCGATCATAATTGTCCTTGTTTTTCCAGTTTGAATTGAGCTGGCCAGGTTGGCTAACGCGTCGGCGTGGGTGTTGTCATCTCGGCTTACTTGGAGTAATCTGCAGTTCTGGAATAGGGCCGCCAGTCGGATGACTTCCTTTGCATATGCCGACATTCTTTCGTCTCTGGCTGCAAATTCTCCTGTTGACTGGTTAACAATTAATTGTGAATCACAAAAAACAATTACCTCGTCTGCCTCTGCTGCTGCTGCTAGCTTTAGTCCTGCAATTAATGCCTCATATTCCGCTTCATTATTGGAGGCTTTGAACCCCAGCCGGATGGACTGTTCTACAATTTCTCCATCTGGAGATATCAGCAGTACTCCTGCTCCTGCTCCCTGGCGGTTTGAACTTCCATCGACAAATAGTCTGAATGAATCGCCGATGTAGATGCTGCATGGTCTGAGTTTTTCTTTCTCTTGCTGTTTTGTCTTTGACTGGGTTTCTTTTTGTTTGTCGGGGTGATGCTTATCTCGGCTCGACGGAGCCTGAGGTGTGATGGCTTCAGGTGTGAGTTCTGCGACGAAGTCGGCCAAAACTTGGCCTTTTATTGCTGTTCTTGGCCTGAATTCCAGGTCAAACTGGCCCAGTGTTACTGCCCATTTTGCTATCCTTCCTGTTAAGTCTCCTTGATGTAATAAGGACTTCAATGGGTGATCTGTTAGAATCACAATCTTGTGTGCCTGAAAGTAATGGCTCAATTTCTTTGAGGCCATTACCAAGGCTAGCATTAATTTTTCCAGTGGAAGGTACCTTGTTTCCGCGTTAGCCAAAGTCTTGCTTACATAATAGACAGCCTTCTGCTCCCCTTTTTCCTCTCGGATTAGCACTGCACTGACTGCGTGCTCAGAGACTGCTAAGTATAAAAATAATTCCTCCCCTGGGACTGGGTTAGAAAGGACTGGGGTTGTGGTCAGGTACTTTTTCAGGTCGGCTAAGGCAGCTTCACATTCTTCCGTCCACAGGAAGTCTGTGGCTTTTTTCACCAGGTTAAAGAAGGGTCTGCACTTGTCTGAGCTTCTGCTGATGAATCGGTTCAGGGTTGCGGCCCTTCCAGTGAGCACTTGAACTTGCTTTGCCGATGTTGGACTCTGTAGTTCCAGGATGGCCTTGATTTGGTCTGGGCTGGCTTCAATGCCCTTTCTTGTTACCAGGTACCCTAGAAATTTACCTGACCCAACTCCGAAGGCACACTTCGAGGCGTTGAGTCGGAGCCGATATCGTTTGAGTATGTCAAAGACTTCTTTTAGGTCGGCAAGATGACCTTCTGATTTCTTGGTCTTTACGACCATGTCATCGATGTAAACTTCCACCGTTTTGCCAATCAGGTGTTTAAACATCTTTGTCACTAACCTCTGATAGGTTGCTCCTGTGTTTTTCAGCCCGAAAGGCATTGCCCTGTAACAGTACAGGCCTTTCGGGGTGATGAACGCGGTTTTCTCCTCATCTGGAGGGTACATAGCAATCTGGTGGTACCCTCTGTACGCATCTAAAAAACTCATCCTTTCATGTCCCGAGGTGGCGTCTACCAGTTGGTCGATTTTGGGTAGAGGAAAGCTGTCTTTTGGGCAAGCCTTGTTGAGGCTGGTAAAATCTACACAAACCCTCCACTTGTCATTCTTCTTTTTTACTACTACTGTGTTGGACAGCCATGTCGGGTACTGAACTTCTCGGATGGCCCTGGCTTCAAGGAGTCTGTCTACCTCCTCTTCCACTGCTTCGACGTGCAATAACGTCGGCCTTCTGGCTCGTTGAATCACTGGTTTTGCCGATCTGTCGACGTTCAGACTGTGGCAAGTGACCTCGGGGTCAATGCCAGGCATTTCATAGGGTGTCCAGGCGAACGCCTCTATGTTTTCCCTTAAAAAATCTTCCAGTTCCTTTTCCTCTTCTCTGGCTAAGCCGGAGCCGAGAAGAAAAAATCGTTCTTCGTCGCCCTCCTGGACGAGGATTTTCTTTAGCGCCTCTTCGCTTTTCTCGGTTGGTTCTTTCCCAACATCTTCCAGGACTTTTATGTCCTCATCTTCAACTTCTGCTTTCTTTGGCTCCCGTATACTACAGGTGGACTTTATTGCTGCCATGGAGCAATTTTTGGCTTGTAGTTGGTCCCCTCTGACTTCTTCAATCCCATGCTCTGTTGGGAACCGGAGTAGTTGATGCAACGTCGAGGGAACTGCCCCCATTGCATGCAACCACGGTCTTCCAAGGATGATGTTGTATGGTGAGGGTGTGTCAATGACCAGGAATTCTGTCCTGATCTTCTTAGTGCCGGCTTGTACCTCCAAGCTTGTTGCACCCAGTGGCCATGTCGGCGTTCCATTAAAGCCGACCATCGGGCCGCTGGATTGCTCTAGGTCATCGGGGTGAAGTCCTAGCTCTTTGTAACATCTGACGTACATGATATCACAGGAGCTGCCTTGGTCTATTAGGATGCGTTTTACTTGGCACTCCCCAACCTGGAGGGATACTACCAAGGCATCATTATGCGGATGTTGGACCAATTCTAGGTCGGCTTCGGTAAAGGCTATCATTGGCCCTTGGCATTCTTCTGGCCGATGTCTCTTGTTCCCAACTTGGTAGATATGCTGTAAATGTCTTACCCTCTGGGTTTCTCCTCTGACTTCGTTTTCGTTGACCCTTGAGTGGATCACATTGACCACCCTTGGTTCTCCTGCCTGTGGTAGCTGTGCTGGGGGAGGGGGTGCTGCTGGTGCTTGAGGCAACCTTGCCTGTTCTTCCCTTGTTCTGGCCTCATCGACCAGGTCCCTCAGGAGGCCTTGCCTTACTAGGTCCTCCAAGTGTGCTTTTAAGGCTCTGCAACCTTGAGTTGGATGCCCTTCTTCATTGTGGTAGGCGCAACGTCTGCCGACGTTTCTTCCCATGTATTCCCCTGGTGCTCTTTCCGGAACCCTGAAATATGGTTGATTTCGAATCCGATCCAAGATTTTATGGATTGGGATCCGGAATACCGTGGTTACCGCCTGTTTATTTCTTAATTCTATTTCTTGCCTGGTGGGTCCATTGTTGACTCGGCCTCGCTTTGGAGAGCCGTTTCCCTTTTCTTGCTTCACCTCTTTGTTTCCCGACGTATCTTCCTCGGCCCTGGCGTATTTCTCAATTCTTGCCATGAGTTCTTCCATGCTTTTTGGCAATGTTTTTGCCAAAGACTTCCGTAGTGGGCAGTCATCTTTCAGGCCGTTCTTGAAGGATACGACTGCTACTTCCTGGTTGCATTCAGGTATTCGGTTGAACACCTCGTAGTACCTCTTCGCATAGGCCCTGAGGCCTTCTTCTTTGGTGATTCGTAGAGCCATCAAAGCATCAACCCTCAGGGGTTGCAGCTTGTTGGTCACGAATCTGGCCACAAACATCTCGGCCAAGCCTTCCCATGTCTTTATACTTCCTTTTGGTAACTTGTGGAACCAATCAGATGCAATTTCCCCAAAGGACGAGGGGAATACTTTGCAGAGCAACGGCTCGTTTCCGCTATATAGTGCCATTGAATTTAGGTACAACCCAACATGAAAGTTCGGATCTGATTTACCGTCATAGATTTGAAACCTCGGCATACTGAATCTTTTGGGTGGTTCAAATTTGTCCAGTTCCGCCGAGAAGGCTGTCTTTGGTTTCACTGGGGAGTTTACCTCGGCTTCTCCATTCTGTTGCCTCCTCTTGAGGTAGTCCCTTAGGTCTTCCTTGCTCCTCCCTGGAGCTCGGCTGTCTCTGGATTTTAATCTTTTTGGCACACTGCTTTCGGCCTCGAGGTGGGTCCGTTTGGGTCTTTCTTCATGGGTTGTGTCAAAGTGGAGTATTTGCCCCTGAACATGTCGATGTTCTTTGGGGTCTGGATTCTTCATGTGTTGCGTCCTTCGGGACTCTTCTTGCCTCGGCTTTTCTCGCCCGACTTCCCTGGAAGGCCGGTGAGAGTGCCTTCCGCTCCTGGTATGCTGAGGAACCTCGGGGATTGTTTTTCTTCCGCCCTTTTGGGTATTGGTCGCTGGTATCGGCGTATCTTGCAGCGGGTATGGTGGCTGCATTACATTGTTTTGCATCATGAAGTTGACGACTGACTGAAGGTCTGCCAACTTGTCCGCCAATTCTTTTACTTCCTCATCCCTCCGTAGGCACCTGTCCCTCCATGTCTGGAGGTTATCTTCATTGTAGTACGTTCCTTGGTTTGTTCTTTTTGACGTGTCGCCTTCCAGGTTTACGTCGTTTTCCCTGTGGCCCTGGCCACGGGCTTCTGAATTGTGGTTGTCTTCTTCAATGTCGAGGCCAATTGGTCTGCCACTCCCAGTGGGAGCGTCATCCCCAATATTTTCCTGTTGTCCGTCAGTGGCCATCTATTCTTCCTTCGTTCCCACAGACGGCGCCAAATTGTGTGGGTAAAAATCTGACCACACTGCCCGTTTAGTGATCAGCAGCAAAGCACCGGCAGAATAGATGGCTCCAACAACCTGTAACAGAAAGGAAAAGCTCCGGCGGTGGTTCTTCCACCCGGGGGCACTCCGACGATCAAGTCAGTATGTTTCTCAAGGATAATCAAGTATTAAACTGAATACTCAAAGTATGAATTACATACCTTAGACCCACGGGGGTGCCTCTCTTTTATAATATACTTAATCCAAGTCCAACTAGAAATATGACTTCTGTGTACCCCAATCTTAGTACTTACTCTGGACTCTTTAGGAGATAGAGATAAACTCCCTAAGGGGTTTATCCTTATCTTAATTAAGTCCCCTCTTTGCTTCAGGACTCTTGTCCCTTATCTTCGGATTCCGATATCTTCGGAGATGACCTCGGCTTATCCGAGATTACCTCGGCTTAACTACCAGGGCACGTGGCACCTCGGCTGACACGTCGGCGTCACCATGCCACGTGTTGGTATTCAGAAAATATGTCCCCACAATTATTATTATTATTATTATTATTCAATCAATCAATCACTTTTTGTCTTCCATCTCTCCTATCTTTCTTTACATTTTCTCATATTTTATACATCAATCAATCAAAAAAATAAAAAATAAATAAATTATCCCAAAAGTATTTTCAAAATTCTTAATCAAATAAAATTTTCTTTTTCAAATCATAATTCAAAAATTTAAAAATAAAATATAATTCCACATTGAAATCATAATTCTAAAATTTAGCTAAACGAATGCTTATTCACATCTTCTCCATGGTATGGTTGAAATGGAGCTCATTAAGGTTGGTTTGTAAATGAGGTTGGTTTCGGATGGTGGTTATTTTTTTAGTGTTTTTGATTATTTTTATCTGAAGTTAAAAAATTTTGTTTAGAGTAGACTTTTTTAACTTTTGTGATAAAAAAAATAATTATAATTTAAATATAATATTTATTTTATTAATTTATTAATTTATTTTATCTTTTTATAAATATTTTAATCCCAAACCACTCCAGACTATTATGCCTCACGAGCGCAAAGGATTTGGATCCCCCTTCCAAAAATCCAATCTCCTGACCGTATGAAAGTTGAATCACAAGCGTTCACAACACTAACAAGAAAATCGAAAGGCCAAAATTAAAACATAAACAACTACGACGGTTTTCTTGCGAGACGGCGTGGTTAAATGGCCTGGCAATGACGGTGATGTGTTTATTCCCGTTTTCATAAGAATTGAAATTGATTTTCGTACATCATTACATATATACGACCATCAACCTCTAGTGGCCAAATATTGCATCAAACAATAAAAAAAATAATACATGCAAATTTAACTTTTAAATATTAATTTGATCTATGATGTTTTAACACTAAGCTGAGCTTGGACTTTAATCTTCGTAATTCCATGTACGTAATGGAAATTTTTTATTACATATTTAATGACTATGAAACATAAATGTAAAATTATAATTAATTTGAATTAAAAAAGATCATTGCAATTAGTACTGAATAATATAATGAAATCTCTCTATTACAAATACACAATTGAGAGGATCACAATCCGCTGAGCCTTTCATCTTTGTTGATTGAAAAATTAAAATAAATTGTATACTCTAATTTAGTTTTTTTTTTTTTGTTTTTTGTTTTTGTCAATTTGATATGAAAAAGAAATTCACATGATATTTTAAAAGATTTTACAAAAAAAATACCTCTCACTAACTTTTATTAAAAACATTTATTGTTGACCATTTATCTTCTAATTTTCAATTGGTATTGGACTGTTAGTATGGTTCGATTAGTTTTTATTAATATAACTCTACTTTTGAGTGAGTTTCAATATGGCCATTATGTCAACTCTTGTTTCAAAAATTAATTTAAAAAAAAACACATTTTTAATTTTCAAATTTTACTTTAACCTCTTAATTTCACTTAACTGTGGTTTGATTAAAATTAAAAATAACAACTAAAATATGTTTAATACTATAATAAAAAAATATATATTTAATCCAATTGTATGGGTGGAAAATATTCATCGTCTTCCGTATTCCTTGCTACCAAGCTGGGCTTGCTCTGATAGAACTTCGTTACATTGCGAATAAACAAAGGTAAGCTGCTAGGCAGGGGGGTTATCAGAAAACCCCTTCGACGGTCAAGTTAGCTTTTTGGGAGAAGAGAGAATACAAAACGCTGTAGAGAGAGAGAGTGGCTAAGGGTTGCTTGCCCCTCTAAGTTTGCTCATGCCTCCTTTACTAGGCTGGCTATGCAGTCCCAGATTGTGTACGCACTGCCTCTGTTGTCCTTTGCTGGACATGTGGCTGTACTGCCCTCTCTATTCCTTAGATGTGTATACGTAAATACTGCCAAACAGTATAGGCCAAACTGCCAAATGGTATTGACACACACCCTGAGCGGTTTCCTCTCCATTGGTCCACATGTCATACCTAACCGTGCTATACTTGGGTTCCACCAAAGATATTGCTTCTGATCATTCCAGTGTCGAACTAATCCATGCCGGCCTTCGGGATGGAGCTGCGCTCGATCAGTATTTTGGCGGACATTCTCTCAAGCTGGTCAGCCATGGGAATGCAAACAATTATCTCGGCTACACAGTGCGCCTATAGCATTCTATACATTCTCTGTGCCTACACTACGCCATGCCTAATCTACTCAATCTTGCGAAGTTGACATGGCCTTTACACCGTGACACTAAAAGATAGCCCGATCCTGGACCAGGGTCCGTGCTAATGTAGCCCGGCAAAGATAGCCCGTCCTAACACCAAACTCTACGTTGGTACAGATCAGCCCAACACTACATTCCGTGTTTTCCTGGCATGACCCAACACCATACCCTGTGTTGGTATAGCTTGGCCCATCGTTCAGTACAACTCTCTCTCTCAATTGCCCCTTAACCCCAACCGAGTTGAGCATGATTGAGATTAACCTTTCTGGCTGAGCTATAAATTCTGGCCGGTTTTGGAGACTTGTGTCCGTCGTCCTGTCACCTATCAATCAACCGTATTAACGACCCATCATGTCAGTGACATGTGGCGTTCCTCTAAAGGCTCGTGCAGCTCCACAGCTGCCCCCACTATCTTCGAAATTTGAAAGGTTGGTGCCTTTTGGGTTTTCGTCCATAAATAGGCTATATAGACACCCCTTCGTCCACTCCACTATTCATCTTCTTCACTAAGAAAAACCCTAGCCTCCTTACAGCTCGTACCGCCGTCGTTGTCGTCGTTCCGTGCGTTCCACGCCACTCTTCTTGTACCAATCGATTCGTCAACCCCTGCAGAAGCCCTTTTCCCTATTGGATCGAAGCTCTAGCCATTCCGGGTGAGTTTTTTTGAATCTTTTCAGTTTATCTCTTATGTGTTCTTTGTGTTTTTCCTTTTTCTTCTAGTTTCTAAGTTGTTAAGCCTCTGTCAACACCTTCTTTGGTGTGGAACTGGTAAACATTTATAGAAATTAGGCAAAACCAAAAACATATATAGGGCCTTCGTGCCTTTATCATTTTTAGTTTCAATATGTGACTTCGGTATTTAGGATGAACAATATGAATTCTGGGAAAAACCGAGCATGAGTTCGGTTTTTAATCCAAAAAATGATCAAATGGGGCAAAAGCCTTGTTTTTGCTCCTTAAAATTGGTTAGAACCGCGCTAGATGAGACGTAGGGGTGCTAGACTAGGGCTGAGATAAAACACTTAGGCTTCAGACCCAACAACCCACCTAACACCCAAATGACCGAGCAAAGAATAACTTTAATTTTGATAGCCGAACAAAAACTCCTGTCGTGCTAACCATGCACTTACTTTTTTCTAACATTGCAGAACGGACTAGGATCGACCAAGCACACTTTAACATTGCAAACTGGTGATGCTCGCATACCAAGCAACCATCCAGCCAAGCAATAAATTAGTTTTAGTGGTCAAAATAAAACGGAGATAAACAGGGATGTACCGATTTATGGTCAATTCGCCTGGGGCTATCGCCGAGCTCCATAAGGGAGTTCAACATTCCGGATGATGTTCACTTTGAGCTGGCCAAGAAAGGTAATACTCCTTGGGGTAGATTGGATGTCTGCCCCTTCACTGTCATGTCCATAGTAGAGGGAGGCCTCCGTTTCCCGGTCCAACCCCTAGTCTGCGAGTTTTTGAGGTAGACTAGGTTATGTCCAACCCAAGTGTCCAACAACAATTATAAAATAATAAATAGTGTCGCCGCACTAAACCGTATCGTCAATTTAAATCTTGGTCTAGCCGAGATATTTCATCAATACACACTTAGTAAAAATAAGGGCGACTTTTGTTGGTACCTCAAGGTCAGGAAGGGCCGAGCAAAACAAATACAAAGCACGCCGGACAAGGAATTGAACGATGAAAACTTTCTGTGGGTGTCTGGAAATTATGAAGCTATTGAGGCACCCATACCGAGCCGGTACATAAGAAAGGATTTCGGGGACGCTAGTGAGCAAAGGAGCACGGTTATGCTTTTCTTTTGCTTGAACATTTGTGTCGGGCTAACATTCTTCCATTATGTGCAGACTATAAACACTTGGTGGATAACTACTCTCGCATCGATCAACAAGTTATTAGAACTCCGCTACAACATCCAGAATGCGGGTGTCATAAACTACTCGCACACAAATCGAGCTACCGGTACAGTGCGCCGTGCAAAAGTAGGGTCACTGATTTCTTGCGTGCCCTTTCTCCAGAACCTGACTCAACTCTTCCTGAGTTAATTTTGGTGCCCTTGACAGCTGATCAAGAAATGGCAATGATCAGAGCCATTAAATCCATGATCACTGCTGGGCTGGACGAGTCTTCGCAGCAGGCTAAGGGAGCTGAAGGTCAATCTTCACAAGAAGTTGGACTGATGTTAGCGTTGCCCAATGAGCGCGGAACTTCTAGCTCGAGGAAGAGGACAAGACAACCATCAACTGAGCAACACCTCGTGGATGAAGATTCTACTGAGCTGGCTACTACCAACTAAGGAGAGCAGACCGAACAGACCATCACCGAGCAAACTGTCCGCACTACTGCCCCCCCTCAGTGTGGTCACCCGAGCTGAAGTATAAAGGTCGGGCTGTAATCATTACTAACTCCGTTTATGCTAACAAGGACGTTTCGCTTGGTTTTAACCTGACCGAAGGCTTGCTTCTTTCTGTGGACATGAAAAGGCATGAAGAACTATCCGACCTGAAGGTTCTTAGGTCGGCTTTAAAGTCTATTGTTTTGGTAAGGAAACTTGTCTCTTTGGTGCCAAGTCATAGCTCGGTTTCGATGTATTGACTTATTCTTTATTGCGGGCCGCGTAGAAAAACTACGTTGCCCACGATGGCATGATTGCTATTCGGCAAAGTCTTCGTGAGGCCATAGCGGATAACAATGCCAAAACGGTCGAGCTTGAGAAATTGAAGGCTCTCATGCGGTAATATAATTCGAGCTGGACCAACTAGCCGAGCAACTCTCGAAGGCGGAGAAAAATAAACATAAAGAGGTTTAAGCCAAGAAGGTGAGGTATCTCGTTGAGCTACAGAAGCATCGAGCCACCCACAAAGTCGAGCTGAAAAAACAAGCTGCTAATGCAGAGGACCGCGGCTACGCGGAGGGGGAGAGAGTTTATGAACTGCTTGTGGAGGGCATGAAAGACATATTCTTCCAGTACGGTTGGAAATTGCCGTAGAGAAACTTAGCCAAACACTAGAGTCTGACATTTTCAAGAATCCCACGCCTACCTTTATCCCTCCATATATACAAACTTACGCTGCCGCCGTGTAGAAAAAACTGATTGAGGCAGCTCAAGAGGCTAGCATGACAGAGGTCCCGGCTCCCCAGTCAACTAACAACACGCTGCTACCGACCATTTCTGAAGAGGCATCTCCGGGCAGTGACCAGGCCGAGCTAGATGCTGATTTGGGCCTTGGGACTGGAGCAGAGAACATGCTAAATGTGGCCGATGAGGATGTTGTTGATCCAGTCGATGCCATAAACTTAGAGTAGGGCTTTAGCTAGAATCCACTCTTTCGTCTATATTTCCCTTTGTGCTTTTGATGTAACCGGGCCACAAGCCCCTCATTTTGTAACTGAGCTTAAGTATCAATGAAGATCTTTCAGCTTTTTTTTCTCATTTCTTGCATTTGGCTTCTTTTACTGCTTTGTTTGATTGAATACAAGACTAACTTCCATTGTAGCCAAGATAAAAATTGCTTGCTCGAATCCAAATATGAGACATAAACTTTTTTGCGCTGAGCTGATTTCTGCTTTGATGGGGTTGCATAAGTGTGTTAAACAACTTCCGACTTGATAAACAAACTAGTTCACAGTTTGGAAAACACAACTCTTTCCCTGGTTAGAAAATTCAATTTCGGCGAGACGAGCAAAATCAGCTCGGTGCAGACTATTAAATTTGTGAAATACACCAACTTTCTCCCTAATGAGCAAAATTGGCTTAGGGAGACGAGCAAAATTAGCTTAGTGTAGCTTATTAAAGTTGGGGAATACACTAACTTTCTTCCCGGTGAGTAAGTTTAGCTCGAAGTTAATTAGCTCGGTTTCAAATCGCAAGTTGGGCAAAACACTAACTTTCTTCCCACGTGAGCAAAATTTATCTTGGGAAGTAATGAACAAAATAAGCTCGAGGAAGTTGAGCAAAATCAGCTCAGATTAGATGACCACAATTGGGAGAACACTAACTTTTCTCTCAAGTGAGCAAAAATCAGCTTGGTGGAGGATGAGCAAAATTAGCTTGGAACGGGTGACTACAATTGGGGATAACACCAACTGTCTGCGCGACGAGCAAAGTTAGCTGGAGGAGGTGAGCAAAGTCAGCTCGGTCTTATGTCACAGGTTGGGTAGAACGCTTACTTTCTGTACAGTGTGCTATATTAGCTGAGGGGCAATTGCCCCTAGTGCCCAGTTGCACAATGCAATACTTTTAATTTAAAGAGTTTATATGAAATGCCATAATACGAAGAAAAATAAAAGGATTCTTTACATTGCTCATCAAACATTATAGATAACGCCAAAGGGCCATATGTTTGAATAAAGAGGTATGCTTAGTAAGGGAAAAAGAATTACATTTCAGAAGTAAAACAGCTTGAGGTTGGCCACATTCTATGGTCTTGGAATAGCTTTGCCGTCTAAATCTTCTAGATGGTATGCCCTTTTGCCAGCAACGCCAGTTATCTTGTATGGCCCTTCCTAATTTGCACCAAATTTTCTTTCTCCAGGGACCAGAGTGTTGCCCATTACTTTCCTTAAGACCCAGTCCCCAACTTTGAATAGATGCGGATGCACGGTTTTGTTATATTTCTTGGAGAGCTCTTGCCGGTAGGCTGCGATGTGAATTAGCACCCTTTTTCTCATTTCTTCGACAAGGTCCAATTCCAGGGTAATAGCTTTGCCGTTCAAGTTTGGCTCAAATCTTTCAGATTGGATGGTTGGCATGTCGATTTCTAGTGGTACGATTGCCTCCATGCCATAAGCCAGGGCAAATGGAGTGTCTTTAGTGGAGCGTCTTGGGGTAGTTCGGTATACCCATTACACTTTGGGGAGTTCTTCAACCCACCTCCCTTTATCTTTCTCATGTAGCTCCTTCAATCCATCCAAAATAGTCTTGTTTGAAGCTTCTGCTTGCCCATTTGACTGGGGATAGGTTGACGTGAAATTGTAGAACTCGATCATCAGTTCTTTACAAAATCCTCTAAACAGTTTCCCATTAAACTGCATGCCGTTATCCGAGATGAGGGCCTTTGGGACTTTGAACCGAGTAATGACATTCTGCCAGACAAATTTCTTCATGTCTTTTTTCCTTGATGGTTGCTAATGGCTCAACTTCCACTCATTTGGTGAAGTAGTCAGTAGCAGTGATGAAAAACTTGCAATTGCCCTGAGTCATTGGAAGAGGTCCCACTATATCTAGCCCCAAGAGGGCAAACGACCAAGGACTCGTTAAGGGAAGAAATTATCTGGCCAATTGGTCGATTTGGGGATCAAATTTCTGGCATTTCTCACATTTCCTTACATACTTATGTTTGTCGGCTTGCATGCATGGCCACTAATATCCTTGAGAAATTGCTCAATATGCCAGCGATCTTCCTCTAATATGGCTGCCACATCTGCCTTCATGAATTTCAAATAGGAAAGGTTTGACCTTACTGGGATGGACGCATTTCAAATACGGCCCAGTGAAGGATTTTTTGTACAAGGCGCCAGATGTAGAGAGCCAAAACCGCTCTGACTTGGCCCTTATCTTGTTGGCTTCCTTCTTCAGCAGGCATGGCTTGATCTTTGAGGAAGGTTATGATGGGGTCCATCCAAGATGGCTCTAGATTGGTACAGAGCACTTCGGGTGCCTCAAGCTCTTCGATGTTGGGTCGAGGCAAGAACTCAATCATCAAAGGGTTGGGAAAAGTTTTTTCCATGGATGCCAAGCTGGCCAATTCATCCACTTGACTATTTTCTTTGCAGTCGATTTGCTCTATTCTTATAGCGGCAGACTTTTTGATCTCAATGCGTACCAGCGCTTGGTACTTGGCCATCATTTCATCTTTAGTTTCGTATTACAACATGTTTGGAGTCGTGAATACCATAAGCTTGGTTGCCTTCATTTGCAGAGTGCTTTTTAGGCTGACTAGGAGGGCTTCATACTCTGCCTCATTATTGAATGCTAGGAATCCCAGTGTGATAGCATGCTCAATGGTCAGTCCATCTGGCGAAGTTAACACAATCCCTAGCCCGGTATTGTGTCTATTCGAGGCCCTATCAACAAAAAAGTTTTCACATCTCGCCAATGCATAATTTCCAGTAGTCAAACGGATTTTGAGAATTTTGCAAGTCTAAGGTTCTGGTCTCCTTCATGTGCAGTTTTCCTGCTTGTGTGTCTATCTTGGTGTTCAGTAGGTCGGCTGTTTTTTCTACCGTCTTCTCATCATTATATTACCTTTCCATAGTTTACACCTCACCTCTTTCTAGTGGCATTGAGACCATTGGCTGTGCTAAATCCGCACTAGCCACTTCTTTCTGCTCAGTTTCATGAGCCAAATCTATCAGGCAGACAGGGTAGGTGCCTTCGGCAAATTCCACCACAAAGTCAGTTAGGGCTTACGCTTTGATTGATGTTCGCAGCTAGAACTTGATGTCATATTGCCCTAGCTCAACCGCCTACTTCAAGATTCTACTAGAAGAGTCTGCTTTCTCAAAGAGCACTTTTAGTGGGAAATTGGTCAACACCACAATCGTATGAGCATGAAAATAGTGGGCTACTTTTCTGGAAGCCATCATCAATGCTAGAGCTAGTTTCTCTAGTGGCACATATCTTGATTCATTAGAGAGCAATATCTTGCCGACATAGAAGATGGGGATGTGCTGTATTCCCTCAGCTTGAACAAGCACTGCGCTCACTGCGTATTGAGAGACAGCCAAAAAGAGATAAAGCTTTTCTCTAGGCTTAGGGGTGACCAAGATAGGGTCAAAAGATAGATACACTTTCAAGTTGGCCAAGGTGCGGTTGCATTCTTCATTCCAAAAGGATTTTAAGGTTTGGAAGAAAGGCCTACAACAATTTGATGACCGATTAATGAAGCTATTCAACATGGCTGCTATTCCGGCAAGATGTTGCACGCCCTTTGTTGAATTCGGCCGCTCAAGCTCTTGTATCGCTTTGATTTGCGAGGGGTCAGCCTCTATTCCTCGATTTGTAACCAAGAAGCCCATAAATGTTCCACTCCCCACGCCAAAAGCACACTTGGAAACGTTCAAGCGCAGTTTGTGGTGCTTGAGTATGGCTAACATTTCAGCTAGGTCAGCGAGGTGCTAAGACTCATTCTTGCTCTTCACAACCATATTGTCGACATAGGCTTCCATAGTACAGCCAAGTAAAGGGGCAGACATTTTGGTCACAATTCTTTGGAAGGTTGCCCCAACATTCTTGAGGCCAAAGGGCACCTTATAACAGTACAAGCCTCTTGTCGTGGTGAAGAATGTGATTTCTCGGTCTGGTTCATACATGGCTATTTAGTGGTAGCCGTTGTATGTATCAAGGAAGGTAAACCTTTGGTGACCAGTGGTAAGATCCACTAACTAGTCAATTCGTGGAAGTGAAAAGCTATCTTTGGGGCAAGCTCGGTTGACTATTTTGTAGTCGACGCATACTCGCCATTTCCCATTCTTTTTCCGTACTACCACTGTGTTAGAGATCCATTTGGGGTATTGCACCTCTTCGATTGCCCCAACCTCCAACAAGTTTTTGACTTCCTCTGCAACCACCTCGGCATGGTGTAAGGCCAAGCACCGAGTTCTCTGTTTGACCGGCCAAGCGTTTGGAAAGACGTTTAGTTGATGGCAAATGAAGCTTGGATCGACGCTAGGCATATCGTAAGGCGTCCACGCAAAGACTTCAATTTTGGAGACCAAAAAGTTCACATATTTCATCTGCTCGGTGCTGGACAATGATGAACCCAAGAGAAAGACTTTGCCCAGATCATTCTCATCAATCCGAACCTCCACTAAATGTTCTACTGATTTTTCCTTGCCTTTTCTCCCCACATCTTCCAAGACCTTTTTCCCCTGGCCCCTCTATCATTTGGACAAAGCCTTTAGCAACCCGATTGCCATTCATTGTGACGAAACATTGTTTCGACATTACTTGGTCTCCTCAAACCTCTTTAATTTTCCCTGTTAGGGCAATGAAGTGCATGACTTGGTGATAAGTTGAAGCCACTACTTGCATGGCGTGCAACTAACCCCTCCCCAAGATCAAGTTGTAAGTTAATGAAAACTTCAACACCCAAAACTCCACTTGCTTCGTGACTGACCCCGCCTTGACTGGCAATATGATCTTCTCGATCGGCCATTCCGATTGTGAGTTGAAGCCAACCAAAGGGGAAGTTTCTGGAGCTAAGTCTTTGTTCTCTAACTTTATTTGCTTAAATGCGTTATAATACATGATCTCGACCGAACTCCCTTGGTCGATTAAAATTCTCTTGATGTCAAAGTCCTTGACGCATAGGGTTACAACTAAGGCATCGTTGTAAGGGGTTGGAATTCTTTTTACGTCTTTGCTTGAAAAAGTCATGATGTCTTGTATCTCAGTCTTCCCCTTCTTCACAGCGGGCTGAACGGATAGCACCTCCCTCATGTGCTCAACATTCTTAATCATTCCTCTGAGCTCGCATACTCGCACCGGCTCAATGATTCTGTGAATGAAGTTGATAACTCCTTGGGGCACGACATCCAGGATGGCTAACCCATTTGGCTCAGCTTGCCCTTGAGGGGTTGGCCTCATGCCGTTGTCAATGTACTAGTCTAAGTGCCCGCCGCAACCAGCTCCTCCAAATGTTGTTTCAATGGCACGCAGTCCTTCGTGTGGTGCCTCCTTTCTTCATGATAAGTGTAGTGATATCTTGAGTTATAACCGTTCTGAGCATGCCTCAATTTCACTGGCCACTGGACAAATGGCTCGCCTCGGATCTCACTGAGAATGCAATACATTGAAATTTTGAAGATAGTGGTAATGCTGGTCTGTGCCTTTAATTTTCTCTTGGTATCTTTATCCACATTGCAAGGAGCGTTAGCCTGGTTATTCCCATGACCCTTATTTCTATTATTGCGGCCAGCACTAAGGTGTTGTTCTCTGGCTCGGTTATTGGGGCGGTTATCCTCCTGCCCCACCGAGTTAACCTTCCCAACTGCACGTCTGTCTGCTACCACCAGATTTGCCTTCTCGGTGGCCATGGCGGTATCATCCTTAACTCAGATGTGTTCGTTAATCTGCTGCATTAATCTGTGGTATCATCCTTAATCCATAGGGGCGGGTTCGGGTCGTGACAGAGTGGTATCAAAGCACGAGTTAATAACTCACACACTTGTCCAAAAGAGTAATAAGCGTCTAGAAAAGATCTAGGATGCATTCATGTGATAAGTATGAAATTGGAAGCATTGAGAACATGCTTAAATGTTTTGATATGAATAGTTATGTGTTAAGTTGTGATCTGCTTGCATTGCAAATTATTTGAATACGTATGTTCTTTAGTATAGGCATACCTATGAATCTTTGGTATAAAGTATAATGCAAGTTTAATCAAATGTTGAGAACATATGATTATATGAGATATGAATTGTTGCACTAATGTGTACAACAAGTTTGTTTTGCTTTAATGCACAAATATGAACATATGAACCATGAAAAGTTGCTTATGTGCATTCGACTCTGGAAATGGGTGTCCATGTGGAATATGAACATGATCTAAGAGTATAATGATTTAGTAAGTGTTCAGCATGCTATACCTGATAAGTATGCAATTATCTGTTACGTATGTGATTGATTGTGTCCTGACGATACATAAAATGAGAATATAACAACGTGCGAATGTACCCATGTGTATCTGTGTTTATTTTTGTATTGGGCATCCCAGTGATTGGCAAGGTTTAATAAGAATTTGTGTAGAGTGTGGATAAATTAAGAGCATGCGAGCTGGAAGGCTCTTCCATAGCCCGACTTGATAGACTGGAAAGAATAGTATAAGAAATGGCCGAGATCTTAAGACAACAATGCCAGTTGCCACTACGGTAAGAACCTTTGCCACCACTAGTGTAAGAAACATTGAGGGGTTTGTTATCGGATTTCTGGGGTTTGTTATAGGTGTGGCGAAATGGACCATATGGTGAGGAATTGTCCCCGGACTGAACGAAATATGAATAGATCTTCTGCCTCAGCTAGATCCGCACCAATGGTAGGAATTGCTAATCAGGATAGAGTAATTACACTCATCCCAGAAAGCGCTTAAAATACTACGACCGTTATCCCAGGTATCTATACTGCTTATAAACGAATGCTTACGTGTTGATTAATTTTGAATTAGTACATGTGTACATCTTCGCTTGGGATATTAATTGATTCGGATCGGCATCTTCTTTCGTATCTGCTGCATATGTATCTAGACTGGTTAGACCCACAAGCTCGAGACTGTATTCATTGAATATATATGCTCCATTTGGGAAATTTGTGAAATATGTATTGGGATATCGATTAACTCTGCACATGCACATGTACATCTAGACCTATGCTCAGGGTGATTGTTATATTACTGTCTTCAATGACTAAACCACTGGAATTATGACTCTGTGATTGTATGACTGAGTTGAGCACCCCAAATAGCGAACTCTATGAATTGCGAGATCACGTATCTTGATTGGTAGAAAATTGACTAGATTATGTGACTATATTAAGCTTGACTCAGAAACCTACGCTTTTGTGACCAATTTGGAACCTTGTTTAATGTGTTATTGTGCGCCATATATTTGCATATAAGACTTGTTTGGGAACTACTGCATCGATTATGGTACATACCTCCTGATCTGAATAGCTGCATGCTTATGCAACTACCCTCGATTTTATGAAGGCGATGCCATATTGTACATGATTTGAAATACTTTGATATGAACAGTTGTGAAACTAGTAACCATGTACCTAAGCAAATCGAGTATGCCTTACCACTACAACAAGTTGGGTCATGAATGACGAATTTTTTTTGTCTTTAAAGAGCTAATTTCGTCACTATAGATATTTGTGAGGAAATATTTTCGTCACCAGTTTCGTCATTGAATGTTTGTCACTAAAAACCAACGTGACGAAAAATAATTTCGTCACTAATGAAATTACTTCAGTGACGAAATTTTTTGTCACCAATAAAACAACATTTTGTCACCAAAAATTCTCATTTTCGTCACCAAATAGTTATTTAGTACCATATTTATAACTTTAGTTGACGAATAAATTTGTCACGCATGTTGATCATTGATGAGGAAATAAGTTCGTCACAATAAGATGTAAAGATGACGAAATTTTTCGTCTTCAAAAGTCATAATTTTGTCACCAATAAAACAACATTTTGTCGCCAAAAATTCTCATTTTCGTCACCAAATAGTTATTCAGTACCCTATTTATAACTTTAGTTGACGAATAAATTTGTCACGCATGTTGATCATTGATGAGGAAATAATTTCGTCACAATAAGATGTAAAGGTGACGAAATATATTTCGTCACAAATATATATTTACGTGACGAAATTTTTAGTCACCAAACAACAAAATAAATAAAAACTTTCATATATAAACTATAGTAAATTTTGTCACAAAAAAAGTTTATTAGTGACGAATAATCACTTTGTCATAATAACAAGTACAAATGACAAAACAAATTCGTCACTAAACTTTTCCATATTTTATATTCAATTTAAATTATTATTTCACAAATATCCCTGCTTATATCCCAATAGCCTTTTAATTGTACTAAGAAATCCACTAGCTATTATACATCACACCACACAAAAATTCACTAAACCATTTATATTATAAATCAAAATATATCCATCAAACAACTTTAATAATAATCCATTAAGTATCACAAAAAAACCATCAAAGCAAATCCCAAAATGAACTAACGTGGAGTTCAAAAAAAAAAAAAGAAGTCAACACTCAATCTTGATTTGCATCTACAACTAAGCATCAGTTTAGGAAAAAAAATTCAACAGTTGATCTTCATTTGCAAGTATGCTTCCGAACGTCATCAAAACCAATCTGCAAAGAAAATAAACAAGGCAAACATTAATATATTATCAATTACATCTAAACTCATATATAAATAATTTTATTTTATAAACCAATTTAGTAGAAATGCATATAACAATTCAAAACTTCAAAGAGTTGAGGTGATCCTTTTTTTTTTTTTTTTTTTTTTTTGATCGGCAAAGAAAACTTTATTGATGAAGCACGTACAGGGTACAATGGAGAACATCAATAAAGAGGAGCTAAGAGCTAGAAGAAGCTCAAACCTCTAGTTGGTGAGAGACCAACAAAAAGAGAAATCAAAAAACAATCAACAAAGCTAAGAGCAAAACTGCAGCAGACACAAAACAAAGAATTGCTACCAAAACACTGCAGAGCATTGCAAAAGACTTCAACCGAGGCAGATTATCACTGCACTGAACAAGCATACTTCAGATTAACACTGCACTGAACAAAACCAACTGCAGAGCATTTCACAAGAACAAGCATACTTCAGCCTACTTTAACCAACTGCAGAACCACCACCCAGGGCATTTTCCAAAACACTGCACTAAACAAAACCAACTGCAGAGCATTTCACAAGAGCAAAACTGAGGTGATCCTTGATGATAAAGCAACACGGAAATGGAGACTTAGTTGATGAGATGTATTACAAGCAACTGGTGGGTAGTTAAAATTTGTATCATGTCTGTACTGGACAAGAGATTTCCCACATTAAAATTTGTATCTAGGAATTAAGACAACAAAATAGTCAATACAAGCATAACTTCTCATTTATAAACCTTCAACAATAGTTAAAATTTGTATCATGTCTGTACTGGACAAGAGATTTCCCACATAATGTTACCCCTTTAATTGTCTTTAGCAACCAGAGAAAATGATCATTTATCAAAAACTGAAGTCCAGATAAACTTGATATTAAGCAACAATATCAATTAGCAAATCCATGTTCATAGCTTGTTAAACTTTCTAGATTCCTCATGATTCATAAATAACAAAAGTATGAATCGGCAGGTGGAAAAAATGGATCCATGAAGTCAACTCTAATAAATTGGGACAAAGGCTTGTTGAGATGTAGAATGGGCAATATAATAAGAAGCAAATAAGAATAAGAAAAACCATCCGCTTCACACATGCAATTATCAGTATAAACAAAAAGAAATACAAAATATATGTGTTAGTGCATAAAAAGCCATCCCTCATGTCCTTTTGTATATAAAAAGTTAAGGGGGAATTACTTAACAGTTGCACACAAAAAAAAAAAAAAAAATTACAAAAACATTGGGGGTACAAATGATTATGTGATGGGGTGTAAGTAAAAAACTATGCGACTGCAAATCTCACTTGCAACCCTCCATATTTGGGGTTTTTTAATTTTTTTTTATCTGTCCAACTGGTAAGTAACTGCCCCAAAAGTTAATACTCTTACTTTATGTGATGCATTTCACATACATAAATCAAAATTAAACCAGAAGATCTCAGTCTCATGATCAAAGATGGGCTCTATATGTTACGGCTAAAATTGTCCAGAATGAAAGATAAAAGGAAAAACAATTAAGCCAAATGATTTGTAAATTTACCTTCAAACCTGCGCAACCTACTATTTTGTGACTACAGTGATAGCATCTGGGTGGCGAGCAACTTAGAAACAGATTACATGTAATATCCATAAAGTAATGAGAATAACAGCTTTCTTCAGAAAAACAAGTAAGGATTGAGAGGTGAGGAAACTAGATAGGCTAACCTCAATGGCACCTTGCTCGCTAGGAATAAATTCAAGCTTGTCTTCAACATCTGCCAAAACCTCTTGGAGCACATCAACCAATGATTCATTCCTAACAACAACTAATTGAGGTTTGAACGTCTTGACCTACACGATGAAAAATGTTTTATCAACAAAGTTTCTGCAGTGAATAAAAACCTATATCTAGTGCATGACTTGTGATGAAACAATAATGAGAACAGAACCAGGTATGCAATTTATTAAGAAAAGGGTTGGCACTTGTAGAAGCCATTGCTGGATCATGTTAGCTTCAAGAGAATGTCTTTTTTATAAATGGAATAAATAGTACTTACAAATTAACAATAGAAGAGCACAAATCATTACGTATGATAACTGTCTATTAGAAATGCTATGGCCAATTTCTTGAAACTCTTTAATCTACTAGGTTTGGACTCTATTCCACTTTTTTATTCCTTTTTATGCGTGCACTGCAGGAATTTAATGACATATATGCAACTCCATGTAGCAGCTAAAGTTAGTTTCTGTATGAAAGCTTATCAAATCTAAGAGACTCAATTGACAGATTAAGGGACTAGCCTTTTAGGAAACATTTGTTTGGGCTCTTAGAGGGTGGGACTGATTAACAATCTAGGGGCCCCACCAAAATCATGTCTGGTTGTGATAAAATACCATGGGACTACAATCCCCCTCAAGGGAGAAATTAGCATTCCCATGGCAGGGTTGGGATTGCTAATCCAATCTCATGGGATTGAATGTGAAAAGACTATTTTGCCCCCAATTTACAAAAATAAGAAAGCCACTTTTTATGTAATGAGGACTAACCAAGTAATAGCACCACACTAGTATACAAACAAACAAACAAAATCTCCCATGTCTATATATGTGTTTTTTTCCATTCCACCCTGGATGAGGTGTAAGATTAGAGCAGCATCCAAAGTTATGTTCTGGATAAGCTTGCTACTCACTTGATAACATTTTATTGATGCAAGAGGTTGTTAGAGTTTATCACAGAAATGAAGGACCAACAAGGTGTGTTCAAAATTGATTTAATCAAGGCCGATGGCTCTGTAGATTGGAATTTGTTATTGGTATCTATGACACATGGGATTCCCTGCTCAGTTTGTTGGCTGGATTAAGGTGTGCATTTCCACTGTTATGTACTCAGTAGTAATAAATGGAGAATTAGTTGATTATTTCCCGAGCAAAAGGGGGTCCAAGGCAAGGTGATCCTATGTCCCCCTACTTGTTTCTCAATTGTGATGGAGTGTTTCTATAGAATGCTGCAGCAAAGAGTGAGAGAATGTGGTTTTACTTTCCATTGGAAATGTTAGGTTCAATTGGCATTTTCTGATGATCTATTCATTCTATGTGAAGCTAACAAGGGCTCTTTCCAAATCATTAAGAGTATGTTATCTCAGTTCCATCTTCTATCTGGCCTACAACCTAATCTTCAGAAACATAAGTTTTCTTTTTCCCTTCCTCTGTGGAGTTAGTAATGAATCTAACTAAGTCTGATCTTTTATCCATTTTGCCAATACCATAAGGGAAATTGACGGTTAATTATTTACTGTTTCCTCTGATTTTCTATAAACTAAAAGCTGCAGAGTGTGAGCAACTTAATAAAAGAATGATGAATAGAATCAACAGTTGGACAACTAAATTTATGTCTTATGGTGGTAGGCTCCAACTTGATCAATCTGTTCTTTTCAGCAGCATATAAGTTTATTGGTCCTTCGTTTTTATCCTTCCTTAGCAAATCTTGAAAGAAATAGAAGCCATTACGAGAGACTTCCTTTGGTTAGGGGTTGAAAACCACTTAACATATGCTAAAGTAAGTTGGGAACAAGTTTTCTGTCCAAAAAATGGGGGAGTTCTGTGAATTAAATCAATCATTCATTAGAATCAAGCTACAACTATGAAACTTCTTTGGGCTACATGCAAAAAGTCAAATATCCTATGGGTAAAGTGGATTCACACATATATTATCAAATCTAGATGCTTCAGGACTATGCAAGTCCCTTCTAATGTGTCTTTGACAGTGAGGAAACTTTTCAGTTTAAGAAGAGAAGCTATACCCCTAATTAAGAAAGTAATTGGCAATGGAGAATCCACCTTCCTTTGGCTTGAGAATTGGCACTCTTTGGGACCACTGTACCTGAGAGAAAAGAACAGATTGAGAGAAAAATATATACAAATGTTTAGAAGCCAATTTCAGATGGAGATGGAGAATCCACCTTCCTAATGACAGCAAGATTGAGAGAAAAATATATACATGATGTTGTTTCTAAAGTTATAGCTCATTTCTCCAGACTTCCTATATTCTTTAATGTCTTTCCATTAACAATAGAGTGATGAAAATATGTCTGACATACTGGTGTATTGAGTCAAAGTCAGATTGCTTATTCATAGTAAAGTACATTTCCAAATGTTTAGAAGCCAATTTCAGATTAGGAACTTACACTATAAAATATCACTAGCAATAACCAAATCCCAATCCATCAAACAATTGAGCAAAGTTAAAAGAAATACAAACGAGGCGTCTACTATACCTATCATGTCATATTGTTCATTCCCTAAGTCTAATTTTACAATGAAAAAAAAATTAAAAAAATTCCACCAATCATGAGAATGAAGGTCAAAAGCATCAAATCTTATTGATAGTCCTCACCAATATTTTCTTGGATCTATCTTCCTTATCGTATGAAAGAGAAAAAGAACTCACGCTTAATGTGAGGAAGGACGGGAGAAATTCCATTAACTCTACAATTATGAGCTATGTTCTCTGCAATTTCTTGATCATCATAGTCTGAGGTAGTGATGTCAAATTCCCTCTTTACTTTGTTTATTTGTGTCTTCACACCATTATGTCCATTAATTCCAATCACTTTACCTTACTAAAAGAGATGTCGGTGTAATTACACTAAAATTATGGGGCTTATTATTTCTTTTCTTTCATTATTTTATTTTATTTTTTCAGATCTTAGGAGAATTGATCCATTCTTTTATTAGTTTTACATGAACAGAGGAGCATTAGCCAATTCAACAGCTGATCAATACAACAAAGTGAAAATTCAATAGTATTGATCAATAATTGATGAAAGTAAAATTGAAAGATTGGATTAGTACCTGAAACAATCCCTAAAATCCCAAGACTCTCTCTCTCTCTCTCTAAAAACCCATATTTCTGTCTCTACAAGCTAAAAGGGATCAACTTTCCACTCAACATTCTCTTCTCTTTCTCTTCTTATTCAATGGAAATGTTAAAACACTCATTTTATTTTGACTATATAAAGCAACCAATCATCAAAACAGAGATAACCTATTTGCCTAAAAACTTAAGGAGTAGCTATATTGATCTTGATCATTTGCAGAGGCAATTGCCATTTTTGTAACAAAGCTTTTATGCAATCCATTTTGACCCTAAACCCTTTTAACATAACATAACATAACATAGCAAAGTCCCAAGAAAATAAATAGAAGTAATTCAATTTCATCTTCCACATGAGAAATCAAACCTAACAATTTCCAAATGCATCAGAATTCACAACTGATTTAAATCCATAGCTTTAAACAACATTGAGTTAAAATTTCCATGAATCAAAGCAACAACTCTGTGAAGCTAACCGTATTTTCTGCTGATTGATGCGTAAGTCTCTTAGACAGGTTTCGCCAACTGCAAAAGAGTACCAAAAACTCTGTGAAGCAACAACTCTGTTTGGAAGTTGAGAAAGTGACGAATAGATGAATTTGTAAACACACACAGAACAAGAGAGAAAGAGAGAATGAGAGAACGAGATAGAGAAACTCACCACGCCGGAGAACCACCGTGGTAACGCCGACGGAGATTGCCGTCGCTAGATCGTTGCCTTTGCAAAACCTATGGAGATTGTTGCCTTCGCTGCTATGTGAGAATGAGAATGAGAAACCGTGAGAGTGAGATTGAGAAAGAGAACCCTAACTTGTGGGGATATGGGCGGGTACCCATTCCCGACCCATCTCCCATGGATATTTTAAAAACCCACTTAATTAATCCTATAGGTTAAAAAAAAGGAAAAAATCCATATATTTGAATTGGATCTCCATAATACCCATAAGATAATATTTTCATTGCCATCCCTAATCAATAGGGTTCCTTTTTTTCATTACTGCCAAATCTCAAAGTTCCCCCTTCAAGATTGGTTGGGGATAAAATAATTTTGTCATTAAAAATTTTAAAATATTAAAATTATTGACGATAAAAATATATTTCTCGTTAAATAGTTTTAAAATATTTAAAATTAATTTCTTTAAAAAAATATTTAAAATTATTTGTAACGAAAATATATTCCTTACTGATAATTTTATAATTTGTGACAATTTTTTTTTCTTACTAAAAATCTCAAAATTTTGGCGTCACCCAAAAAAATTAGAGGAAAAAACTTTGGTGACGAAATTTAATTTTTCCTCACCTAAAAATAAGTATTTATTGACGAAAATAAATTTCGTCACCTATTATTTTTACTTTTTATTATATGTGACAAAATTTTATAATTCCTCACGGATTATTCTTATTTAGTGACGAAATATTTTTTTCACTACTTTCCGTCACCATAGGTTTAGAGAGTTAATTAACTTGTGTTTTTGTTTTGAGAGAGAGAGAGAGGAGAGAAAAATTGATAAACAAAAATAAAAGGGGGAAAAAAGTTAGTAGTCTATTTTTTCCATTACCGCCCAATATGTTAAAATTTTTCCTCTAAAATTGTTGACAAAATAATTTCCTCACTAAAATGTCTCAAAATATTAAAAATTATTAGTGATAAAAATATATTTCTCATGAAATGGTCTTAAAACATTTAAAATCAAGTTTCTCAAAAAATATATATATAAAATTATTGGTGACGAAAATGTATTCCTCGCTAATAATTTTATAATTGGTGATAAATTTTTTTCTCACCAAAAGTCTAAATTTTTGGCGCCACTCAAAAAATATTAGCGGGAAAACTTTTGGTGACGAAACTTAATTTTTCCTCACCTAAAAAGAAGTATTTGTTGACAAAAATAAATTTCGTCACCTATTATTTTTATTTTTTTATTATACGTGACAAAATTTTATAATTCGTCACGGATTATTCTTATTCAGTGACAAAATTTATTTTCTTCACTACTTTTCGTCACTATAGGTTACTTTTGTTGTAGTGTACAGAACCAAATGTAACCTATTTGAGAAAACTTTTATCTGATTCGATCCGATAGAACCTTTGTCTGATATTGCCTTGATAAAACCCTTATTGGATATGATTTGATGGGATCTTTGTTTGATTAATTTGACAAGACCTTTGCTTGGATTGATCGATAAGACCCTCTATCTAATTTGATTTTGTTAAAGGGGATTGAGAATTGCTTGTAAATAGATAGCCAGATTATTCTTGGCAGAAAAACTGATAAACACAAAACTTGAATCCGTTTGGAGTACTTGACTTATTTGAAAGGCCTTCTGTGGGCTGTTAACAGATTGATCTAACCATGAACACCATTGAGAACCAACCTTCAACTATTGAGGGCATATGTGTTAAAAATGAATAGAATTGTACAAATCCCGTGATTGGGTATCTTAAGGAACGATGCTTCTGAATTACCATATTCTTACTTATTTGACGCTACGGAAGCCGATGGCAACAGATTGATTTGATTGTGAACAGTACTGAATATTTATCCTCGACTAATCAGAATATGTTTCGTGTGTCTGCTTCAGTGTTATCGGATTTTGGGAAATCAGGTTACGGTGAGTGGTATTGTGTTTATTTTGATGACATTCTTGAGACGTCCTTTTGTGCTAGGGGACATTAAGTCTATGTAGGACCTTTGTTGAGATATCTCTTTTGCCACCGAAGGTTTCGTACGGGTGGGTTTGCCTAATCGATCTCGGGCCAGCCACCGACGGTCGTGAACGGGTGTGCTTTGGTTTCGAGACAATTATCTCTTTGTTTTGTCCGGAATGTCATCCTTTGGTATTATGTGGATGTTATTAGCACCCAAGAAGCTTTTAAAAAATAAAAAAAAAACCTCTGATTGTCCGTAAGTGTGTGAATTCAGTACGCCTTGTGAGTAACTACTCAGTGCCATTATATTCTATGACTGGGGCTCTGAGGATGTGTAAATTGTGTTTAACATGCGACTGACTGTTTTGATATTATCTTTGACGTCATGGGGATTAATATAGGAATGGCCTTCTGCTTTTGGCGACTATGAGATAGTGTGGAAAGACTCGATGGAACAAGGAATTGAATGTTGAACCGAATTGTAAATTGTAAAATGTTGAATGGATTAAGAACACGTGTAGTCTGTTAGAAGTCGACTGCCTCAGTGTTATTGTACTTTACAATTGGTACCATGGGGATGTATGAGTTACGTATGTCGTGTGGTTGATTGTTTCGTTGTTATCCTTGTTGACTCGGGAATCAGTGTCTGGATCCACTTTAAATTCCTGTAGACCTTTGATTGACCTTGGATAACTGTGATGAGTCACTGAACTAAATGCCGAATCAGACTGTGAATTGCAGAATTATTGAAGAATAAATTGAACTTTTGTGACAAGGGAACGGACTGAACTTCTCTGGTAAAGTTAGCTAACATCTGAAATGAATATGATGGTGACCTGCCGTGAGAAGGGTAATTGGTGAATTTGTGCCTAAATATTTTCGGTGCTAACAATTCAAAATTGAATATCAGATATTGGCGGAATTACTTCGACCTCTCTCTATTTCGGTATGGAAATAGGGATATGTGACTACGAATTTCATTATGGGGCTACCTTGAGCACTCAAGGTGTAAATCCCGTTTGGGTTATTGTATATAGAATTACTAAATTTGCTCATTACCTCCCTATAAATTTTTTGTATAATGCTTATGGACTAGCAACTGTTCACATCGACAAGATTGCTCGCTTGCATGGGATCCTAGTATCTATTGTTTGGACAGGGATCCTAAAATGTGTTTGAATTCGGACAAGCCTTCAAGAGGCAATGAGAACTGGATTGTAAGTCAACGCTACCTTCCATCCGCTAATTGATGTATAATCAGAAAGAACTATTGAGACTCTGGGAGGAATGCTCTAAAAGTGTACTTTAGATTTTCGGGAATTGGAAAAATCTATCTATCGTTGGCAGACTTTGCTTACAACAACGGCTCACACTCTAGTTTCGGCATGGCACCATACAAGCCTTGTATGGCGGGAAAGGTAAGTCTCTGACTGATGGAGAACCGAGTGTTGCTTGATTTTGAGACTAAGCAGTAAATGACTATAAAAAAGGATTGGAACCGTTGAATGAAAAGTGTTCCGAATTGTTTTCGACTAAAGATGAAATAAGTTTGGAGGACCAAACTTCCTAATGCTGTGTTTGGTTGGGGGATTTGAGGAGGGATTTGGAAAGGGAAATGGAAAAGGGAAGTGAAATGTGAATAAAATATACCTATATTTCACCTAGTTTCACACATCTTTTCCCTTTCTCTTTCCAAGTCCTTCCCCAAATCCCCCAACCAAACACAGCGTAAAGGGGAGAAGGCTGTGATAACCCTATTCTCTAATTAGCTAATTGGCCCTTATTATGAGTTTGATTATATGTCTAATATGATTTTGTGTGACATTATGTGAAAATGTGTGATTTTGAATTTCTATCTGTTCACCGTAGGAATATCTGTTTGCTTATCTGCTTTGGGAATTAAATTGAAGGCCTTGTTGGCCATAGAACCCGAAATTGATTATGCCATTGTGATTGGCATAATTTTTAGAGCCTACAGTGAAATTTAATTGGAAATTGATTCGGATCAAATTAATTGGATTAAAATAATGACTTAGTGCTCAAATATGTAATGTTGATGATTGTAATTAAGTGAAATGGTATTTAGTGGAGCATTTTACACCAACCCCTCTCTTTTTCTTCATTTGGTCGAAAACAACTCCAAGAGAGGAGAGGGAGAGCCGAATTAGAGAGGGAAGGTGTAGAAGATTGAGGTTTTGGTCTTGAGGCTTGGAGATTTTGGAAAATTACTCAAGAAATTACTTTGGATTGAAAGGTTTGAGCCTCTAGGTAAATGGATTCATGAATATTAACTTGTAATTTGTGAATTAAAGATTAATTGGTGATCAAGAACAAGAGTTGTCCTTTAATTGATGAATTTGAAGTTAAAAATGCACATGCATGTATAGGATCACCATGATTTTGCATAATCAAACATGTATTAAGTTGAATGTGGAAGTATGAGTGTTAAATCATACATGCAAGCATGTTTTTGTTGAGTTTCATGAGAATGAACACCATTTGCATCATCTAGTTTGAGAATAAGGGTGATACATCACATGCATGTACAAATTATAAGAATAGGAGCTATGGATGCATGAATTTGCATGTTGGAAATGAGTTTGATGTCAATTGGGACATGCATGTGTTTGATTTATGAAATTGAGCTCCATATTGATGTAAATGGGTGTTTGTATCATGATAGCATAAACATATTTGAAGTTTGAGCCAAAAAAATGGAAGTTGGATTGGTTTGAATGCTGGATTTGAGCTCAAGAACTCAGCTGGAAAACCTAGAAAATTGATAATTCACGTGCTCCCAGCACTTTTTGCAGACACGGTGTCCGCTCAAGCGGGGAAGTTCACGCTCGAGCGGGGAGCCATGTAGAGAGGCCTTCCGCTCGAGCGCCAGAATTCACGCTCGAGCGTAAATTCGACATAACCAGTACTTTTGCAGGCCTCAAGGGTCCGCTTGAGCGGAGAAGTCCATGCTCGAGCGGGGACCCTGTTTCTGAAAATTTTATGTGATCGTTCTGTGTTTCATTTTCCGTTCTCTTTCACTTGTGAGCACTCTTAGGCATGCATTAAGCATTGTAATTGAGCTAAAGAGATAAAAATGAAGCCTAAAGAGGAATATGTGAATTAAAGAATGGATTGGATCGTTAGTGACCCATATGTGTTATATGATGTGTAGGGTTAAGCTCCAGGGCAAATCCACAAGCCGATCACTGTGAGTGATATTGATGTTTTGAACTTTCTCAATTGTCCAATTGCTTATTTCTTTACAAGTTTGCTAGTTTGAATTATGGACAATCGATTGACATAAATGATTGTGCCGAAGGTCGATTGATATGAATGATTGGGCTGAAGGCCGATCGATATAAATAATTGGGCCGAAGGCCGATTGATATAAATAGTTGGGCCGAAGGCCAATTGATATGAATGATTGGGCCGACGGCCGATTGATATAAATAATTAGGCCGAAAGCCGATTGATATAAATAATTAGGCCGAAGGCCGATTGATATGAATGATTGGGCCGAAGGCCGATTGATATAAATAATTGGGCCGAAGGCCGATTAATATAAATAATTGGGCCGAAGGCCGATTGATACAAATAATTGGGCCGAAGGCTGATTGATATGAATGATTGGGCCGAAGGCCGATTGATATAAATGATTGGGCCGAAGGCCGATTGACATAAATGATTGGGCCGAAGGCCGATTGACATAAATGATTGGCTGAAGGCCGATTGACATAAATGATTGGGCCAAAGGCCGATTGATATGAATGATTGGGCCGAAGGCCGATTGATATAAATAATTGGGCCGAAGGCCGATTGATATGAATGATTGGGCCGACGGCTGATTGATATAAATAATTGGGCCGAAGGTTGATTGATATAAATAATTGGGCCGAAGGCCGATTGATATGAATGATTGGGCCGAAGGCCGATTGATATAAATAATTGGGCTGAAGGCCAATTGATAGAAAAAATTGGGCCAAAGGCCGATTGATATGAATGATTGGGCTGAAGGCCGATTGATATGAATAATTGCGCCGAAGGCTGATTGACATAAATGATTGGGCCGAAGGTCGATTGACATAAATGATTGGGCCGAAGGCCGATTGACAAGAATGAATGGGCCAGAGGCCAGATTGACATGAATGAAAGTTTGAAAGGCCTAAAGGCCAGTTTGATATGAAAGTTTGAAAGGCCTAAAGGCCAGTTTGATATGGAAGTTTGAAAAGGCCAAAGGCCAGTTTGACACGAATAACAGTTTGACACTAATGAATTGGGCCCAAGGCCGTAGGATGTGTTTGGAACCGCAGTTACTTAGGTGTCGTTTGGTAACACTTACGTTTTCAGTTTTCTGTTTATATTTACAAAAATTTTAAAAACTCAAATAAAAACTTGTTTGGTAAAATTTTTGATTTATAAATCAGTGATCTCAGTTTATAAATTTGACCAAAAAATGAAAACACAAAAAATGTGTTTCCATTTTGAGTTTTGAGTTTTTTTTTTTTACCACTCAACACTAGCCACCACCCGCCACCATTTTCCACCACCGTCTTCTGCCACCACCACTCACCCCCACCTGCCACCACCACGCACCACGCACCTGCCACCACCACACACCACCACCCACTAGCCACCACCCACCTGCCACCCACTCGCCACCACCACCCATCCCTCGCCACCACCACCACCCACCTGCCATCCACTCGTCACTACCATCTACCGCCCTTCACCACCACCCGCCACTTACTTGCCACCAACACTCACCACCCACCCACCACCACCAGCCATCTGCCACTCACCCGCCACCACCACACATCGCCACCACCACCATCACCCACCACCCACCCGCCACCCACTTGCCACCACCACCTACTAGCACCACCACTACCCACTCGCTACCACCTAGCATCGTCACCCACCCATCCACCACCCACCATCACCCGCCATCCCCCACCCACCTGCCCCCACCACCCACCACCCGCCGCCACCACCACCACCACCCACTCGCTACTACCCACTACCCGCCACCGTCACCCACCCACCATCACCACCTACCACCCACCCGCCACCACCCACCACCACCTGCCATCTGCCACCCACCTACCACCACCACCACCCGTGGCACTGCAACCACCACCCACTCGTTACCACCCACCACTCGCCACCGTCACCCATCCAGCCACCCACCATCACCATTCACTACCCACCCGCCACCACCCACTATCCGCCATCCACCTGCCACCACCACCCACCACCTGCCATCACCACCCACCACCGTCACCCACCCACCCACCGCCACTACCCGCCATCCGCCACCCACCTGCCACCACCACCACCACCACCACCACCCACTCGCTACCATCTGCCACCGTCACCCACCCATCCACCACCACCACCCACCGTCACCACTTTCCGCCACCGTCTTTCGCCGCCACTTGCCACCACTTGCCATTTCTCACTCTTTTTTATATTTTTAAATTTTTTTAAACATTTTGTCAATTACCAAACGCGTTTGTAGTTTATGTTTTTCTAAAAATAAACAAAAACCAGTTTATAAAATTTTTGTAAATATAAACTGAAAACGTAAACGTTATCAAACAGACCCTTAACTTACATATGTCTGTGTATGTATGTATTGTAGAAATATAAATTGGGCCCAAGGCTATTTGGTGTATATTGTTCCAATGTATATTCTTTATTTGATATTGTTCACTGGGCTTTCGCTCACGCTCATTCATGTGTTTGTAGGTGAGCTAAGAGAGGTCCAGACCCAGCCTCAGTGAAGTCTGTATAGAACAACTAAGGTTTCGAAGAGTCGGCCCTTGCGTCTCACGCACGAGACACGTCTTCGCCCTTCTGCCATTCTATGTTATTTTGTCATGTTGGCAAGGACTTTGGTGTACGTTTGTATATAGCCTTGTTTTGGCTGACCTAGATTTGAATGATCCTATCTGTATAGAACTTTATGTTACTATACTTTCTATTGTGAGTTATTAACATATGTATGTGTGGAATGTTATGATGTGCATATAAGCACGGCTCTATGGACAAAGTTTTAAATTTGCTTCCGTTTGGCCCCTTTACTCTGATGAGTTTTGTCTTATTTGGTGTGAGGCCGTAGGTAATCTCGTGATTACTGGCCGGTTATGGCCTTAACCCATAGGGGCGGGTTCGGGTCGTGACATGTATCATAAGCAAGTCTCGCAATCTATGTCTGACTGGTGGGCCTCGCTTATATTGGACGATTTCTAGGTTAGTGGGGCAATCGAGGATCTCATTGTACATCTCCCAATACTTGGCATTGTATGCCTTCAATGAACTACTCGACTCTATCTTAATACCCAAGAGGTGGTCGACCTTCTTTGATGTTCGAGTATTGGTCTTGAACCTAGTGATGAACGCTTTCGCTAACTACTACCAGCCCTCGATACTTCCCTTTGGCAGCCTTTTGAACCAATTCAGGCCCAACTCGCCCAAGCTCGTCAGGAATATGAGGCACATTAGGGTGTCATTACGCTTATGCCCCGCTATCACCTACCAGTAATGACTCACGTGCATGTATGGATCCGTCTTGCCATCGTATATTATGAACTTAAGTTGATGGAAGCCGGCGGGGAGCGGTGTGGTCTCAATCTCAGGGGAAAGTGGGGTGGCACTAAGCCTCACCAAGTCTCTGTCCACTGGCGCGGGAACCACTATTTTGGGTGGCTGCATGGCCACTTCTTCGCTGGAATGGATTCTAGGGTTCAGCCTCTGCACCGTTGGCACTCTTTGTGGCATGTACATTGCTCTAGGATGTCCCTCAGGTCATAAAAAATAGAGTAAAAGTATCCCGACGTTGTCGACGGATGTGAGGGACGATAGTTGCTATCTCGTGTACATGACTTCTCCGCCGGCGGATCGGAATCTCCAACCCCATAGCTTTTGGTAATGGAGAGAGAGGGTGCCCCTCGTTGGTTTTGACTTCCTGAGCGACGGAGTTGGGTGCGCTTACTGTGGTTTCCCACTCCAATAACACCTTTCCCTTTGATCAGTCGGTTTAAGGCCTCCACCTCAGTGCCATCCTCCGAATGAAGGCATTCTAGTCTCTGAGTTTGTGCTCCAAGCGTTGAACGTGGGACTCCCTTTGTCGTCAGCGCCCTTTAGGGCTCTGTGAGTGGTCACTGCTCCTTACGTGTTTGTCTCGCGCTTCTCTAAATCACCCTTTAGAGGAAGTCTCTAGACTCGCCATGGTCGGAATGGCAAGAGGGCCGTCTCTTCTCCGAAATGACTCTAGGTGATGCTGTCGGTGACGGATAGTGGGGTTTTGTCGTTGTTCGCTGTGGAAAATGATCAGAAAAGCTTGAAGGGCAAAGTTTTGTCTGCCAAGGGTTCCCACAGATGACACTAATTGTTCGGGTGGAAAATATTTGTCGTCTTCCGTACTCCTTGCTACCAAGCTGGGCTTCCTCTAATAGAACTCTGTTACATTGCAAATAAACAAGGGTGATCTACTCGGCGGGTGGGTTGCTGGAAAACCCCTCCGACGGTCAAGTTAGCTTTTTGGGAGAATAGAGAACACAAAGCACTGTAGAGAGAGAGAGAGAGAGAGAAAGTGGCTAAAGGTTGCTTGCCTCTCTGAGTCTGCTCGCGCCTCCTTTACTAGGCTGGCCATGCAGCCCCAGATTGTGTGCTCACTACCTCTATTGTACTTTGCTAGACGTGTGCCAGTACTGCCCTCCCTATTCCTTACACGTATATATGTAAATATTGCCAAACAGTATAGGCCAAACTGCCAAATGGTATTGACGCACACCTAGAGCTGTTTCCTCTCCATTGGTCCATGTGTAATACCTAATCGTGCTATTACTTGGGTTCCACCAAAGATATTGCCTCTGATCATTCCAGCGCTGAGCTAATCCATGCCGGCCCTCGGGATAGAGCTGAGCTCGGTCAGTATTTTGGCGGTATTCTCTCAGGCTGATCAGATATGGGCATGCAAACAATTATCTCAGCTACGTAGCATGCCCATAGCACACTGCACATTCTCTGTGCCTGGACAACGCCATGGCTAATTCAGTCGATCTTGCAACGTTGACACGGCCTCTGCATCATGACACTAAAAGATAGCTCGGTCCTGGACCAGGGCCTGTACTAATGTAGCCCGACCAAGATAACCCTTCCCAACACCAAACTCTGGGCTGGTACAGATCGGCCCAACACTACATTCCATGTAGTCTGGCACGGCCCAACACCATACTCCGTGTTAGTATTGTGTAGACAACCCATTTTTGACCGTCCTTAAGACTTGGACGTCATCGTTTGAACACACGATGATCATCCATGCTCGTGTTCGTTTTAAGTTCCCGAAGGTCTCGGCTGCGTGCCTTGCGTTAGGATCTCTCAACTTGTCTGTTTTGTGCTTGGTTGTGGACCAAGGACTTGTGGTTTTGCTTTTGAGGGAAGAGGGTGGCTTGTTGGCCATCCCTACAACCCATCGGCCAATCCTTGTGCTTATCAGCCTTGTCTTCTTGCCATCGGCCATAAGTGGTGGCCAATCGGCACTCTTTTGGGCCGATCGACACCCTTTTTGGTCGATCGACCATATCTTTTGGCCGAGACCTTTCCACCTACTTTTGCAGATATTTTTTTACCAACTGTGACAGTTGGTGAGGACAGATTTCATCCTCCATAAACGTGTATAGAGGGATTGAAACAAGTCTCAAGCTTGCTCAACAAGCTTGAGATTTGATTTTCTATAAAAAGGGAGACCCCTCTCCCTTTCCAGAGGCTTTGAAATCTTGATATAGAAGATATATATCACTCTCTCTCTATATTTCCTCTCTCTCTCTCTCTCTCTCTCTCTCTCTCTCTCTCTTTATATATTTGCACTTGTTTGTGCTCAAAAGTGCATTTTTATCATACTATTGCACACAAACACACGCTCAAACACCATCCTTTTGTTGTTGAGGCTTCTTGAAGTTGGTTTTGGAGTTTTTGGATTGGTTTTGGTTCAAAAAGAGTGCTGGAGTTGTAGCTTTGAAAGTATTCTTCAAGGGTGAGCTTCTAACCCTTAAAACCCTTGTTTTGGTTTAAGCCCTTGGACCTATTTGCATGCTTATTTAGGCCTGAGTTTCTACTGCAAAAAGTTCTAATTTTTAGTCCTTAGCATGTTTGTTTAAGGTCTCTTTTGTGTTGGGGGTAGTCTACCCCCTCTTAGGCTTTGTTTGGCTTTGTTTTGTACCATCCTTTTAAGCTATTGGGACCACCTTGTTTTGACCTTCTCACCACTAAAACTCAAAGGAATTTCAGTGGTGGAAATGGTGTTTTGTGGTCCCAAATAGGAGAGGGTCATCCACTCTCCTTGTGTTTTGTATGCCTGCTTCATTTGCCTCATGTTTGAGCTTGTTTGTTAAGCTTATGTTGGCTCCATCTTAGCATGTATTTGGGGTTATTTTGACATGGCATACCACTGTTTTGATTTGGTTTTGTCCCCTCATGCATGCTTTATACACTTGTAGTGTAAATTTTGGAAACTAGTCTTGCATGCCTTATGAAGTAGCATGTCTTTCTAGCTTGTTTTGGGGCCATCTCAGCATGTTCTTGGTGTTTTTTTTTTCTATGATATACCTCTGTTAAGGTTTGGTTTGATAGCCCCTTGCATGCTCTATGCACTTGTTATGCAATCCCACAAATTAGCCTAATGTGTATCATGCTTTAGACTGTCATTCTAGCATGATTGTGGCTTAACTCTAAGAAGCCTTTGTCCATGTTTTAGCATGCTCTAGCTCTGATTTGTGTTGTTTTGGTCATGCATGCCATGCTTTGTATAGGTATAATGCATTCTAACTTGTTAGCTTTGTGTATCAAGTCCACTAGCATGCATTGCTTGGGCTATTTACATGATTTGGCATCATTTGTTATGTGATTTCAGTTCATGTTTCATGTTCATGCACTCACATTTGTCACTCTTTCCATGCTTTGGAGGGTTAGTCCTTTATGCCTTAACATGAGCCATTGCGTATGCCTTCATGCCTAAGCTTGCGAGCTATCATTTCGGTGTGTTTTTTGGGGTTATTTTGCCATGATATAACTCTGATTTTTGTTGGCGAAGCCATCTCATGATTGGTTTTAGTAAGTGTAGTGTAATCCTCCCTTTTGGCCTTGCATATTTCATGCTTCATGCTCACCATGCTAGCTTATTTTGGCTTCCTTCCATACATGTTCTAGCATCATTTTGACATGCTCCAGGACTATTTTGGGTTGCATTGGCCATATGCTTCATGTTTTGCATAGTTGTAGTACAATTGGCCTTGTTAGCTTTGAGTTTTGAGCACCATAGCATGCTTAATTTGTGACATGTATATGATTTGGCATCATTTACCATGACATTTCAGAGAATATAGACTTGCCATGCTCCCACTTCTTTCACCCTTTGAGTGCCTCTAAGGGTTGTGCATTGTTGCCTAGCTTATGGACCAATATGTGTGCATGCATGTCTTGCCTTTTGGTGCCTTAGTTTTGGTGTCAATGACCATTGTTTTGCACATGATTGAGGTCTGTCCATATCCGGTTTAAGTCCATCTTGCATGTTGTTTGCATTACATGTTGTTTGCATGCTTGTTGTTTGCATTGTTGCTTGCATACTTGGGTTGCATTCAATAGAGTTTGCATGCTATTAGCTTTGATAAATTGCTCATGTTGTTTGCATGTTGCATGTTCATGATGTTTAGCATGTTGTTGCATGCTTGGTGCATTGCATGTTGTCGCATGCTTGTTGCATTCCATGATATTTCCATGCTTGTTGCATTGCATTGTGTACATGCCTTGCATTTGCATTGTATTTGGAAAGGGCGTCAATCCAAACACGAGGAACAAGGGACGTTTCATACTTGAAGTGATGAAACGTGCCTCATTTCTAGGTCGTTGACCCTCTTGATCATGCATGATAGAGGTTAAGGCAGTTATGTGTTTTTGTGTGCATTCATTTGACATTGATTTGTGCAACTCAACCTCTTTGGCCATCATGCATTGAGATGCGTGATTGATAGCCCGAGAGTTGAGCACTACACTCCTTCGAGCTTTAAACATGATAAGAGGTGTGGTTGCGCACACATTTTGTTACAAATACACTGCCATGCCTCTGTTAGTGCTCTGTTGCAGCAAAAGGAGAAGTTTGCAGGAAAAAATAGACGATTGGCTATCAAGTGTGCTGATCGGCTATCAATAATTGGCCGATAGCCTCAAATTTGGCCGATGACCATTATTCTTTGGCCGATGGCCATTCCCATTGCCCGACTACCCCTCAGATTGTTCCTAAGGTGGATCAGAGGCATCTTGGAAGTTGGCAGTGTGCAAACAGAGGCATTATGAGGCACGACAGTGGATTTCTGAGCGAAGCCGACCGAGTATGCATCTCTTCCTTGCCCACAAGGCCATTTCACTGCTTTTGATTAGTTTGCATGATTAGTCATTCAATTTGTTTTGTAATATCTCAACTAGCTTAGTACAGCTATTTGTTTCGATTTGGTTGTGTAATAATTAATTAGCTAAGTTAGTTAATTAGTTTGGTTTGTAATAATTAGTTTAATTAGCGTAGCTAGTTAGCTTATTATTTGGACCCTCCGTCGAGAGGGCGAATTTTGTAATAAGCATGCGTGTGTGTGATGCATGTCTTCCAACCCCACGTCTTTCTCCCTTTTACTTAACTGCTTTCGATGGTTAGTTTTAGGGCATATTTCAATTGGCATCCTTATGCTTGCATGCGTGCATCCATTCATCTGTTTTGCATGCACCGGGCTCGGCGCATCATGCTAACTGCATTGTATTTCAATTCCAATTTGAATACATGTTATCTAGTTGCATTCACATGACATCTTAGAATAGCCGAGCCTATCTTAGTTGCATTTTGCATGTGTTGCATTAGGCATTCTTAACATATCTAGGATCATGCATTGATTACTAACTAGCTTCTTTTTCGCTCGGAGGACACTGTGAGTGTTTTCGCTTTAGCATCCCTACATGAGATGTGTATGTTGCCATGTTAACATGCTTGCCATGAGGCTAACTACTTAAGTGATTAACTGCTTGAATGCCCGTGGGTGAAGGTTAGATTGCTTGAATTGGAACAATTCATTAAAATGTGCATTTTAAGCCCACTTGAGAGTGGCAAAATCATGTTTTCTAAGCTCACTTGAGGGTGGCAAAATCCACAACTTAACCTACTTGCGAGTAGCACCTCTAAACCGTTTTCAAACAAATGAATATGAAGTGTTTTGTTCCAACTTAAGCGATCTAGTCTATACTTGTATGCTGTGCGCATCACATAGTAATTCTAAGTTAATAACCGGAATAAGAACACATGTGTTTCCGAAAACAAAATATCATGTTTGTAAAGGCCGATCTTTGATCGGGCGAGCGGGGGTGCTCATTGCATGACCTTTCCCTCTCATACCCAAGTTCCCGAGCCGAGGCAACTTTAGTGATGACAGACACGTGGCCTTAGGCACGAGTCAGGGTTTCCTAAATTTTCCAAAATAAAACATTTAGGTGGCTACTCTGTATCTAGCAAAGCAGTCCATGTTTGGCACTACTTTATTAAAATCGATTTTCCAAAACAATTTGCCGGATTTGGACTCTTTGGTGATTTATCGGTCTCACATTGTACCTTGTGAGATTAGATTCAAAACCGTGACGCGAGTCCGAACTGTAGTAGCTAAGAACAAAACAATTCGAGCCCTCATGCACGGAGAGCAGAGTTCCAGGGCGGTCTACAGTTTCTAGCGACTCTACTGGGGATTTAGAGAACTTGACTCGAACTCATGATATCTTGTTTTGACTGCACTTATGTGTTTCTTTGCATTGCATTTGCATTGGTGCGCCTAGGACACCGTGTTTGCCGTCTGCTATTCCTGAACGGTTTGCCGGAGGCTACGTGCCATAAGGCTGATCGGTTATGGGCTCTGCCACGATGGGAATACAAACCTCGGTTTTTACCGAGGCACCCTTTTTGACCATTCGACCTAGTGCATATTGGAAACTGTAGTGACTATTCCAAGTTAGGACAGGTTGCTTACCCGATTATAGGTTGTTTAAAACCACTGAGTGCGTAGTGAAACCCTAGCTCCTGACAAGATAGGACAGGGAAACCCTACCCCTCCATTGGGGAGTTTTTGGCTCTTACTTGCTTGATTATGTGCTTTTAGAGTGTGCCTCTACAGGAATGCATGTATCAGTTTGCAAGTCTGGGTATCAAGCCTGCGGGCATCAGTATTTGGGGAATCAGTTTTACCTGAGGGTATCAGATTCGGGGCAGTGATTTGGGAACAGTAATTAGTGGTTGAGAATAGTTCTTTCAGCTTGTGTTTGCCTACTGTGTGTTGTCTTTATTTAAACTGTTATGTTGTCCGTTTTCTTGCTCATTATTTCCTTATTATGTTTTATTTATCTTTTTGCAAGGTAATTTAGCACCATTGCTTCCGACCAGGCAGATATTCCCCGAGCACTCTGGGTTAGAGGTCGCAGACTTAATCGATCCGAGGATCTGATAGATGGACAAGCAGTGTTCCTTTCTTTACCCCCAGTTACTAGACGGAGGTCAATAAGGCACAGTGTATCGGTACAGCAGTTGCCAGATTAGTAGTCCTTCCCGCCAGTGAGTAGTCAGACTGGGGTTTCTCAGTCTACTATAGAAACAGATATACCGGTTATTCAGCTAGACCAGCACAATATGGCAGGTATGGAAGAGATGATGCGTCAGCTCCAGAAGACTATGCAAGCCATGCAGCGGGATGCTGCCCGCCAGGCAGAAGTGGCTGCACATCAAGCAGAAGTAGTGGCCTAACAGGCAGAGTTAATTGCCAGGCTACAGCAGCAAACCGGAGCATCTGCTTCACACCTAGCTCCTCCCCCACCAAGAGTTCCAATACTGGAGGAGACCGCAAATGTCTAGGAAAATACGGACGTTCCAACAGGGCTAGCTTTGCCCCCAATCCTACCCCAGCTGTCTAAAGCGCCTACCAACCTAATGAATACACCCTTTGAGTTCGAGGTGGATCCCACAGTGCTAAAAGTGAGCAAGCTAGAAAAGCTGATCAAGAAATCTCAAGGCGTGAAATCCATTCTGGATATAGAGGATGGATACACCGACTCGGCCGTGACTCTGCCAGACTGGTTTAAAATGCCGCACATAGACTGTTTCAATGGGTCTGGGGATCCCATGGTACATTTGCGGTTGTTCTCAGATATCTTAAGGCCGATGGGCCTCTCCAGATTGCAGAAGCTTTCCCCATTTGGTCGGACCTTGTCGGGTGTTGCGGCTATTTGGTATGCAAAACTCGAGGACTCTGTCAAGAGAAGCTGAGAGGAGATGGTTGAGGCCTTTGTAGCTCAATACTCCTACAATACGCAGATCGAGGTCACAACTCGTGATCTCGAGATAACTAGGCAAGAGCCGAAGGAGAGCTTCTCCGATTTTGTGACCCGTTGGAGGGCTAAAGCCTCGATGATGACCATCAAGCCGGTCGACAAGGACCAAATACGGATGGTTGTGCGCAACCTCCAGCCCAAGCTCATGCAGAAGATGATCGTCCTCCCCCTTCCCACCTTTGCAGATCTACATGAGATTGGGGTGCAAATCGAGGACGCCATGAAACAGGGTCTGATTGACTATGAAAGACAGCAGCCCAGGAGGGCATTCAACCGCAGTATGAATATAGGCACAAGCAGTGCTACAGCTGCCAGATCTTCAAATGTGGGTATGGTCACCACCACCACCACCCCAAAAAACCTTGCAGCTACGCCATTCACCAATGCGTCCGGAAGTAGCTCACAAACCGCCAGGTATCCACCCCGAGGCCAGAGAACCTTTACCCCGCTGTACATGTCTCTGTCCAAAGCCTTGGCAGTTTTGATCAGGAAAGGGCACTTGAAGCCCCTAGAGTCGTGACCCTTACCAGAAAAGCTTCCTTCCTCCCATAACCCAACCAAGTACTGTGCCTTTCACCAACAACATGGTCATGACATCGACCAGTGCTATAGATTGCGTCATGAGATTCAAGATCTCGTTGACAATAGGGTGATCGTGCCTCCGGAGAAGCCGAATGTCACCACCAACCCTCTCCCACCACACAACCAAGCTCCACCTCCCAAACGCATCAACTTGATCCAAATTGGGGTTGTGTCATACGACCCTAGCATATATATCACCCCCTTCCACCTACCCAAGCCGGATGTGTTCATTCTTGACAGCATTGACTTGTGCATGTTGGACATCACCCAAACCCAACCAGAATCGGTGGTGGTGACTATCAAAGATAGAATTGGGTTAATTGTGGGGGCAGATGAGAATGCGAATTTAGAGCCTGAGGGGTCTGCGAGCTTCATGTACAACCCGAACGGTTACATCACATCAGCAGGCCAGGCTAGGCCGAAAGTAGAGTTACCGATTGAGGCAGAGATCTGTGTGGTACGGGAGAATGGACCTAATCAGGGGCTAGATGACCTAGCGGATCTGGAGGAAGACATTGCAAACCTTCAGTTATTCAACGAGCAGGACTCAGGGGATGTGACTGTCAACTGGTTTAATTTGGAAGGGTCAGCAGAAGCTATTGGGTGGCTCAGCGACGAGCCAGATGTTGTTGAGTAGCCGCAGCCAGAATAGGGTCCGTCAGAGACGGGGACGCCAGCAGTGGCCGGAATGGCCGGGAATCAGAATGTACTGCTAGAGAGCACCGGTGTTAAGAATTTTGCTCAGAATATGGGCAGTTTGAGTATGGAAGATACTAAACAGCAGGCTGCACTAAAGCAGTTTGAGCAGGAAAAGATCGAAGAGTCTGAGAGGGCCAGAAAGGCCAAAGCCCCTGAGGGGACGGAACGTGCTGTGAGCACAAGAACAGAGCGTGCTGCGAGCATAGGAACGGAATGTGCTGTGGGCACATGAATAGTTATAACGGAACCAGACAGATGTCTATCGGTTGCCGATGGCATGTGGTGGGAAGACGACGACTTATGTCTTGCCCACACCGATGAAGACTGGGGGCAAAGCCAGCCGGATGATACCTGGTATATGGGGGAGGTTGACCACATGACTAGGAGTGGGCGGTATTTCAAACCCCCACACTTGGATCAACCAGAGGAGTCTGTGAAGGACAAGGAGGCGGAAAGGTAGAAGGAAAAACTGCTCGAGGAAGAGGCTGTACTGAAACAGCTCAAGAAGATACAAGTAGAAATCTCTATCTGGGGACTGCTTATGGCCTTAAGAGTTCATAGACAACCTGTCCTTTCTGCAATGGACAAGGCCAAACTTTCAATCGACACTACGCCAGAGCAACTGGTAGGATTGGTTTTTCTGGGAGGAGCTTCCCCGACGTTGACCTTCACTGACAAGGAGTTGCCGCCTGAGGGGGCAAATCATAACAAACCTCTCTACATCTCTGTCGAGTGTAGAGAAAAATGGATACCAGTGGTTCTTGTCAACACAGGATCCGCTATCAATGTGTGCCTGTCGAGGACGGCATATGCAATCGGGTTGAAGCCCGCGGATTTTGTGCCAACTACCCAGGTAATAAGGGCCTACGACAATACCAGTAGAAAGGTGATAGAGACTGTATAGATTCAGACTCAGGTTGGTCCAGGACAACAGGATATTGACTTTCATGTCTTGGACATTCCTACAACCTTCAATCTACTCCTAGGGCAGCCGTGGCTGCACCAGGTGAAGGCAGTCTCTTCCACCCTACATCAAATGTTGAAGTATCCCCATGGGAAGGGGGTGGCCATAGTTTTTGGGAATTCGTCAATACATCCGCCGCCAGAGGTTTCTACACCAGTTTTGGATATCAAGCATGGCGCGGAGGATGTGTTCCTGTCTGGATTTACCCTAGCCGAGGCCTGAGTTGTATAGAACATACTAGCCGTTGATAAGGGGCTATATGTCAGCGTGCAGTGTGTGTACCTCATCAACAAGCTCCAGCACGTCCCCGGGATGGGAATAGGGAAAAGTGGTCGGAAGGGCATTGCAGCGTCGGCCGAAGTGCCACACAACCCACATACCTTTTGCATAGGTTATCTGCCTACCAAAGAGGATTGGGTAAGGAAAGGCAAAGATATGGCCGGAAGAGCCAGAGCAAAGCAAGCCGGGAAGCCTTATGAGTTGGTACACCGGCCTATCCAGGGCACCCTGAACGGACGCTTTATCAGGGAGGGGGAAGACTTTTCATTCTGCGGTTTCCCAGAGCCATGGTTAAATGCAGAGAGGCGGCAGTTGCCGGGGTTCGAGATCTTCTTTGACTTGCAGTTGTCCAGGGATGATGTTGCCGAAGAGCAGACAGACCCACCAGCTGAGGCTGAGCAGTACAAGGAGGACGTTTCCGAGAGCACATAGATTGAAATGGGGGTAGCACTAGCTCATCTACTCTCAGGTCCTCAGATCGTACAAGAGTGCTTGGGGGATAACTTCTCGGTGTCCATGATTGGGAATGAAGCAGTTGTGCGCCCATCTTCAAACATTCTGGATGCGTCCGTCGCACTCTCCCTCGTCTAGAAATACAAGGAGGGCTTCTTATTAAGTAGCATCAAGTCAGGTAGTGAGCCGGAATCTGATTCCATTGAGTCTGTGGAGTCGGAATCATGTTCCAGCTCGTCCGAGTCTTAGTCCGGTATTCTTGAGGATGACAACCCGAATGCCACAGTCCTGTCTAGGTCGTCTTTTTCTTTTTACTTTGAGTCTGTTGTAACAGAGGAATCAGGCGATTTGGAAGTGATTAATGAGAATTGTGCAGCTGTGGCCTTCGAGTACTTTTCTGCACCCTTAATTTATTACATTAATCAAGACTTTCAAAATTTTGATGAAAACGATGAGGAAGAAATTCCTCCGATTTTGAAATATTTGTTTGATCAAGGGCAGGAGAGGTTTGTAAAACCCTTGGTTGATGAAATCACCACAATTAATGTGGGTACTGAGAAGGACCCGCGGCTGGTCTAGATTGGGTCCACGTTGTCTTTGGAGGAGTGCGAGCGCTTAGTCGCTTTGCTAAAAGATTTCAAAGATGTTTTCGCGTGATCCTACGAAGACATGCCTGAAATCGATCCTGAGATTGTACAGCACCGGCTCCCTCTTGACCCAGAGGCCCGACCTGTTAAGAAGAAGCTCAGAAGGATCCGTCCAGACTGGGCTCTCAAGATCAAAGAAGAGGTCACCAAGCAAATTGACGCAGAGTTCCTGCTGGTATCTGAATACCCAACTTGGTTGGCCAATATAGTTCCAGTGCCGAAGAAGGACGGCGAAATTCGGGTATGTGTGGACTTTAGGGATTTGAACAAAGCCAGTCCGAAGGACGACCTTCCTCTGCCACATATCGACGAATTAGTGGACTTTACTGCTGGGCATGCACTACTTTAGTTCATCGATGGATTTTCAGGCTACAATCAGATTTTGATGGCACTTGAAGACCGAGAGAAGACTGCTTTCATCACCCCGTGGGGAACCTATTGTTATAGGGTGATGCCGTTTAGGCTAAAGAATGCTGGAGCGACATATCAACGGGCCGCGACCACAATTCTGCATGATATGATCCATAAGGAGGTAGTGGTGTACGTGGACGACATGATTGTCAAGTCCAAGGAAAGAGAGGGCCACTACATAGCCTTACAGAAATTCTTTCAACGGATCAGAGAGTATCGGTTGTGGCTGAATCCTCAGAAGTGTACGTTCGGTGTTATAGCAGGGAAAATGCTGGGGTTCTTCATCACACAAAGGGGCATCGAGGTCGACCCTTCCAAAATCAAGGCCATTTTAGAAATGCCACCACCAAGGACTGAAAAGGAGGTGCAAGGCTTTTTGGGTAAAGTGCAATTCATAAGACGGTTTATTGCAAAATTAACCTTGACTTGTGAACCACTCTTTGGTCTCCTGAAGAAAGGAAAGAAATTCCAATGGGACGGCCGATGCCAAGCTGCTTTTGAACAGATCAAGCAATATTTATAGAACCCACTTGTGTTGTCACCGCCTAAGCCGGGGAAATCGTTGATTCTGTATCTTTCAGTGACAGAAACTACAATGGGCTACATGCTTGCACAGGAGTCTGAGGACAAAGTGGAGAAAGCTATTTACTATCTGAGCAAGAAAATATTGGACTACAAGACCCGTTACACTCCGCTAGAGAAGGCTTGTCTGGCCTTCGTATGGGCTACCAGGAAGCTGAGGCACTACCTGTTAGCTTATTCTGTAATACTGGTTTCGAGATTAGATCCCATCAAATATCTTTTCGAGAAACCGGCACTTACGGGTAGGCTAGCTTGTTGGTTGCTTCTGCTTTCCAAATTCGATCTGAAGTACATGACGCGCAAGTCAGTGAAAGGGAGAGTGATAGCAGAGTTCCTAGGTGATCACCCTGTAGAAGGGGGTGAAGCAGTTGAGTACCTATTCCCAGACGAGGCCATTTTGCATGTCGAAGAAGAGACTTGGACGATGTACTTTGACGGAGCGTCAAACCAATATGGGTATAGGATAGGGGTGTTGCTGATAGTGCCTGACAATTCCTGCATACCCTTAGCATTCAAACTCCGATTCAAAGTGTCGAATAATGAGGCAGAGTATGAGGCATGTATTGCTAGACTAGAAGCCGCCCTGGAACTAGGGGCAAAACGGTTGGATGTCATCGGGGACTCGAACCTTGTTGTATCTCAAGCTAAAGGAGATTGGAAAGTTAAAGAAGAAAAGATGAGAATTTATCACCAGAAGCCGCCCTGATTCCTCGGTTTGAGAAACTAAATTTCATTCATCTGTTAAGAGAGAACAACAGGTTCGCTGATTCATTAGCAACTCTATCTTCTATGATAGACATTCCTTTCGGAGTCCGAATGCGTCCGATCATCATCGAACATAAATTTGTGCCGGCCTACCAGCTAATTGTTGCCATAGATGAAGTACAAGATGAGAATCCCTGGTATTACGATGTCTGGAACTTCTTGGAAAAGGAAGCGTATCCACCAGGGGAAAATGCCAAAGATAAGAGGGAAATTTGAAGAATGGCTGCTCAGTTCATCGTCTGCGGGGGTAAATTTCACAAGAGAGGTCATCTCGGGATACATAAGCTGTGTGTTGATGCTGAAGAATCTGAGCGCCTAATGGAGGCCATACATGGAGAAGAGTGCGCATCGCATATGAACGGGGTGATGATAGCTCGGAAGATCCTTAGATAGGGCTATTACTGGTCCACCATGGAGGAGGATTGTATTAGCTTTGTTCGGCGATGCCACAAATGTCAGATCCATGCGAACCGCATGAACATTCCACCGTCGAAGCTGTACAACATGACTTCGCCATGGCCGCTTTCAATCTGGGGGATTGATGTAATTGGGGCTGTCACTCCAAAGGGGTCTAATGGGCATGATTACATTCAGGTCGCGATAGACTATTTCACGGAGTGGGTTGAGGCCCAATCTTACGCAGTGTTGAAGGCATCGCATGTTGCTAAGTTCATCAAGAACAACATCATCTGTCGCTACGGGGTCCCGAATGAGATTATTTCAGATAATGGTTCCCACTTCAAGAAGGAGGTGATCGACTTGTTGGAGAAATACAACGTGGCTTTTCACAAGTCATCTACATATTGGCCGCAAACCAATAGAGCAGTTGAGACCGCCAACAAGAACATCAAGCACATACTGCAGAAGATGGTGGAAACCTACCGGGACTGGCCAGATAAGCTGCCATTCGCTCTTTGCAGCTACCAGACTTCAATTCGAACTTCTACTGGGGCAACTCCGTATTCCTTGGTTTATGGGATGGAGGCTGTTCTACCAATCAAAGTTAAGGTTTCGTCGTTACGGGTACTGGCTGAGTGTCAGATAGCTGAGGCAGATTGGCAGCAAAGCAGGTTCGAAGAACTCATGCTCTTTGATGAAAGAAGGCTGAAAGCACTGTATCACGTCCAGGGTTATCAGCGAAGAATTGCCAGGGCTTTCAACAAGAAGGTTAAGTACATGAATTTGAAAGAAGGGGATCTTGTCCTCAAAGACAACAGAGCTCCCATCTACGACCCTAGGGGCAAGTTCAGACCCAATTGGAGTGGCCCTTACATCATCAAGCCTATCTGGTCGGGTGGAGCTGTCATTCTAATTGACCTAGATGGCCTAGAGTTCTCCCAGCCGATCAACATGGACAAGTTGAAGAAGTATTATCCTTGAGTGGCTCGCTAGGCCGAAAACCCGAAAGGGTGACCTAGGCAAAAGTTAGAGCATGAAAAATTTGAAATAATAAAAACTGAGCTCGCAAGGTTGAAAACCCAGAAAGGGCGGCCTTGGCAAAAGTTAGAGCGCAAAAGGAGAGTGTTAATACACGAGTGAACCCGAACCGAACTACGTATCAATGAGAATATGGGACAACACGGGGCATCTCCACCTCCGGCTCTGGAGCAAGTCTCGGAAAGTAGGCATACACCCACAACTACAGAATGTAACAGGGTAACAGTGAGTATGTTTATCAGTAAAGCAGAATACAGATAAAGCAGAAATCGGAGAATGGTGTGCAGTGTATCGTGCAGTGTGTGAAGTGTCTTGTGCAGCGCGTGCAGTGTACAGCTAGTGTAAAGCAGATTGCGTGTATGCAGTGTGTGGTGTACAGATAATGTATGGCAAAACTGTAAAACAGAAAGGGAAGGTGTACCTCCCAGGCTCGCCAGTAGCCACCAAACCGATGTCCGTTGCGGCGGGATGATGAACTCATGTACCCATACAATGTGGCTAGGCTTGCGCCACCCCAATCATAGCATCGGATCCGAGTCGCATCCACCAGTGCGCTTAGTAGATAGAGTCCAACTGTGTTCACCCGGTCGGTGAAAAGAGTGGTGCCCAGCAAGAACATAAGAAACCCTCGGGCATACTGCTCGATCTTGTAGACGGGCCCTTGGGCCCCATGCTACAGTTCGGACTCGATTTGTGTCAGTTCTTAATCTGATCTCACAATGTGCAATGCGAGATTGATAAATCACCAAAGAGTCCAAATCCAGCAAACGGTTTTGGAAAATAGATTTTTGTAAAGAAGTGCCAAACATAGACTGCTTTGCCAGATACAGAGTCGCCAGAAACTGTAGACGTGCCCTTGGGCCCCATGCTACAGTTCGGACTCGATTTGTGTCGGTTCTTAATCTGATCTCACAATGTGCAATGTGAGATTGATAAATCACCAAAGAGTCCAAATCCGGCAAATCGTTTTGGAAAATAGATTTTTGTAAACAAGTGCGAAACATGGATTGCTTTGCCAGATACGGAGTCACCACCTAAATATTTTATTTTGAGAGAATTTAGGAAACCTTGACTCGTTTGCCTAAGGCCACGTGTCCGTCATCACCAAAGTTGCCTCAGCTCGGGAACTTGGGTACGATTGGGGAAGGTCAGCTATGAGCACCCCCTCTCGCCCGATCCGAAGATCGGCCTCTACTAACCATGATATGTAGTTTTGAAAACACATGCGTTCTTATTCCGGTTAATTAGCCTAGAATTACTATGTGATGCGCGCAGCAAAACAAGTACAGACTAGATCGCCTAATTTGGAACAAAGCATCGCATATCCGTTTGTTTGAAAATGATTTGAAATTTGCTACTCACGGGTAGGCTAAAACACAAATTTCAATGAGTTGTTCCAATTCAAACAATCCAACCTTTGCCCACAGGCATTCAGGCAGTAATATCATGTAAGCATATAGCCGCATGGTAGGCATGCTGTCATGTTAACATTCACATTCATACGAGATGCTAAAGCATAGATACTTACATCGTACTCCGTGCCAAAACAATGAACTAGTCAATAATCATGCATGGTCCTAGTTTAAAAATGGCTAATGCATCGCATACAAAATGTCATTAGAATAGGCTCGGCTAATCTAAGGATGACATGTGAAATACAACAATTTTGACGCACGTATTCAAGTTTGGAATTCGAAATACTATGCAGTTAGCATGATGCGCCGAGCCTGGTGCATGCAAGACTGATGAATGATGCACGCATGCACAGCATAAGGTATGCTAAATTAAACGTGCCCTAACACTAACCATCAAAGCAGGTAAGTAAAAGGGAGAAAGAAGTGGGGGTTGGAAGACATGCACACATGCACCCACACTTATTACAAATTCGCCCTCGCTTGGAGGGACCAAAAGAATAATACAATTTAATTAACCTACAAGCTAATTAAATATTACAGACAATTAACTAGTTAAGCAAATTAACTAAGCTAATTAAGCAGTAAAAATTAGCCTCGGGAAGAGGGTCCAACGCATGCACGCTCGATTTCGCTCGAAAATCCACCACCATGCACAAGTTGCCTCTGTTTTCCCTGCTCTGCTCCTCTGAAAATGGCACAATTCCCAAGGAACACTCTCTGGACATTGTGGAACACCACCGACCAAGGGGAATGGTCACCGGCCATGGCAGGGTGGTCATCGACCATCCATGGAGCCATCGGCCATCGATAAATGGTCGATCGGCACTTGGTGTAGTCGACCGGTCAAAGCTTCCTGCAGAATCTGTTTTGACAGCAGCAGAGGGCAAAACAAGGCATGGCAATGCATTTCAAGCAATGTTTGCACCAACCACACTCCTTATCATATTCATGACTCAAAGGGGCATGGTACTTGGTTCCCAGACCACCAATCGCGAATTTCAATGCGTGATGGCCCAAGAACCAAGTATGCATTTTCAATGTGGGATGAAATGCACACAAACAAACAATGAGCTCAACCTCTATCATACGCAATTCAAGAGGCAAAGCATGCATGCCAATGCCATGCAACCTAGGCATGTGAGCTAGTATGCAACATGACAATGCAAACAAGCACACAAGGCATGAAGCATCAATGCTAGCCAACAAACATACAAGATGTAATACGGATGTTGAAGCACACAAACAAGCATGTGATGGGCTAAGTATGCAACAACATACAAGGCTAATGGACATGCAAGACATGATGCAATCAAAGCATGCAAAGTCTAAGACATGTAACAACATGTAAAGAGTGGGAGTGGACTTAGACTAATTTGGGCAGCTCTCAACTAGACCCAAAACAGTGGCCAAAAGCCATAGAAATGAGGGCCAAAACACATACAAACATGCATGCATACAAGGTCCAACACTTAGGCATATAGAGACAACTTTTAGGCACACTTAAAAGAGGAACATCATGGGCATATGGCATGCATTATAAACTCTGAAATCATGTTATAAAATGATGCCTAATCAATCTAAACAAGGCAATGAAAGCATGCAAGCAAAGTCCGAGGTCTAAGGCTCACCAAAGAGATATTGAACTACCCTTAACAAAACCAAACATGGCATGAATTGAATGACCAAAATTAGAGTTTTTTCATGCTAAAACAAAGCCAAAAACACAACGACGTGGCATCTTAGAGGCCTACACATGATGGCATACGCAATGGCACATTCATGGAGCATTAAACATGAACTCTTTAAGGCTTTGAAGGAACACCAAATGCAAGCATACAAGCATGCTAAATGGACTGAAATGGCATGACAAGTGGTTCCAAACCACTGAAACAAAGCAAGGATGACATGCTAGAGGGGTCAATGCTCAAGTCATACAAGGGGAATTACATGGTAGCTATACAAAGCAAAGCATGGATGACCCAAATGACCAAAAATATACCTTTAGCATGCTAACACATGTATAAAAGCTTCACAAAGCTAGGCCTAAATCATGCTAGAACAAGGCTCAAAGCACAAAGCATGTTAAGGCTAAAACATGGCATTACAAGACAAGTATGCAAGGCAAGCATGGTGTGTCTAAACCAAGTAAAAACATAGGTAAAACATGGTAAAATACAACCAAATACCTACTGAAACATGGCCAACATGGTCTCAAAAATGTTGCTCACACATGAGGCTTAAATGGCACATATTGAAGACAACAAGGAGAGGGGGTGGCCCTCTCCTTCTTGGGACCTTAAACCACCATCCTCACCACTGAAATCCCTCAAGATTTCAGTGGTGAGGAGGCCCAAACAAGGTGGTCCCGGAGCTCACCAAAATAGCACAAAAATAGGGCCTAACAAGGCCTAAGAGGGGTCAAACAACCCCAAAGCTAAAAGCAACCTTAAACAACTATTTTAAGCAGGTAAAAACAAGACTTTTATATGTTATACACTAAGCTTAAAATAGCAAGCAAGGTAGGCAAAAAGACTATGCGAAGATGGGGTAAAATGGGCAAGAATCTTACCCTTGAAGACCTTCTTCACAAGGATCACTCCAGCAGCTTTCTTAGCTCCAAACCAGCTCAAAAACTTCAAGGACAACCCCCCAATGCCTCAGCAACCAAGGTAAGGTGTAATGGTAGGTGTTTGTGTGCAATAGTAAGGACAAACACACACTTAACTTACTGGGGAGGGAGCTATAGAGATAGAATAGACATACACTTCTAACCCTAAAAAAACCAGACCTCTGGAGCTTTTTTTTCTAACCCGAGAGGAGGGAGGAGAGGCCTCCTCTTTATAGAAGATCACTCTTGCAAAGCTTACAAAACAAGCTTGGCAAGAGTGAAATCCCTCTATACACGTGTATGGAGGGGGGAAAAGGTGTATGCCAGCTAGCACAGCTGGCATAAAAATATCTGCAAAAGTAGATGCACAGTGATCGGCCAGCCAAAAATGCTATTTTGAAAAAATAAATGGCCGACCGACCATCTAGAGTGCCGACCGACCAAACATCTGGCCGATGGCAACAAAACACTGGCCGGTGGCCTCAAGCCATGGCCGGTGATGTGTGGGGATGGCCCACAAGCCATTCCCTGCCTCTCCAAGGAAAAACACAAGTGTTTGGTGCAAAACCAAACACAAAACAGTCGAGTCGAGAGATCCTGAGGCAAGGCGCGTGACCGAGACCTCTGGGAACTCAAGACGAACACAAACATGGATGATCACCGAGTGTTCAAACGGTGACGTCCAAGTCTTGAGGACGGTCAAAAATGGGGTGTCTACAAACCTCCTCGCGGGTCGTCGGCACCTGTACCTTGAACTGGTCCTCGAACCATGAGTATCTCATGAAGCCTGGCCAGGAGAGAGGTGGGCAAGCGTAAGCAAGAACATCTGGGTAGCATCCCACTCGCTCATGTCGGTGTCAAAGCGGATCGGATCACCCCTTACTCCGATACCAGTGAGCATGGAGAAGTGAAAGGGAGTCATCGTCATCTTCCCTGCTGCGAAAAGGTGAAAGGAATCGGTGGTGTCCCACCACCTCTCCACCAGTGCACCTAGAAGGGGCCTACTCGCAGTGAGGCGCGAGAGTCCCATGCAGAAAATGCCGAAGCCAGCCTCGTTGATGATCTGGCGGACCTCATCAGGCAACTCCATGTACCAACCTCGGGCGATGGTATTACCATACCCCCGGAAGGCATGGGAATCTCCCTGTGTTCAAGACAAACAGATGCGAAGTAGTGTCAGAAATACAGTGTTTGAATGCGTTCAGAATTGATAAAAATGCAGTGTGTGTGCATGTGTTCGAGTTGGTGCGAATATCATGTATGAACGTGCTCAGGGTGAACTAAGCATGTGATCTACAAATGTGTTTGTGATGATCAGATAAAGGGCAGTATCAATTATCCAAGATATACGACCTACATTGCAGAAAGTAAAGAGGAAGGGTATACCTCAGCGGCGCCGCAAGAAAGGTGCGACTCCGGCTCGCGTAGCAGGAGCTCTAATGGCGTACCTCGCGCGGAGCTCCTGAATTGGCGAATACTGTCGGGAGGCAGCACATGTATCGCGGGCTGGTATGTCGCCATGTCAAAAGGCCGAACACTGAGAGGTAAGAGCTCGACCTCGGGATCCATATCTATCTCTGGAGGAGCCCCACTCCGTGGAATATCATCTGCCATCTCGAGAAGAGTGAGAAAATGGTCGAGAATATGGAAAATGGGCAAGAATGCCAAAAGTCAACCCCGAGGGGTGAAAAATGGAAGAAAAGGTCGAAGTACAGAAAAAGGCACAGAAACCAAGGCTAACTCAGGAGAAACAAACCCCAAATGAAGGAAATCAAGAATGTGGCACCGAAATCACGTTTCAATCGGTTCAAAGTGTTTGAAACGAAGAGGGGTTTCGCGAATTGAAAGTTGTGGAAGCTTGGAAAATGGGGGAAAGCTTGGATCAAAGGATGGAAAACAACCTAGAAATGGAGGAGAATGAATTTCGGCTAGGGAGAAGTGAGGAAATAGGGTTTGAAACCCTATACTTAAAGACCCGAGGTGAATGGACAAAATTGCCCCGAATCTGCCACTTTTGGCCGATCGGCCAAATTGTTGGCCGATCGGCTAAATTGTTGGCCGATAAGCTCTTTTGATGGCCGGTGGATGGCCGATGGCTCCCCCTTGTGGTCGATGGGTCTCCAATGCCCTTGTTTGGGGTATTTCTGTTGATTGGTACCCTTATCTTTCAAGAAAGTGCAAAATAGTACACTTTTGAAGCTTAAGCGGCCTTCGTGATGACCTCGAACCGTGTCTTCCGTGTGCAGCGCTCGATACACACGAGGCGTATCCTTTTCTGTATCCTTTTGTATATTGCAAGATTCGAGAATTGTTCAAGAATTGCTTTGAATATCTTGCCTTACGAGTGTTTTGTCATGTTTGTAAGACGCGCATTTGTTATACGCCTTTTCACTCTTACATTGAGCATGCCTCATCTTGTTTTAAAGTTACAACTCAACATTGTGGACAACATGCCTTTACCATGCTTACATGGAATATGTGCATCGTCACACTTGCATAGCATATGCATGTTGTATTGAATGTGTATCCACTATTACATTGCATAGAGCATGCCTGTTGCATTGTCATGCACACCTTATTTGTGTTGTCATGCACACTTGTTGCATTGTCATACTTGCGTTGTCACGCACACTCGCTGCATTGTCATGCGCTTTTCACTCGCATTGTTATGCACACACTATATGCGTTGTCACGCACATTTTGTTCACATTGTTATGCACATCTCTCTCGCATTGTTATGCACACACTACTTGCGTTGTCACACACGTTTTGCTTGCTTTATTACGTGCACCCTTAGGTTGCATTGTCTTGCACCCCTCCATCCGCGTTGTTGTGCACCCTTAGGTTGCATTGTCTTGCACCCCTCCACCTGCATTGTCACGCACTCACTTGTTGCATTGTCATGCACACCTTGCTTGCGTTGTTACACACACTTGTTGTATTGTCATGCACACCTTGCTTGCCTTGTCACGCACTCTTATGTTGCATTGTTATGCACACCTTGTTTGCATTGTCACGCACCTTACTTGCATTGCTATGCACTTTTCACTTGCATTGCTATGCACTTTTCACTTGCATTGCTATGCACTTTTCACTTGCATTGCTATGCATATTTCCATCGGCATCATATGTGCACACGTTTATCTTGTGTTGATATTATATTTTGATATAGCGTTGATCATATGTTCCTGTTATATTGTACTTGTCAAAATCTCTCTTTTGTGCAGGTACGATGTTGTATGTACGGTTTGTTTGAAGTTGGTGAAACCAGACGATATTGTATGTACGGTTTGTTTGAAGTTGGTGAAACCAGATGATATCGTGTGTACGGTTCATTCAAGAGAAGTTTCGGTTCAGTTTGACTGCTACCTTTCTCCACTCGTGTGTGTCGCATTTGGACGTACCCTTCTCCACTCGCATGTGCTGCATTTGGACGTATTCGCACTGTTTAGTGCATCGCACTTTCTTGCGCACCCTTTCTCCACTCGCGTGTGTCGCGTTTGCACATACCCTTCTCCACTCTTGTGTGCCGCGTTTGGACGTATTCGCACTGTTTAGTGCATCTGTAGACACCCCATTTTAGACCGTCCTCAAGACTTGGATGTCATCGTTTGAACACTCGATGATTATCCATGTTTGTGTTTGTCTTGAGTTCTCGGAGGTTTTGGCTACACGCCTTGCCTCAAGACCTCTCGACTCGTTTGTTTTGTGTTTGGTTTTGCACCAAACACTTGTTGTTTTGCTTCTGAGGGTGGAAAATAGCTTGTTGGCCATCCCCACACCTCACCGGCCATGGCTTGAGGCCACCGGCCCTGTTTTCTTGCTACCGGCCAAATGTGTTGGATGGTCGGCATTGTTTTCGATCAGCCAGCCATTGTTTTGATTAATCGGTCACTTTTTCTGTTCGAGACCTTTTTTGGGGAGGCTTGACCCTTTTGAACCTTTGTTTTAGCTTCTTGAGGAAGCTTGGACCTTTTGAACCCCTTGTTTTAGCTTCTTGAGGAAGCTTGAACCTTTTGAACCTTTGTTTTAGCTTCTTAAAGAAGCATGAACCTTTGCCTAGCTTCTCCAAGAAGCTTGACCCTTTTGTTCCAAGCTTCTAAGAGAAGCTTGAACCTTTCTTAGCTTCTTGAAGAAGCTTGAACCTTTGCCTAGCTTCTCCAAGAAGCTTGACCCTTTTGCTCCAAACTTCTAAGAGAAGCTTGAACCTTTCTTAGCTTCTTGAGGAAGCTTGACCGCTTTGCTCTAGCTTCCTTAAGAAGCTTGACCCTTTTTGCTTTAGCTTCTAAGAGAAGCTTGGCCCCTTTACTCCAAGCTTCTAAGAGAAGCTTGGACCTTGCTTCCTCTATAAAAGAGAGCCTCTCCCTCATTAGATGAGGTTCCAAGAAATTTTGCTAAGGCATACACATATATCTCTCTTTGTCTTTACACTTAGGCTTTGAAAGAGTGAAGCTCTTGGCCCCTTTGCACACCAACTCTTAGCCTAACACCTCCATCATCAACCTAAGGATCTTGGAAGCCATTTTTACAGGTTGAAGGTCTAGTTTTTTGGTCTCAAAGCTGCTGGTTTTGCTGAAGCCACAAGGGTAACACACTTTACCCTCTTTTGGTCTTTATTTTGCTTCATCTTTTAGCCATACTTGAAAGCATTTTCAAGATTTGTCATAAACTGAAAAAAATCTTATTTTGAGCTAATTTTGAATTTTTTTTAAGACCCACTTTTGTGTTTGGGGTTGTCTACCCCCTCTTAGGCCTTGTTTGGCCTCATTTTTGTGCCTTTTTTGTGAGCTTCGGGACCACCTTGTATTGGCCTTCTCACCACTGAAATCCAGAGGGATTTCAGTGGTGGGGATGATGTTTTGAGGTCCTAAGAAGGAGAGGGCCATCCCCTCTCCTTATTGTCTTGTTTACTTGCATTTTTTGCCTTACAAAGGAGCCCATATTTGCATGGATCCCAAGCTTGGTTCAGGCCCTTTTTGGTGAGTTTTAGGACCTGCATAATCTCTATCTAGAGCTGGTTTTTCCATATTAGATGTCCTTCTTGCATGTGTAGAACAACTCCTTTCATGGCCTTTCAAAGGAGCACCTCATTCTTGCATGTATTAGACACATTTCAGTGGGTATTTGGTCATATTTTGGCATGCCATGAATCTTTTTTTGGCTGGTTTGGTGGTCCCTTATATGCTCCATATGCTTGTAGTGTAAACCATGCTTACTAGCTTACATTGCATGTTATTTTGGCCCTCCATTCTAGCATATTTTGGCCATGCCTTAAACTGATTTTGTGCATGTTTTAGACTACCTTAGCTCTATTTTTTATGTCCCATGGTCGAATGGTACTTGCCATGTATGCTTGTAGTGTAATAGCCATGCCTAGTCTTGAGTTTTGAAGCCTATTGCATGCTTATATTGAGGTGTTTGCATGTTTTGGCATCATTGGGTATGATATTTCAGAGCTTATACTTGTGTCATACTCCCATGTTTTCCATGCTTTAAGTGCTATTGAGAGTTGTGCTTGTATGCCATGTTACAGTGTGTTGTGCATGTTATGTTGTTAGCATTGTGTATGCCATGTCACTCCTTGCATTGCGTATGCTAGGTGGTTAGTTGCATTGAGCATGCCATAGTTCATATAGCATTGTGTGTGCCATATAGTCCATAGCATTGTGTATGCTAGGTTGCATGTTTGCATATTTAGGTTGTATGCCTATTGCATATTGCTTGTTAGCATACTCATTTTGCATTAGTTTGTTTGCATGCTTAGGTTGCATAGCATTGAGCATGCATCCCTTGCCTCTTGATCAATCATAATAGAGGTTGGGGCCCTTTATTTGTTTTGTGCATTTCATTCCATATTGAATTGCACACTTGACTCTTTGGCCATCATGCATGGAAATGCGTGATTGGTCGTCCGAGAGTCGAGTACCATACTCCCTTGAGTCTTAAACATGATAGGGAGGGTGGTTGTGCATACATTACTTTGAAAATGCATTGACATGCTCTGTTTTCCCTCTGTTGCTGTCAAACAGAATTCTGCAGGAAGAGATGGCCGGTCGGCCATCTTCAATGCCGGCCGGCTATCCATTGTCGGCCGAGAGCCTCACAACTGGTCAATGACCACTTTTCCATGGCCGGTGACCATTCCACTTGGCCGGTGACCTCCCATAGTGTTCAGGGAGTGTTCCAGAACCGACCTTGGGACTCATGCAATTTTCAGAGGCATAAAGCAATACAAACAGAGGCAACTGTGGCATGGTGATGGATTTCCGAGCGGAGCCGAGCATGCATACATTCATCCCTCTTTCCGAGGCTATTTTACTGCTTTCAGTAGCTTAATTTTCATGTCGTGCGGTGCATTCGGGAGGCACTAAGATGTATCATGATTTGGGTTGCCAGTTTTGGTGGCGGGGTATGAAGAAAGATGTGGCAGTTTTTGTATCTAAGTATCTTACTTGTCAGCAAGTGAAGGCCGAGCATCAGAGCCCAGCGGGTTTGTTACAACCCTTGCCTATAGCCGAGTGAAAATGGGAGCATGTCACGATGGACTTCGTTGTAGGTCTTCTGAGGACTCAACGGGGTAGTGATGCTATTTGGGTGGTCGTAGATCGGTTGACTAAGTCGGCGCACTTTATCCCTATGCGCATGAGAGATTCGGTAGATCATCTTGCCGACTTGTATATTCGGGATATAGTGAGGTTGCACGGGGTCCCAGTGTCGATCGTCTCAGATAGAGATCCACGTTTTACTGCTAGGTTGTCGTAGAGTTTGCAGAGTGCCTTGGGCACTGGATTTACCTTTAGCACAGCTTATCATCCTCAGACTGACGAACAATCCGAGCGTACTATTTAGATCCTTGAGGATATGCTTCGAGGCTGTATCCTTGACTTTAGTGGGTCGTGGGAGAGGCACTTGCCCTTAGTGGAGTTTGCCTACAACAACAGTTTCCAATCGAGTATTGGTATGGCACCGTTTGAGGCCTTGTATGGCCGGCCGTGTAGGTCTCCAGTGTGTTGGGCCGAAGTGGGTGATGCACCTTTGTTGGGCCCGGAGTTGGTGCGAGAAACTACGGAGAAAGTTGAGCTTATCCATAACAGGCTTGTTACAGCCCAGAGTCGCCAAAAGAGTTATGCCGACCGTAGGAGGAGGACTTTGTCATTTGAGGCGGGTGATCACGTCTTTCTGAAAATATCACCTAGGCGGGGTTTGATGAGGTTTGGGAAGAGTGGGAAATTGTCCCCTCGATTTATTGGCCCTTTCGAGATCCTTGGGAGGATTGGCGAGGTTGCCTACTGTTTAGCTTTGGCGCCGCAGTTGTCCGTAGTGCATGACGTGTTTCATGTTAGTATACTTCGGAAATACAAGCCGGATCCGTCACATGTATTGGATTGGACTGATTTAGAGGTTGATGAGGATGCCTCGTATGAGGAGAGACTGGTGAGGGTCTTGGATAGGCAGGAACAAGTCTTGCGAGGAAGACGATACCCTTGGTAAAAGTACTCTGGAAACATCACGGGGTGGAGGAAGCCACTTGGGAACGTGAGTTAGAGGTCCATGAGAAATATCCAGACTTGTTTGGTAACATTTGAGCATGTATTGGAAACTTTGTTTTGTTGATAAACTCTAAGAACATTGTATATGTTTTGGTTTATAGAAGTATGGTAATTGTTGAATTCACCTCGGAAATGGAAGTTTAATTTAACATTGTATATGTTGAACGTGTTGTAGAAATGCAATTATATCATTAATATTGAATATGTTATGGGATTGTGAAGCATGTGTATTGGGAATGGTTGAATTTCGAAGAAATGCATGTTGTGTCATATATTGTAGATTGCCTCTTGAAAAGAGATCGGATGACCGGTAATGCGTCAGGATGCTAAATATTGAATTATAATGTTGTTATGAATTGAAAAATCACAATTTTGAAACTTGTAACTAATTTCGGGGACGAAATTCTTTGAGGAGGGGAGGTTATAGCGATCCCGGTTTTTCCTCCTTTGGTTATTGTATTCCGGACTCGGTTCCGTGTATACGTTGCATTTCCATCCTTTAATTTTTTGTATTTGAGTTTTGGGATGTGATGGGTAGGTTTGTAACAGGTTGGGTGTGTTTTGAAACAAGTGGTTGCTGCCCAGTTTTTGGTGTCTTCGCTTTTGTCGCTCGAGCAAGCTCTATGTTTTAGTTCCTTCGCTCGAGCCAGGGTTCCTTCGCTCGAGTGAGCTTTGAGTGGTGTGTCTGTTGGCTCGAGCGAGTATTCTTGCGCTTGAGCGTGCATCTAGTTTGGACCTGAAGGTTGTGTTTCTTGGCTCGAGTGAGCTTTCCTTCGCTCGAGTGAGCGAGCTGTATGTTTTGGGATTCTTCGCTCGAGCAAGCACTCTTACGCTCAAGCGTGCTTCTGGGTTGCAGACCTGAAGCTTGTGTTGTTCGCTCGAGCGAAGCTTTGTGCGCTCGAGCGAGGTTTCTTTGTGTCTGGTCGCTCGAGCGACCACTCCTTCACTCGAGCGAGGCTCGTATATATCAGTTCGCAGCAGCAGCTTCTTCTTCACCTTTTCATCATCTTCTTTACTCAAACCCTAGCCCCGACTTCTTCTCTCTCTACATACATCTTCTCTCTACAAATCCATCTAGTTCTAGTGGTCTTCTACCCTTGTCTCTTTGTAAGAAGTGTGGAGCTTGGTGTGGGCTTCATTTCAATCCGAAAAAGTTGGTGTTTGGAGCATCTTGGGTTTTCACCTTCATCTCCTTTGAGTCTCTTCTCTTGAGGTAGGGATAACCTACTCCTCTATATGAGTTTTGACATGAATGTTAGGTATTTTGGATAGATGGTGTTGTTAGGGAATTTTGGGAAAGTTAGGGTTTGTTTTAAAGTTATAAAAATGGGGTTTTCAATTGTTAAACTCCATGTGTATGTGAGACCTTGGAAAATGGATTTATCGTTGTTAAATTGATGAAATTTAGCCAACTCTAATCCCAAAACTGATGCAAATGCAAACGAAATAAATGAATGGAATGCACCCGTATCAGTCAACACATTAGCAATCGAATTACAAAACAAGAAGGTACCTCTCGCTACTAAAGGCATTGGTACTAGATCTGGCGTGGTAACAGCATATACTCACCCTGTAGGCCTCTGCTCCACCTACTCACCCCTCAAAGCATTAGCCTGATGCACTGACTGTGCCAAAGAGGCTCCCTGATTGTCCCATTGAGGCATGTGTTGACTGTGTCGGCCTGTGGCTCTATGTCTGTCTCAAACTAGACGTACCGGGTGTGCCACCCAACTGAGGGCAAAACCTTTTCAGGTGCCCCGCCTACCCATACTGATAACAAGTAAGCGACTGGCCTCTCCCCTGACTCTAGCTCTGAGGACGAGCCAAAGACGATGCTGATCGCTGCCCTCCTCCTCTCTGTGGGCAAGCTGGAGACTTGTGGCCCAACTAACCACACTTGTAACAAATGACATCTCCCTGACCACCTCTTCCAAAACCCGAACTTGGTATTGGAAAAGTGGACCTCAACTGAGCTCCCTAGGATGACTGTAGGTTAGAACCCCTCTACCTTTTATTGTCCCCCTGAATATCATGGCTCCTCTTGGAGCCCATCATCCACTCTTACTCCATCTGCATTACGGTCTCCAGATGAACCGCCGCCTCCATAAGGCATCCATAATCCCTAATCATCGACTCGGCTACTTTGAACATGACCTCGGTCCCTCAACCTCTTCTCGAACTCCAAGCAACAACGCTCCTCTATCGCCACATGTTCCAATGCAAACCTAGACAAACTAGTGAATGTGGCCTCAAACTCTACCACTGTAAAAGCTTGGAGAACTTATCTCACAACCGAACAGTGGGAGGCAAAAACTTATCCTAGAAGGTGCTCACAAAAGCCTCCCAAGTCACCCCAATGCGCCCACACGCATGCTTCCACTACTGACCCGCATCTCCTTTTAGCTGGAAGGATGCCGAGGTCATTCTCAACTGGTCATCCTCGATGCCAAGCATCTCAAACGTTTTCACTATTTTCTCTAACCACACATTTGCCTTCAGTGGCTCCTTAGGATCACCTATGAACTCATTTGGATTCAACCAGAAAAACTCCCACTTTAACAAAAACGATCCTACCTCAGCTACGTGGGCCTGGACTTGATTCTCAGCCCCGAGAATGTCCATGGATTCCCAAAATGCTCCCACCATTTCGCGAGCTAACGCCCATGGCTTGTTGACCAGCTAATTCGGCCACATTGGCTTAACCAACTCCCTCTTCCTACACCAGAATCTCATCCGATAAAGGCACCCCATGCCTTCTAGGCCTACCACGCCTACCACCACCACCACGTCCACGTCTTGACATTCTAATGAAGGTAACCAAAGAGATTAGCACATTTACAAATGTACCGAAGCTAACTCACTCATGTCCTAATGCGGTGGACAACAGTAATTCACCCTACATAAGCACATAGTCACGTATACACATACGAATTGCATTCCTGGATAATGACCATCACGCGGCGTTACTAGAGTTCTAATTAGAAACAGCAGTGATCAAGTACTCTTCTAATGGGGCTTCTAGAAATCTGTGGACTCAATCAATATCCTAGACCCATATAATCATATAAGCATGTTATCATGTAAACACATCGTACACACTAAAGTCTCTATCAAGCGGGACAAACCCATTGTGGTAATAACCACTTCCCACGTACCCAAAGTATTCAAACCCAGTACATTAATACCAAGTTGTAACGCCCCAAAAATAAATACACAAACTCGTCTCAAAAGCAAAGAAATAACTGAATTAATAAGCTTTCATTCATCAGAGTTTGATATACATGGAAGATTGATAAAAGAAGAAATGAAAGTTACACAGATATTCATTTTCCTTAATGGCTTACAACTTTCCAAGTCGCTGCTTAGTTATAACAAAAATGAGCCTAGCTCAACACAATTTAAAGCCTTGGCTATACAAAATAGATACAACAAAAACAGAAGCTCTTGCTCCAAATCCCTCTAGACTATTGCCTTGACGAAGGCATATCACCAACACCTGAAAATAATTTTTCCCAAATAGGGTGAGTCAAAGTCCAGTAGAAATAATCTAACACAATATATAAGTTTTACCAAGGATATAAGCGAAATGTGCATATACAATGCCCATGGTAAAATCATTCATATTTCCCAAAATGATAATATGCCAAATTTTGTATCCCAATCCATGTTATCTCAACTCCATTCACGTCAATTGACTTAATCCCAATTCATGAGTCATGTTTATTATCATTCGGGCAACCAAGCTAAGACTACAACTCAATGGTGCTCAAACATATATTACCGTCATACAAACACTTCAATTTGCCATTTTACAAAAATTTCGTCCGCGAGATCAGCACTCATGTATATGCGTGATTTTCAGGACTTTCACCCTAGACACACAGACCAACTTAATTTAATGGAGTCCATCCCGTTTCTTCTCCCAAACATGGAGTACATCCCCTTTCTCCTCCCAAACATTATACATATACAATGTATTTGAAACACAGTTATATTCAATGACAACCAATAAGAGATTTGTTTCAATTCACCTAATCCTCATGCAATTTCTACAACAATCAGAGCTATCCTCCACCGATAGCCCAAAATAGCTATTTCTAAACAGATATATAATCTCAAGGACAGATAAATTATCCAAAGTTCCATAGATGAGAGGGAATACACATCCAACTATACCGTTCATATGGACATCCATTCAATTGCATATTCTCAATGCCAATTCCATTATTTATACAAAATAATTATTTGAGATATTCTAGGGCAAACTTTCACCTTATCCCAAAATCCACTCCAATTACCACAATCAATTATTTTAGCATAGCACAAGTTCTTATTTACTCCCATAACCATTTCCCTTACACTCAATCAAAAACCCCTCTTTTGATTTTATACCAAAACCCTAGGTTTGTTCAAAATCACCTCAATTCCTAATGTTTCTTACACATCAATAAGGATTTAAGTTAAAACTCATAGAAGAGTGTAGAAAAATCCCTACCTCAAGTTTAGAAGACCAAGGGAGAAGCGGAGAAACTCCAAAGATGTCGAAACTAAAATTGATTTGGATCAAAATATAGCTCTTGATGTGCTCTACCTTTTTAACAAAGGCACAAGGGTGGAGAAATCACTAGATCTAGATGAAAAAGTATAGAGAATGTAGATTTTAGAGAGAGAGGGTCTCAACTTTAGGGTTTGGAGAGAAATAGATCTGAAAAAGTAATGTAAAAAGTCATTTTCACGAACTGATATATGTACAGTCCGCTCGAGCGCAAGAAGTGATGCTCAAGCGTCAGATATAATAAGTTGTTCCGCTCGAGCGCAAGAAGTGATGCTCGAGCGTAGAATACACACATACAGTAATTTTACAGATAGAAGAACATCGCTCGAGCGCAATAATGACCACTTAAGTGCACACCAGCTCGAGTGTAGTAAACGCAACTCAAGCATAGAATACACTCTCCTAGTAGTTTTTCTGATTTACAAAAGTACTAAGAGTTTGCAAAGCCCGCTCGAGCGCAAGAAGTGCCACTCAAGCGAAAGAGCAAAAATTTGGGCAACAAGAGTTTGAAAACTAAACAACTAACCTAATCCAAACGCAACCACAACGATTCCAATAGCCCAATTTAAGGAGATACAGGGGAAGCAAGTTGTAAACAACAATATGAAACCATTAAACCTGAGTCCGGGATACAACAAGAGTCGGGTCAAAACCGGGATAGCTATATTTTTAGCCATGTTTGACTCGAGAACATGCTATTTCGTTATGTTAATTTTATAATTTAGCTCTTTAAAAATGAGCTTGAACTCCCTGAGCCATTGATTAAGTTATTTTTTCTCCAATTTCAGTAATAAAAAACTTGAAAATATTTTGGAAAACCCCACAAAATTCAGTCATTAAAGACTCGACAAGAAGAGTTGATAACTTATGTCTCCATTGGCGAATTTCCATATCAAGTTGATGAATTACTCCAATTAAATGGTGTATTTTTTCTTCTACCAAATAATATGATAATGAGGTAACAATTGAAAACTTTCTTCATCGAGAGAATGGATCTCTTCTTGAAGATCCAAAATTTTTCTTTCACACCAATATATTTCATATTGATGAATATGAATGGAAAAATTCAATTCGTTTGTCATTTCTTTTTCGATACCTTCTTCGAGGTGCTTATTTTCTCCTTGTTGTCTTCGTCTAGCCCTTATAATGATTATCCCACTGGGCGTGCCAAAAATATATGTTGGCTTTTTTGGCTTTCGAAGGTTAGAAATGTAATTCGAGCATGCCAGCAAAGATCAATAAGTCCTTACAGAGATTAGTCAGATGACTATTTCGAAGTTCTTTTTAGCCTCAATGAAGAGGACTTTTACTGGTGGCTTCTTTTTAGTAGAAAATTTAGCAGAATTAATCACAACAGTAAAAGAAAAGAGGGAGAGAACAATGTCAGAAAATAAATTTAATTAAGTAAACAAGCATTTACAGTTGTATCTTCACACTTCCACAGCTCCGAAGGGGATTACAAACTAACTTAGAACTATTCCTAAGAAACTGAAATTCAGTGCGGGAAAGTAAAGGATTAGAAGGTAAAGAAATGGAAAGTAAATAACTAGAAAGTAAAGAACTAGAAAAATGTAAGATAAAATAGACTGGTTTCTGGATCTGATTTTGGGTCTTGTAAATATAGCCATCAATAGCTATTTATAGGAAAAAAACTTCCAGCAATAACTACCCAATAACCACATAAAACTACACACTCTTCCATCTTCATTCCCACAATGCCACATATCCCTCCATATCTTCCACTAAGTCACTTTGTCCATCATATTTTTCACATGTGCTTTAACTTTGTCCACCTTGACTTCCATGTTCCACCATGCAAGACCACTAACTTTGTAACTTCTCTTAACTCTTGATTGATCAAGAAAGGGTTACGTGTCCTGCAATAATAATAATAGTAATAATAATATTATTATTACTACTATTTATGGTGTCAACAGATATAGAAAAAAAAATACAAATGTTTTTGCTAACTAACTAGTATCAATCAATATACGACACAAATAGTTGAAATAACACACCATTGTAGATCCTCTATGATGTTGTTTGGTTGTATCATTCAATTTTTACTTTTAATTTCTTATGATTTTAAAATATATAAATAATAAATAATTAAAAAAAAACATGTACTGTTTTTATTTTATGTGAAAATAATTTTCTCGTATTTCTTAAAAAGTAAGTGATTTGTTTTCAAAAATATTTGTGGGCATCGTGCCTTTTTCGAATGTAAGGTTCGTTTCCTACACAAATTGTTGTACCAACTCGCTTTAACAATAAAGAGTTGCCCCTTAATTTTTAAATAGAAATTAAGAAACCTTTAACACTAAAAACTAAGTTAATGATTGATTTGTCATAACCAGAAATTTTCTATTTTCGGGAGCTTAGGTACAAAACGAGAAGGTCATTGAATGAAAGCATCCCCTTTTGCCCAATTTGAAGATTGGCCTCTACTCACTTCCTATTTTAGGATTTTAGTAGTTGATTATTCACAAATTTCATTTTATGCTTAAAACCCTTAAATAATCCTAAAACTATGTAATTTGAATAAAATAAATATCATTTATTTTAGTTTAAATGAATAAAGCCATATTTTTTATAAAATAGGTCATTTTCAATATAAAAAAAAAAGTTGATTTTTAATAATCCATGGCCCTAAACTTCAACTAAAATAAATAATATTCATAAAAGCATCCAAAACAAACAATTTTGTTAGAAAAGTATTTAGTCTTGAATTATTAAAAAGACAATACAACAAGACACAAGTACATGCTACGAAAGATCAGAAAACTTACCCAGATGCCCACTTCTAGCATCTTACATGCAAAACTTGAAATTAAATATGATCTATTATACAACTAAACATACAAAATATGATCTTAGGCCCGGTTTGAGACTAATGCACAAAAAACAAACAACAAATAAAGAACTAAACTACAAACTAATTACATGATGATTCAAATTGGGACTAATGCATGATTGCTACATGATTACATAATCCTAAACATGGTGTTCTAACAAAAATGAAGAGAATATACAAGACAAGGAGAGAAAGTGAACAAAATAACCTAACTACATGATGGAATGATATATTAATGCCTTAGCAATAATTGACTACTAAAAATATGAAGAAAAGAAGTACTGAAACACAAAAGGAAGAAGTTTTACCTACTGGTTTTCAACAATTGAAGAGCATGCGAAGAATAAAGTAAGAAAACTATGTAGCCCTCGCTCAAGCTTAGGTTTTTTATTTGTGTTCAAGTCTACAAGCCTTAAAAGATTTTTTATTATTGTGTAGGTGGTAATTTTCGGAGTTAGAAGGGAGAGGGAGAGGGAGAGGGAGGGTGTCTTTCTCTCAAGCTCTCTAATGCTCTCAAAAAGTTCACAATTTTGTAACCTCTTGAAAGAGAGAGGAAAGGGTGCTTTTATAGGCACTCATAACTTGGGGAGAAAGCTACAAGAGGCTACTAGGGTTAGCCATCGCTTTCTCCCTAGCGCCTTTCACCAATGTCGCATTGCCATCCTTACAAAGTTTCCATTTCTGTCTGTCGGGGGAAAGTACGGCCGCACACAGGAAGTGCGGCCACACAATGCACGTGCAGCCAAGGGTCCAAGTGTCAACTTCGCGAGTTAGGTGCGGGTTTGCTTGGTTAGGTATGGCTTTGCATGACTTTACCTACTCATGGCCCAAGCAATCTCAAAGTTTCCTTAGATCAATGTTTTTCATAAAATCGGTCAGTAATTTGGAAAAATACCATCAATCTAAGTGCAGTTGAGCTTCCCTTATCTCGCAAGATCGAAAAATTGGTTTTTGGTTGAAAAATGGGTTCAAGGGTATTTTGATCGTTTTTGTAAAAAGTTTGTTTTTAGGCCAAAGCAAAGGGTATGATAGCAACTTTAAGCAACTTTCAGCATTCCAATAGTGCAAGTATTACCATTTCATTATCGGGAGCCCTACAAACGTCCAAAATCTTAGGGTCAGTCAAGGTGGAGTATCTACAATATTTTAAAATAATTTTCATAAATAGTTCAATAATATGTTATTATTGTTTTTTTTTTATGTGTTTTAAAAAACAAAACACAAAACACAAAATAAAAACACAACCAAATAGGTATGTTTAGAGCATTTCGTATGGACATTTTAAAATTGTGTGTTAGCATATGTTAACTCATGGTTCTAAATATCGGCCGGTACGATACCGGAAAATCAGAGGACCGAGTCGGATATGGGCCGATATATGGATGAGACTGAAATTCACGTCCGTAGCGTCCGATTCGCAGTTCGTATCAGCCTGAATCCGATACACGAAGCGATACATGCTGGTACAGTGAAGATTGAAGTAGAGAATCAGATGAAGAAGATTGAAGCAGAGAATCAGATGAAGAAGATTGAAGCAGAGAACCAGATGAAGACGAAGAAAGAAAAGCAAAAGAACTTAGATTCGAGATAAAGAAGGTGAGATTTGAAGGTAATGAAAAGAGGAAGATTAAGACGAAGACAGAACCATTTCTGCCATTGAAGGATCTTCAAGCTTGTTGGAGTTCTTTGAAGCTCTGATACGACTCTAAAGTTCTAATCTCGAATTTCACAAATTAATTACTAAAAACACAATTTCAATAAACTAAAAATACAATTTTTTACACAAATTCTCACCTTGCTTTCATTTCCTCACAAAATCAAAGATAGAAATTCAAATCAATATATATATATATACGTAGTTTATATATATATATATATATATATAGAGAGAGAGAGAGAGACCTGGGCTATACAGAGGTGAGAGGTGAGCGTGAGTGAAAGGTATGAAGTCTGAGGAAAAAGAGAGGTGAGGGGAAGAGGTCAGTGGCCTCCTGACATTTTGGTCTAGTCAATATAGACCAGTTGTTTTAATCAATAGAGACTAGTTGTTCTATTATATTGATGAATCTAACTAGAATTAATTTTAAATTAGAGTTAATTCTAAATTGGTTACAACTGTTACTTAATTTTTTTTTCTTTTTTTTTGAACTCATGTTTTGTGCACCATACAATGTTCACGTTTTTATTTTTTCTATTTATTTGTTCACATTAATTTTTTTATTAAAAGTTTAATATATGTCAAAAAAAAAAAACTCAAGATTAAAATATATATCATTTAGTTGAAAAAATGGGTTAAAAGTGCTCTTATATATCAAAATTTTGATTAAAATGTGACAAATTAAGATTAAAAGAGTCAAAAAATATATAAAATTGAGTTTCAGAGGGATTGCTAATGATTTTTAAAATTTCATAGTCGCGACACCCGATTCCCGATACGTACCGGCCGATACTACCGATACCGATACTCCGCGATCGATACCGTTACACTACCCGATACTGCGATTTAGAACCATGTGTTAACTAGTAAAAAGTAATCAAAGTGAAACACAATTTTGTGTTAAGATTTGTTAATTTCATGAGTGGATGAATGTTACGATAGAGAAGTTAAAATATATATTTTTTTTTATTTTTTATTTTTTTGAGGAATAGGAAATTCAATACCATACCAACAATATAAGTTAACAAACAGTGCTAACAAGCCAGCATCATGTGCTGGCTTTACAAAACGTCTAGGAAATTTCATAATACGTACAAATCCATAAACTTGCAGATATTACAAATATCAACCAAAATATTTTGACAACTCCAATCAGCTGCTCTTCCAGAATGCAGATTGTTTACTAGCACTTGACAATCAGTTAAAATATGAATGGCCCTTATATCCCTGGAGTAGCACCATTGCAAAGCTTCTAGGCAAGCTCTTGCTTCAACCACTTATGCTGAATGAGCAACAAAAGGCACATCATTTGTTACAACCGATTGCCCATTTTTGTTGACTAATACCCATGTTGCACCGGCCTGCAAATTGCGCAGCTACCAAGCTCTATTGATCAGATATATTGTATTTTAAGTGCAAGTAGAACCCATTTTAATGTATTCTGTAATAATAACAAAAAAAAAATATTACTCCTCCTCCCTCTTTTCTCTCTCTCCTCCTGGTTGAGTGTCAGGTTGGAGTTACAAAATATTAATAACAGGGTTTTTTTTTTTTTGATCGGCAAAGAAAAGTTTTATTAAAATTGAGAGAAAGGGAGTACATAAAATCTGGGAAGAAAGTTGCATCATAGCTAAAGAGAGATATCCCAACTATGTTGGCACCTACCTCCCAGCCCAATCATGTGCATTCCCAGAACAAAACAACAAACAAAGTTGGTGAGTTCCCAACTGAAAATGAAGTGAAAACAGAGAAGCAACAAAGTTCAATGAAGCCCATTAATTCTCACGGATTTATTTACTTCCAATGAGAATAAAAAGTCATTCACTGAATAGTCTTTAAGGTTGATAAAGTGTTTAACCCAGAAAGCAGTTCCTACTTTCGCAAGTTCTGTGACTTCTTCCTAGATTGGTTCCTTTTGAAAGAATATCTTATCATTTCTTGTGAGCCAAAGGGTCCATAGAATAGCAAGGGGTAAAGCATTCCAAATAACTTAAGCCAAATTCTTAACGTTGTGGCCGTACCACCATGATAGGAGATCAGGAGTAGAGCCTGGTGAAACCCAGGACAAGCCCCACCATTCGATGCTATCTGACCAAACCTTCCATGAACACAGGCATTGTAACAGCAGGTGGCTAATGCTTTCTACTTCAGATCCACAGAAAGAACAAGGATTGGAATTGGGTATGATGTGTCTATTGAAAAGTAAATCCGATGTAGCGATTCGGTTCCACCAAGATAGCCATCCAAAAGCTTTTACCTTAGGTGCTGCAGCAGATTTCCATAGTTTCATAATTGGAAAAAGTGGGAGGTTAAGAGATGATTCGGAAGTACCATACAGCAAATTGACAGAAAATACTTCATCAGGGGTGTAAGTTTAGTTTGAGAGAGAAGCTAGAGAGCAATGAATGAGAGAAGCTAGAGAGCAAAATGGTTTCTGTATATTATGTGTTGTATCTTTACAAGAGAAATGAACTCTCTCTTTATAGAGAGAGGAAATGTACATTGGATACCAAATGATGATTGGTAATCACCGAAAGAATAAAGTGAAAAGATAAAGCATCTATATCTAAACAATTAGCAATATTATATTAACAGCCCCCCGCAAACTCAAGGAGGGAAAGCATCTACCAAGTTGAGTTTGGAAACAAGATCATTAAAGCGGCCAGGAGGATGAGCCTTAGTGAAGATATCAGCGGGTTGATCGACTGAAGCAATAGGAAGAAGATGAACAGTTCCACAAGTAACATGCTGGCGAATGAAATGACAATCAATCTCAATATGTTTGGTGCGATCATGAAAAACATCATTGTGAGCAATCTGAATAGCACTCCGATTGTCACAGTAGAGAGGGGTAGGAGTAGATGAAGAAACTCCCATATCAGCAAGGAGCCAGCGAAGCCAGAGAAGTTCCTGAGTAGTATCAGCAAGAGCTCGGTATTCAGCTTCGGTGCTAGAGCGGGCAGTGAGAGATTGTTTTTTGCTACGCCAAGCAAGAAGAGAATCCCCTAAGAAGAAGCAGAATCCCGTGGTGGAGCGTCGATCCGTAGGATCCCCAGCCCAATCAGCATCGGAAAAGGCACGTAGGTCAAGAGAGGAAGAAGCCGAGAAGTGAAGACCATGGAACAGAGTGCCTTTGAGGTAGCGAAGGATGCGGAGTAGAGCAGTATAGTGGGGAGTGCGAGGAGCCGACATGTACTGACTGACAATGTGAACAGCATAGGCAATGTCAGGACGAGTGACTGTGAGATAGACAAGACTGCCGACGAGCTGGCGATAAAGAGTAGCATCAGAGAGAAGAGTGCCATCAAGAGGAGTGAGACGAATCTGAGGATCAATCGGAGTAGAGGCAGTTTTGCAATCAGTAAGACCAGCACGAGCCAGAAGATCGGATGCATATTTGGCCTGGGACAGATAGGAACCAGTAGAATCATGCGATACTTCAAGGCCTAAGAAGTAGTTAAGAGTACCAAGGTCCTTCATCTCAAATTGTTGGTGGAGAAATTGTTTGAGGTGGAGAATACCAGCTGTATCATTACCAGTGATAATCATATCATCCACATACAGAAGAAGAAGAGTAGTACCATTAGAAGTAGTCCGTATAAAGAGAGTAGAGTCATAGGGACTAGAGGTGAATCCGAAGGCAAGAATGGTAGAACTGAACGTAGCAAACCAAGCACGAGGTGCTTGCTTGAGACCATAGAGAGCACGCTGTAGTTTGCAAACCTGATGAGGTGGAAAAGTGGACCCAGGTGGAGGTTGCATGTAGACCTCCTCAAGGAGATGACCATTGAGAAAAGCATTTTTGACATCCATCTGAAAGAGCCCCCAGTGGCGAGCAGTAGCAACAGCAAGTAAACTGCGAACAGATGTAAGCCGAGCAACAGGAGAGAATGTCTCCTCATAATCAATGCCATATTCTTGGTTGAAGCCCTTGGCAACAAGACGAGCTTTGTAGCGTTCAATAGAGCCATCAGAATGTGTTTTGATTTTGTAAACCCATTTGCAGCCAATTGCAGTCTTGCCAGGAGGAAGATCAACAAGATCCCAAGTATGAGCTTTATCCAAGGCATGGAGTTCATCAGTCATAGCTTGCTGCCAAAGAGGATTAGTACAAGCCTCACGATAGGAGGTAGGTTCATAAGTAGAGAAGGCAGCAGATCCAACAATATAATCACGAAGATGGATAGGAGGTTGAGTTACCCGGCGTGGTCGACCCGGAGGAGGATCGGTGAGAGGAAGAGCCGGTGGAGAAGGAGGTGTGGTGGCAAGAGGTAGACCTTCAGGTAGAGCAGGCTGGACAGGATCAGGGGTGAGCAAGGGCGTCTCGATGGAGGAGGAACCTGTATCAAAATCAGCAGAGAAAAGATCGATGGAAGGATTAGTAAATAGTGCAATAGTGGAAAGTCCGGGTAAGTGAAAAGAGGATAGCGAGGAAAACATTTGGTGTTCCCAGAAAACGACATGGCGGGAGATACGAAGACGTTTAGAGAGAGGATCCCAACAGCGGAAGCCTTTATGTTCAATGCCATACCCAAGAAAACAACAAAGACGAGAGCGAGGTTCAAGCTTGGTGTGTTCATGGGATTGAAGTAGAACAAAGCAGGCAGAGCCAAAAACCCGGAGATTGGCGTACGGAGGGGGAGTGCCATGCAGACGTTCAAAGGGAGTTTGATTATGGATGACAGGTGTAGGAGCACAGTTGATAGTGTAAACAGCAGTGAGGGCAGCTTCTCCCCAAAAGTTTTCAGGGCAGGAAGAAGAGAGAAGGAGAGCGCGAGTAGTGTCAAGAATATGCCTATGTTTCCGTTCAGCGCGGCCATTTTGCTGGGATGTGCCAGCACAGGAACGATGAGGCAATGTACCATGATGCTGAAGAAAGGAAAGAAAATCTGAATCCCGATATTCCATAGCATTGTCAGAGCGAAAAATTTTGATGGTTTTGGAGAATTGGGTGTGGACCATTTGTGCAAAACGATAATAAATGTGTTTCAATTCAGACCTATGTTTCATGAGAAAAAGCCAAGTAAACCGGGAAAAATCATCAATAAAAACAACAAAATAGCGGGATCCCCCCATAGTAGTAGTAGGTGAGGGTCCCCAAATGTCCGAATGTATAAGATCAAAAGGTGCAAGAGAAACAGAAGTACTTTTATTAAATGATAAAGCAGGTTGTTTGGCAAGTTGACAGGGTATACAATCGAAATTATCGGGAATTACATGACCCAACTGTCCACTAGAAACCAAAGACCTTAAGCGATTAACAGAAATATGCCCTAAGCGACAATGCCAAAGATGAAAGGGAGATAATGAGGAAGGAGATGTAGGTGCAGCAATTTGAGGAGAGGCAGGAACATGAAGGTGAATGAGTTCATAGAGACGTCCATGCTTACGGCCGATCCCAATAGTCTGCCCTGTCTGAGGGTCCTGTACCAAACAATTAGTAGCAGAAAAAGTGACAGTTAGACCAAGTTCACATAATTGACCAATGGAAATAAGGTTTAAGGTAAGAGCAGGGATATGATAAACGTGAGGTATGGATAAAGAAGAGGTGGAAACAGTACCAACATGACGAACAGACATGAGAGAACCATCAGCAGTATGTATTGAGGGAATATGAGGAGAGGAAGATAAGGAAGAAAAAATAGTAGAACTAGAGGTCATATGATTACAACAGGCAGAGTCAAAATACCAAGAAGAGTTACCTGGAATGACAGACAAAGCAGTAGGAGGAGGTGTACCAGATGGGGAGAGAAGCTGTTTGAGCATGGCCTCTACATCTGTTGGAGAAAAGCGAGGGGTAGATGGAGTAGGTGACTCAGAGAACCCGGCAGAGGTGGCAGTGTCAGTGGGATGAGACTGATTCCCGGAAGCAGCAGCAGCAGTGTGATGAGACTGATTGCCGGAACGGTGAAAGTTTCCCCGGGAAGAGCCACCGCGAGAGGAGTGGCTATTGGAGGATGAGCGAGAGGGATTGCGAAAGCAATCCTGTTGCAGATGACCAGGACCAAGTTTGTTGCAGTAGCGGCAGGATCTGACGGGGCAATGGACCAGGAGATGGGTTGAAGGAAGGCCCCGATTCTGACAGTAGAGGCAAGCAGTAGTCCGCTGGGGAAATGATGGCCGGGACGGAGGAGTGGCAAGAACAGAGTCCACATGATGAGTTTGAAGAGTACCGAGACGAGTCTCCTCGGATAGCAACTCAGAAATTGCTTGTTCAAGAGTGGGCAATGGATGGCGATGAAGCAGAGAGGCACGTACGGGCTCAAAGGATGAGGTAAGAGCCATGAGAAATTGCACCAACCTTTGCTGGTTGCGATGGATAGTAAATAAAACGGCATCTTCGGGGTCATGCCATGCTGGTTCGGAAAGAGCAAGCTGATCCCAAACAGAGTACATTTGAGAAAGGAAGTCATTAATGGACTGAGTGGATTCTTGGCGCATGCGGTGAAGTTGGTTCTGAAGTTGATATTGATGGGCAAGACCAGTAGTCTGGTATCGTTCTTTCAAAAACTCCCAGATGTCTTTCGCAGGAGTAGTTACAGAGTCAAGCTGAAAGCGGCCAAATTGAAGACTGATAGAGGTAATAGAGGTATTACGAAACCAGGTAATGATTTGGTAATTCTTACTGTCCCATTCCTCAAGTCGGTCTTCATATGTAGCAGTATGAACAGGAGTTTCAGTAGTGGCACTGTCTTTTACTGGTTTAGCCACATCCCCGGTGACAATTCGCCAGAGCTTCTTGCCTTTGAGGAAAGAGGACATAGCTTGGGCCCACAGAACATAGTTTGAACCATTTAAAATGACGGAAATGGGATGGGAGGCATCATGACGATCCATAATACTAGTTGAGTAGGGTTAAAGTAATAGAAATAGATCCGTAGGAGCAAAATTAGGTAAAACAGAGTGTACCAGTGAGTCCGGAAGGTCGAAAATAGCAAGGAAAGGTATGCTGGACAGAGATGATGTCAGCAATGATGTCAGCGGCGCACGTTAGCAGAGTGCAGGGAGGAGCACGTTAGCAGGAAGGCAACGGCGCACGTTAGCAGACAGGTGCAGGCGCGGCTCACGGTAGCTGGTTTGGCGCACGCGGGTGCACACTAGCAAAGCGGCGCACGGTACGCGTACGGTAGCAGGCGCGGCGTATGGGAGCCGCGGACGTGTGGGCGCGTGTGGGCGCGTGGCGGAAGTGAGCGACAGGAGTTGGCGCGTGTGGGCGCATGTGAGAGTGGTGGCGGTCGTGTTGACGCGCAGAGGCTAAGGGTGGCGCGTGTGGGCGCGTGTTGGCTTTTCTGAGAACGGGCTTGGTGCCGTTGGACTCAGGAGAAAATTTCGCACAGGTTGATGTGCTCTGATACCATGTAAGTTTAGTTTGAGAGAGAAGCTAGAGAGCAATGAATGAGAGAAGCTAGAGAGCAAAATGGTTTCTGTATATTATGTGTTGTATCTTTACAAGAGAAATGAACTCTCTCTTTATAGAGAGAGGAAATGTACATTGGATACCAAATGATGATTGGTAATCACCGAAAGAATAAAGTGAAAAGATAAAGCATCTATATCTAAACAATTAGCAATATTATATTAACAAGGGGAAATGCTCCGGCACGCAATGTCCCTATTCTCAATTCTAAATCTAAACGATCGATTGAGTCGATGAAGAAGTTCATGGTGAAGCTCTTCCTACCAAGCTCTTAATGGTCTTCTATACTCCGTGGTCCATGAAGGTCGATTGCAATTGGGCTCAGAACGAGTGAAGTGAAAACTACTGGATTCTTTATCCACTGCTAAAAAAAAAAGGGAAAAGTTAGGGATCATGAAATTTTTTTCATGAAAATGATCATGAAAAATTTATGATCCTTGGATTACCTTGATTAGTGTGTGGTGCTTTATTCTAAATGTAATCCAAGGGTCACAAAACTTTCATGATTATTTTCATGAAAGGTTTTTCATGATACCTAGCATTGCTGGAAAAAAAAAAAAGAGCCTAGGGTAAAGCTCCAAAAATGGGTTAGAAGAAATCCCAGCATCGGTCTAGAATTTCAATCTTTGGCCATCACCAAGTTTGAATTTTAAGTTGCTACAAAAAAAAGTTGAGAATTTGGGAATTTTGGCCTTCCAGTGAGACTGTGTTTCCAAACTGTAGAGCAGTCTGTAAGCTTGGAGTGGTTGGAAACCAAGTTGATTGCTCAACCTTGTTTTTGGCGCAAATGATTCTACGCCACAAAGCTTTATCTTCCACAGCGAACCTCCACCACCATTTGCAAAGCAAGGAATGATTGTTCTCAATGGTTTCGCGAAATTCCAATCCCCCTAGTTTTTTGTTAACTGACCATGCACTACAAAAAAATTTAGGTTTCAGAGATCAAAATTTAGAGACAATTATTTTTTAAGGACCAAATATTTTTGTTGTGAAAAGTGTCGTTATTATATTTTTATCAACGAAAATTGGACATTAATTATTATATTTTTGGATCCAAATTTTTTGTCTCAAAAAATAAATCATTTTGAGATCAAAATTGTTTTGTCCCTAAAAGTGTATTTATTAGTGACATTTTCAAACTTTTGTCGCTAAAAGTCTTATTTTTTTACTTTTCGAAACGACCTTTTAGCGACTATCCTCACGACGATAAAAATTTGTCTCTAAATGTCTTTTGTAACAAAATTTTCAATTTTAGAGATCAAAAAATTTAGTCACTAAAACTCTTATATATTGTAGTGATGCTTTCCAGTTTAAAAGATGGATTTTGTTTCTTTGCTCAATGTCCCCCCATAGAAAAGCTCTTTGCAATTTATCGACTTTGCTCGCAACTTTGATTGGAACTTTGGAAAGGGACATATAATAAAGAGGTAAAGCAGATATTACCGACTTCACCAAAGTGATTCTTCCTCCCAATGAGAGATACCTTCTCTTCCAAGAGCTGAGTTTCTTCTTGATCTTCTAGGCTCCTATGTTTTGACTCTGCTAGGATTGGTTCCTAACGGCATGCCAAGATAATTGATAGGCAAACTCCCCACTTTGCATTTCAGATAGTCAGCCACTTGATTAGCAAAATCACTATCAACACATATCCCACAGATGATTGGTTTATGAAAATTAATCTTGAGGCCTGAAACAAGTTCAAAACATTGCATAATTCTTTTGAGGTGGACCATCTCATTCCAATCCAAATTCCAAAACAAGAGTTACTGATGTGAGTAAGGTTTAGGCCAGAATTACTGATGTCAACACCCCTAAGCAAATCAATCTATTTTGCTCTTTTCAGCAGGTTATTAAGACCTTTTACCGCAAGATTGGACAGAAAATGAGATAATGGGTAGCCTCTCTTAATCCTTGTTCATGAGAAAACTCCTTGGTTGATAATAGAGTTATGAGCACCTTTTACAACAAATTTAATACATCTATTATAACATTATTATTTGGTTTGATTCCTTCCTAAGGTTGCTACGAGTGCTATATAAATCAATGATTTTCTAAGAGTTGCGAGGCACAAGATACACAAGAGACAGAAAAGATGGTTTGAGAGATGGAAGTTTTCATAAGGGTTTTTATATATTTTATATTGTATTTTAGGTAACTCTGGTTCGTGCACTGCGGGAAATTAGACTTTTAGTGGCGTTTAAAAAACGCCGCTATATCTATCAAAAACGCCACTAATTCTTTTTGTGACGTTTTCTACCAAACGTCGAAGATGCGGCTGTCACTGTAGCATTATGACATTTTTAAAGCGTCGCTATATTAGTATAGACGGGCGTTTTTCAAAACGCCGCTAAATGTACTACATAACGGTACAATGACGTCATGCCATATTTAGCGACGTTTTAAAAACGTCGTGATAACTCTTTTCTATTTTAAAAATAAAATCGTTAGCACTATACTATAGTGGAGTTTGAAAACGCCGTTATAGTTTCATTTTTTATTTTTTAAATTGTGCTAATTCTTTGAGGTTTAACCCAAAAAAATACTTGTAAAGCTAAAAAATAGGAATAATATGGATAAAAAAGTCTGCTGCTAGTTCAATATATTGAGTAAATTTAGTCAAACTTTACATAATTATTCTCAACCAAAATCAAGCAATAAACACAACCAAAGGAAAAAATATTTTATCACATATTGCAAACCTATCAAAGACAAATTCAAAAAGACAAGCAAAAAAATATGATTTCAATAGAAGTTTCACATCAATTTTCTACAATCTTGGTTAGCACAATAATAAGCAAATAAAAATGATGAAATGCTTGGGAGTTCACAAAGGAAATATCATCCAACAGGCCCAACTTCACAAAGGAAATATCATCCAAAAGATCTAGGTTGCTTGGGAGTTCTATGAGCACTCCTCCACAGCTGAAAACAAAGAAACAAAGAAAAAAGTCAGCAGGTACACTCTGCATCATAAATAGAAAACTGGAAAACAAATTCTTCATCAATCAAAAGAGAAACAATACAAATATGCCAAAATGAAAAATGGTTAGACCACTAAAGAAGAGCAAAGAAGTTAAAAACAAACCAAATCCATCAACACTCTGCAAAAATCCTAAACCTACGAACCATTGTATGTGATAATCTAAACCAAGAATTACACGACCAATGTAAACGACATCTATATATGTATACAGAAGTGTTTTGGTTAAATTGAATTTGTGGTTTGTGTTTTGGTTATATTGAATTTGGGGTTTAGTAAAAGCAAGGCCTTGGGCAACCAACATGCCCTTGCCTAGGCTAGACATGGTATTTTAAATATCATGCTCAATTAACTGTCGAATCTTAAATAGCTGGTTGATAACTTCAAATTCCAAAGAATAACAACCTAAATTTTATTCTAGCATGATTACCAAAGGGGCTATTGAGCATTGACGTAAAATAAAGGTGTATCTAACAGGAGATGTATCTTGTCTATTGTGGACAGGGATAGTCATGTCTTAATCATTATATGTAGGTAATAGAACTCAGTTAATGGATAAAGGTGCACCATCCATCTGCATCAAAATGTCCACACATTGGAAATCCAGGATCAAATGCCATTTTAACAATTAGGAAATCAAAATCCAATATTTCCAATTCCTTGTTGATGGGTGGGAAATAGAATATGAGAATAAGAAACAAGATTTCTAATAGATACTAAATCATCAAATTTTGCTTTCTAGTGAGGGTGAAATTGAAGAAAATCGCTTTTTAAATGAAAAAGACATGAAGCACAAAGTTGCTAGAAAATTTGTTATTACAATTTACATGTCATCTGCCTAACTAGATGCAACAATGCTAACATGTTATAAGAGTCCTTCCTAAAAACCAAAATATTAAAAATTGCCTCCAAAGAAAGATAAAAGGAATATTTCCTCAGAAAATGGTTACTCCATTCAGCTGTTTCCTCCTAAACCACTGTCAAGTTGACACTCTGTAATGTGACAAAAATATATGGCCATCTGAAATAAGTAACCTTAGTCTCAAATTCAAAATGCTTCAATGGTAAACAATACTAACGACAATTAAATAGATAATGATATTTTTGGACATCAAATTTGTTCCGTGTTCAAACAAGACAAGTTGGCAGAGATGGTTGGACATACCCGATTACCATCTAAGTCAAACTCCTTCCCAAGTGACTCCATGACCAACTATTGTAAATACCTGCTAAATAATAATAGGCTATCCTTGTAAGGAAGAATAACCATATCCTGTGGAAAAACAAAGAAGCCAAAGCATAAATATTTATGAGTGAAACTAAAACATAACATAGGTAGAAATGAGGCTGAGAGAAAGACAGAGTGAAGCAAAACCTTGGATCCTACTACACCAGAGGCCCAATACCAGCTTAAAGCCAACAATGTTGCAGGGTTATCCCTCACCTAAAAATAAATAAATAAATATAAATAAAAAAGGAAACTTTGATATTCTGTTATCATAACTTCTTTTCCTACTTACAAGCATGAGCAGTGAAATAAATAATCCTTTCACATTCAATTATGTAATTTCACATCAAGTGTATTGCGTGTGCGTGTGTGTCCACTTGAGAAGTAAGAATTCAAAATGTATCCCCTTAACCAAAATTGGGATTTGAACCTTCCACTTCTTCCCCACTAGATTGGCAGGAGATAACACCAAGATAATAGCTGGTGGCTACAGGTTTATAAGTCATCAAGAAGGAGGATGAGATACTCCTTAGAAATTAAAGCAAAATAACCAACATTCCAATTGATGACATGTATTGCACAAAGCTAAACCAAAACAGAGCCTTGCCAAGATGTATTGCTTGGAAACAACTGAATTTCAGGACATCTGGAGGAAAACTGATAAAACAGAAAAACAAAACTCGTAGTTTAGTGAAAGATTTGTGTCGGTTGTGCAATTTTGATAATGGTCTAATCGAACAGCTTTCTCATAATGAATAAGTAAATCCAAACTGATTTGATTAATCATTTTTTAAAACAGAACCAACCAATTTTTAACTTTAATTTCCCCCTCATGATTAGTTTACACCAATGAATATCTCCACCTACTCCCATTTCATTGACTATGCAAGAAAAATAACCTTTGCAAATACACCAAATCCTGGCCTATTTTTCTGTATATAATATTTAAGTTCAATAGACCACACAAAAGGTACACAACTATTGTGGGAGACACACACCTCAACATATAATAATACCTTTGTATAGCTAGAAAGAGATGGACCATCCTTTGCAAGGCTAGAAAAAAGAAACATGGAGGAGAAGAATGAGAAGATGAAGAAAGTGAAGAAGATGAAAATGCATTTCTCAGAATTCTACAAAGTCCATTATTCAGTTGCTTGAGAAGACGAGAATAGTTTGGCTACTCAAGTAACAAAACTACTATCAGAAGACAACAATGAATTAAAAATAATAGTGATAATAATAAGAGATTGAATAATAAATCTTTACCACAGTGGTCCTATTTGCCTCATCCATCAATGATGCACCAGCAAGCATTTCTTTAATGTCAATTCCCTAAAATAAGAATCTATTGTAAATAATTGCAAAGTCCTAGAGTAGAAAAGATGACACATTGAATTCTGCATATAAGGACAACTTACCTAAAGCGCTGCTGAAGTAGAAAAGTCTCTTAGGAGGCATATGGAAAGACAAAACATGCAAGAATGACACTGACAAAAATTAACTTAACAAACAGGGCAGACCAGAAAGATTGTCAAACACCTGTAATTGGTGTTTTGTAGAGGGGACAATCAATGGATTCATCTACTATTTGGTTCTTTTACCCTTCAGCCCCATCCCCAGGTTCAATAACTGAATGATTGCTACATTTTTGAATGAAGGATTCCTGGGTCTGAACTATCAAAGGATGCCTATGACATACTTCCCTATCAAATACTATGACAATTCAGTAAACAAGCAACATTTCAAAGCCAAAACAAACCAAACTGTGCCTTGTGTCCCAATAAAATGAGGTCGGACACATGAATGCTTTTCAATTATACTTTTGTGAGCTTCCACTGCTTGTATTTTTTGTGACAAAGCTTATTAGATGGTGCTGAACCTATAGGACACATTTTTTAGTTCTGAAGTCATGTTCTATTGCCACTAGAGGATTAAAAAAATTATCAAGTTAAAATAGAAATACACTTAAATACATGGGCACTATTGGCTTAAGGGGGCTAGATCCATGAAAGGGAAGTGACTTCTACGTATTACTCTCTAGAGATTTTAGTTGCTCTGAGGCAATACTTGAACAGTTCTAAATCACAGCATCATGTATCTTTGTAAGAACAGAGCAATACATCCTTTCTCGAATTCATTTTCTAGCAAGAGGCTGCAGTCAACCATTCTTTAAGCTTGCAAGAGCTAACCATAAAAAGGCCTCAAATATACTGATTGGCAAAGTTACAAACCTTCATACTTAAAAAGACCAAAACTTAATTTAACAGTCACTTAAGAGTATACACTTCGAAAATAATTTAACCCTTCTCCATGAGGTAGTGGTGTTGTCCAGGAATAAGAGTCCACTTAGAAAAGGAAAAAATTGACATTACTTACCATGGAGAACATCATGAAGAGATCCATTCGAAGCATACTCATATGCAAGGACTCGGAGACCGCCATCAACAGAATAACCAAGAAGCTCAACAACAATTTCATGTTTCAGTCTTGATACCATTGAAACTTGTTAAGTCATAAAGAAACTGATAAAAATTTTGTACCAAAGTTGTCTGTTATTTCCTTCAATTCATCCACTGGGATGGAGGGGACAACAATAGGCTGAACATCTACAGTTTTTGTGTCCTTCGGTGCAACTCCAGCAGCATGATAACCTTCATTGTTGCCTAATGATAAATTTTCATCGTGTCAGTTTGGAAGAAATCAGAAGCCTTAGAAAGTATAAAACGAAAGCGCATGATACTAACATGTAAGACTTACAATCGCACAAGATAAATCCAAGCAACTGAATAAAAAGTGAGCAAGGAAACTAAGCACACAAGTAAACCAAGCAAAGATAGATGTACAAACTGGCCAACATGAGATATCACCATGAAAATGTTAGGGTCTATACCAAGGTCGGGAAACACAAATGAAATGGAAGATATGTTAATCTGTCTGATTTCATGCTTGAAGCATGGAATACAAACTTTGAAATTCAGCGCGAACAAATAAATTTTTATGCCCTTCACCACATTAATCCAACTAAGATGAAAAGCCTTCATTACCATTTCAAATAATGAATGAGAAAAAATTGCAAGTTTTCTAAATACTACAACCTGAGCACAGACAATTTACCTGTTGTATTTGTCATGAATGGTCCATTATTAGCAGCCTTGTGCATATCATCTTCCATGCAACAGCTGAAACAGCTTATGATTGTTTTCTTTAATGAACAAGCTGGACGTGTCAAAAATTTCCTTCAGCAAACAAACTCACAAATAGATCCTTTTTTTATAAAGAAAAATAATAATTAGAAAGCTGAAAGGATTTTAGAACAAGAAAAATAAGGGAACCACACCTCAAAGCACTGTTAGAGTGCAACCCAAATATCTAATGACCTTGATATTATTGTTCTTGTTTACTTAAATTTATTTTTTTACAAGAAAATCTGGATCATATACAGATGACAATGATCGTCACTGAAGAACAAACAATAAAACTATTTAAATAAATCTTCTTAGCTACCTATTTAAAGAGGAAACACAGAGAGTGAAAGAAAATACATAAATCTTCTTAGCTACCTATTTGTAGAACAAACAATAAAACTATTTAAACAAAATACAGTTACAGATCAAAACCATTGAAGCTGACAACCTGAGAGAACTAAAACAAATAAAAGAGCTATAGATCCGATACCTAAGAAAAACAAAAACATAGATCGAAATCAAAATCATCCAAAACAAGTTTGAGTCAGACCAATAAAAGAGAAGAGCACCTAGATCAACAATGGAAATCGAAATCCTAAGCAACCGTTTCAGTCAATTGAATGAAATCAAGCTAATAGAATGTAAATCAAAACAGATCTAGATTGCTACTGTGCAGTCATAAAAATCTCTGAATCACAAGTGAACACAGCGAGTACAGATTGAAAAGCCCTTTCAAAAAGATCCACTGCATTTTTTAAGTGCCGTGTAGAACGAAACCCTAGATAAATGAAAATTAAGGGAGATCGAACAATCTTGAAGAAAATCGGTCAAATCAAGGGAGATCGAGCAATATCGAAGAGAGATCGAGTAATCTCGAAAAAAATTAGTCAAATCGAGTGCACAAAACAAGATTTCAAAATAAAAAAATAATGAAAAACGATTGAGATAAAAGATCTAAGGTTTTGACCTACAATAGACTTACTTGAAATCTTCATCATCAGTTGCTTCGTCAATATCTACAAAGAGAGCTTCATTCGTGCCATTTTAGAGAGAGAATAATGTTGGAGAAGGAGAATGAGAGGGGAGAGGGTAATGAATCTGTGACTGTGATGTTTGGAAAAAAAAAAAGTGATATTCTATTAGGTTTGAGTGGTAGAGGTTTGTTTCTTTTCTTTTTTAACTCATTAATTAATTGGTAAGGTTAAGCATCAGCGAAGGCACGCGTCTTGGAAAACAAGAAATAAAGACGTTTTCAAAAAACGTCTTTTTCTAAGCGCCGCGACAATGAATTTTTCTTGTAGTGGTGGTATGGTTCAAGTCTCTTGGTGGTTGTGAACACTAGATGAAGGTTGTTGTGCGTAATATGGACTTTATCTTGGAACTGCTTCACCCCAGTTGTACCTTCATGAGAGGAGAAAAAGTAATTTCAGAATAGTGATAACGCGACTTCCAAACTCTCACAACTGTTTTCTCTACTCTTGCTTTTGTCTATACATATACTAGCATATGTCTGTGCCTAAATAATATTAAGATTAAAATGCCGTTGTTCAATGATGTATTTTAACAATCACATTAAAATGACAAAATTAAAATCAGCCCTACCAACATGAAGAGTATTAAAATGGGAGCACAATAATTGTCCAAATTTGAACTCTTCTCTTTCCCAACTGACTTCAATTTTATAGTCTTGAAATTAAATTTATCATTATCATTTAGAAAGTCCAAACATAAAGTTGTGCCACCCAAAAAAAAAAAAAAAAAAAAAAAAAAAAAAAAAAAAAAAACTATTTAATCAATAATTTATACTAACTATCAAGTACAACTAACCCAACACATTGAAAATACAATGGAACATTCCCAAAAAAAAAAAAGATGGAACAAACAGCCCCAAGTTCATAATAAAAAATGAAAAAAATACAATAGAACAAACAAACAATGGAACAAACTATATGTATTAGAAAAAAAAAAAAAAAAAAAAAAAAAAAAAAAAAAAAAAACATTGGTTAAACCATACTTATTATTTTGAATTGCATGAAGGGAATAAAATAAATTTATCGCCTATCTTATAATTCAATTAAAAACACAATTGAAAGTATTAATCACTTCAATAATTAATTATGAAGCATTAATAAGTCACTATATGAAGATATAGAAAAACTTGATATATGTTATAGACAAATAAGACATTTGGTAATTAAAAAAAAAAGAAAAAAGAAAAGAAGCAGAAAAATGTTATAGACAAACCATATCTATATATACAATGAACAGCCATCAGCCAAACCATACCTATACATGAATAACTTACAAAGCAAGACCACAATGAGGAGTTCACGCAAATCATATCTATATAATATTCATGAGGATTGCCTTATTTTTTTTCAAAACCTCAATTAATTTATTGTGATGTAGCATATTAAAATTCAAATTATGATGCTTCCTAATCAACTAATAAAGTGTTATGTGATATTCTGCCAAAGACCTGGGATCCACTATCCACTCCAAGCATTCAGCACTATTTATTTAATAAAAGGCAATACATACAAACCAACCCTAAAATTCAATTTCAGAAAGCACCGAATTGGGAATTATTTGTATTATCATATTAAAATAGACAGAAACATTTATATCATAATTCTCATTTTGAATCTCTTCAAAAGTAAAGAAATTAGAAGAGAAAAGAAACTTAGCAATATTTTTCATAATTCCAAAATTGTCTTTTTAGATATAGAAAAAATAAAAATTGAATCTTATAAAATGTTGTTTTGGTAATATAATATCAAACAATTTATTTTCTTTTCTTTTATATAGTTTAATCATACAAGATAACAGATAAATCATTATTTTTTTTCCAATTTTTTCTCTTCTATTTATCCAAACCAAAAAAAGAAAATTCACAATTTTTTTTTTCTTCCCTATAATAACTTATGTAATTTTTTTTTTCTCGTCTCACATGCATTAGGGTCCGATGTTCGGACATATTAATGATGGAAAATATTTGCACAAAAGAATAAGTAAACATGTTCGCATGGAACATTATGTTCGAATAAAAGAAATGGAGAAATTGGGATGGGAAGACGTGCACCATTATTACATATTTGTCATCATGCAAGAGGGTCCGAATAAGTGTCTGAACCCTAATTCTTGTGAGACAAGTCATTAGCATTATTACATCATGTAATAACCCTACCCTAATGCATGAGACATACACCATTACTTGTCTCACATACACCAAACATGTAATAATTGTTTATGTCTTCCAATTCCCATTTCTTTCTCCCTTTTATTTACCCGCTTATAATGGTAGCATAGAATGTCATGTTTACTTAGCATCTTGCATGAGGACAAATATGTAATAATTGTATTTACTTTGTAATAACCGAACCCTAATGCATGTGAGACGAGTAGATGCGAACATGTGAAATGCTAAGTAAACATGACGTTCTATGATCGAATCCTAATGCATGTAAAACGAGTGTATGTCTTCCAATCCCCATTTCTTTATCCCTTTTATTTACTCGCTGACAATGGTAGCATAGAACATCATGTTATAATTTGCCAACTCAACTTCCTCCCATTTTTTCATTTACTATTTTGGCTAAAAACATCTACCATTCACAACAAAAAATAGAACAATTTAATTTCACAAAAAAATTCTTCAAAAAATTATGATCAAACGAAAAAAAAAAACAAAGAATGATACAAAAAATATTTTTAAAAAATTACGTAGCATATATAAAAATTATACATAAAATGATAAGTAACATCACCTCGGACTTTCTTCAAGATCGAGTGAGTTGAGATCCTATTTCTTCAAGATCAAATTGAATGAATCGACTATAAATTTTGGTCGTTTAAAATGAATCAACTAGAAATCTTAACAATAAATCAATTGAAAATCTCGATCGTAGATAGTTACTAAGATCTTGATGCATCAAACCTCAATTAAATCTCGAAAACATTAAGAAATAGAAAAATAAATGTTGGAAATCAAGGATTTAGTGATTAGATTTTACCAATTCCAAATTAATGGATGTAGATCACACAAGATTGATGCTTTGCTTCTATCGTTTAGGATTTGAAATCAAGTGAGATAGAGAGGTGTTTAGGGTTTGAACAAATGCAAAGAAAACGTTTATTTATAAGAAAGCCCTACAATGCACACCCCTTTAAGTTGCATATCATATGCACCCCTGCTAATAGCCATTGGATGCATAACTTTTAATCTTGAATGTTGATTGATTTAATAGGTAAATAATGGGTACCTTCTCAGCTAGTTAACTCTTATATTAGATTTTGTTTCTCTCTCTCCCTTTCTCTCACCACGACGCCTCTCTCGCTCTGCTTCATTCTCTCATCTCATCATTACTCTCTGTTGATTCTCTCGTTCATCTCTTTCTCTAGCCACCATTTATACGAAGATGATACCAAGTAAGAAGAGGTTTCGATGGCAAAGAGGTGTCGTTGAGATTAGATCCAACGGTTCTTATATTATTTCATACTTAATATGATTTTTTTAGGTACATTAAAGGATGATATTAATCATTGTGATATAATATTTTTCAAAAATGATAAAGAAAAATATATATAGTTATTTTAACACAAAAAAAAGGATGATTTTATTTTGTATGTGTTGTTTTAATTTCATGGTAGTTTTAAAAAAAAAAAAAGAACTAGAAAATTGGTTGATTGTGTCTAAAAGACATTTGAACCACTAGTTGGTTGTGTCAAAATAAAATAATATAATTTTTGAAATATTTTATTTAATTTAATTTTTTTTGGTTCGTGTAGAATGTAAAAATGTAATTTTTGAAAAAAAAATTAAAATTCCCAAACAACCAAAAACAAAAAAACAAAAAAAACAAAAGTACTCAAAAAATCATATTCAAACACCACTTAAAAAACAAAGAAAAAGTTAATTGGATTGTGCCAAAATGGCAACCATAATACATACATGCAATTCACTCCTTTATGGCTGATCATTAAGACAGCTATATTACCTCTCCTTATCTTTTCTCATATGTTACAATCCACAAAGATGCTCAATCATTAAGTCACTCAAGTTGTCGCTTAAGGTCTACAATTTTTTTTAAAATAATTCATATTATTGAAAGTCTCAATTGTTTAAAGACTTAAATAAGATTTCATTTTGATATTTAACTCCAGACCTCCCCAAATTTTGAGCCACTACTGACAATCCATTCATGTGGGATATCAAAAGTACTAATAATCTTCAAATAATCTTGAGCCTTTATCTTGTTAATATTGGTAAGTACCAACCATTATATATAAAATTAATGATTTAAATGTGCAATTATATGCACCAACAAAAATAAATAAAACAAAAATAAAAAATCAACGTTATATTTGGTTTACTGGAATATAAATGAAATAAAATAGAATGTTCATTTTTTATTGTCTACACAAAATGACCATTCAGTTAGATGATAATATTTGTAATGTATTTTCTATTTTTTCTTTGTAAACTAACAGACCTCTATATTGAACCAGCAAATGAACAATGGATGACCGATCCATGAGAAATCAAGCGTAGGTATCTTATCATGCAACAATTTCTCCCTCATTTTGACCAATACTGTTATGTTTACGAATAGATACTTGTTGAGACTGCTGTTGCCGAGATCAAGCACACTTTGCATGATCCATCCAAAACCGCCAATCATATCTAGTATAGTAAAATTACTATCAGAAACATCATGCATATTACTACATGGGGCATCCATCTGAATACTACTCGTCAACTTGACATCCACAACAGGGAAACGCAGTATAGTTATTGGGATTATATTGATGCTTTTACTCAAACTTTTTACTACCAGAATCCCATTAATAATCATTCTTGGTTTATCCGCATCTGCTCTGATGTCCTTAAAAATGATGTCCCTTCTTGGTTCCTCTTTTGGTGGGATAAATTTGGGTTACAGTTAGAAGTTCTACCAGTACCAATCAGGGAAGCCTACAATGAATGGCATGTTGCATATTCTCATTTACCAGTAAATAAGGATATCTCTATTACAAAATCCTTAATCCATTTCACAATTTGTTTTGGTAGCCCATGGATTTGGAAATGGGACTTTCAGTGTGATTATCAGAAGAAGATCCCACGTCTCAAAAGGGTTTTCTTTGTGAGATGATGGGATAAGGATATGAACCCTACTTTATCAGAAATGGTTCAGAAAATAAAGGCACATTCTCAAGCCTATTGGGATGCTGTTCCAAAAACTATTCCCAACCAACCAGTAACTCAAAATCCGTTCTTACAAATCCAAATAGAATTACGACAAAAATATCCTAATTTGTCAAAAACAGAATTAATTGTAAAAAGTATGGATTTTATGCAGGAACAGTTTCTCTAAACTATTTCCGGAGATGATATATCCATGAAATTTGCTACCAGTAGCCAAGATCATGAAGATCCTGACCAGGATGAAAATGAATTTGTTGTCCTAGCTAGTGAATCACAAGCACCAGAAGATAATGAACCCAATTTTGGAGATTTTTAGGATTCACTTACCAGCATGATTGCCGACAAAATCGACAAAGAAAAAGATAAAAAAGGAAAAGGCAAAGCATGATAAACTTTGTCTCCCATCAGTAAAATCATCAGTATAAAACGACAAAAAAACCAGTATATCAACTTTTCAAAAAGTAGATATTTAGTCTGCCAACCAGTACTGAGACTAACATATGTCTCATTATCAACATGTTAATGATAAGGATGCTGATTCAACAATAATATCTACTCAACATGAGGATAAGGAAGATCGACTCCAACCATTCAGAACACGCCACCTGTCCTCGACCTTATCTTATCTTTTCTTTTTGGTATTATAAAAGGCAAGGACCTCACCCTTGTTGAGGCAGAGTTTTAAGAAGTTTGTTTTCTTTCAGTAAGAGTGTTTTTAGTTTCTATAAGCTTTTCCTCTTTCATCTTGTAAACATTTCTCCAATATATAAATTAAGTGTTGAAGAATTAAGCTGCTTTGAAGATTGTGATTGTAAGTATTTGTTTGTTTAATGTATGCCCTCTGTTGATAAACTTGTAGATTTATTAAATGTTTTAGAATTTTATATTACAAGTTGTAATAATTATCTAACATTTCTTCAAGATCCTTATCTCCAGCAGTGGGCTACACAGCAGCTAGAATTCTGTGAACAATAAATAGACAGAATCCAGTAGCAAATACAGGAACATATTTGTGTGGGGGGGCTGCCGTTAGGCCTCCACCCCAATAGTAAAACATGAGACCATATATGTCATAATTTGTTTATTATGTATTTGTATTATGTGTATTTATATTCCTGGGTTCGTGCCAAATAAGGGTAGAATGGAGTTAGGAGGAATGGGACGTCACCCAAGTCGCATTTAGGTTAGTCTACTAGCAGGGATTGCTTATAGGACATTTATACCTTATAAACTGTTGACAGGCGTGCTTAGCCTAGACCCCTTTTGAGCGAGCACTTAGTTGGTATCAGAGCCATGTTTATACATGAACATAATATGTATATATATATATATATGATATTTAAATTAAACATATATGGTTACATACAACATATGGCAGAAGAAGCGACTATCACAACAGTAGCCAATACAATAGCTTCTACATCAGAAGCAGCGGAATTAGTAGCTTATCAAGATGTAAGGGAAGCCCTTAATAAATGGACAATCCCAAAAGTAAAACCAGAAACTATTTATAAAATTGGTAGCTTTGATTTTACCAGTAGAAAAATTAACAAAACTTTTGAACATGAAGTTCCTTTACAAAATGATGATGAAGTAATCCAGTTACTCCAAATACACGATTTAGTACATTTTCTGAAAAAATATAAATATGTCCACATAGGACTTGTCCAGATAGCTTTTAAACCCTTAACTCTGTTAGGACAAAATACCAGTCTTACTTGTACACTCAGGGATGGTAGATGCCTTGATTGGAAAGCTTCTTTAATGGGAGCTATTGAAACTAGTTTATCTCATGGACCAGTATATTTTAATATCTATCCAAATTTGAGTATAGCACTTATAGACCCTAACCTGTCTAAAGTTCTTGAACTTAGAATCTTGACAAATGGTTACCAACATTTATTAGGATCACCATCATTATCAACTATTTTTAGAATTCATCTTAAGGTTCTAAGTACCTTAAATCCGTATATCAGAAAGCACAGTGCGTTAGGACAAACTGTCCTCATCGATACTAATCTATTCAGTAGCCAGATAGCTGTTCCTAAAATGATTCCTTAGAACAATATTACTTTTCCAGAAAAATGGCAAATTAAAAATGTTGTACCAGTCAGACCAATCATCAGACAAACCTTGGATGATGTTATCCAGACACAGGGAGGTAATGTTTACCTTAAATTCCAAAGACCTCTTAGCAGAAGTTTGTCCAGTATGAGTCATCACTCCTCTAATCTACCCTATAGAGTAGATTTACCAGAATCATCCAGACATTCTATGTCTGAACCAATTGAGTTTGTTAACCAAGGAATGCCTTTTCGACCTCCTAGTCAACCCACCAGTGATCCACTTCCTGAGACCCTTATTCAGGGAATTCGTATATTTGAAAATCAAATCCCTCATGGTGTCTATGAAACCAAAAGGCCTAAGAGACCAACTGCTAGTGATATGAATTTTGAAATTTAATGGATTTTACACCAGGAAGTGATATTAGAAAACAATTAAACCAGGACTTTATGCAAGATAAATTCAGGAATTTAGAACATGGTATTTTAATAACCATACTAATCATGAACTTCAATAGTTAAAAAATTAGTATTATCATCATCTTGAGAAATATCAAATTCTTCGATCTTTTCCAGAATGGTACTATGAATTTAGCACAATCATGGAGTTTATTCCAACATCCCAGATAAATGTCTTGGACAAAATACAAAAGACTTGGCAAACAGTAGGTGGTCAGCAAATAGTTTCTGTACATCTACCACCACAGTCTTTAGAATTAGCTCCTAGTAATGTCTCTCATCAACCGTTAGTCATCACAGTTTATGTGGAAACTCCCTCTAGAATGGCTTAGAAAGAGTCTTTATAGATTAAAGATATTGTACCATTAATAAAATAGAATAATTATACTAATTTATGTTTTCAAACTGTGGGAAAACAATTAATCAGAATTGAGGAAGCCATTAATACTTTTAGAAATCGAACAATGGTACCTACTATTGGTCCTAAACTTGAACCAGTAAACGTAAAGCCACCATTAGAAGTAACCAATTATAAGTTACGTTCTCCTAAACAAGACAATGAATTCATGGATACCCTTTTAAATAAAATGATTGATTTAAATTTAGGGAGATCTGCACCGGAAACTAGCTCTATAAATATGTTGTCTATTCCACAGACACCAAATCAGGAAAATGAGGAAATTACCCCTTCTTTCATTCATAAACTCCAGACTAATTTTCAAGATATACAATCTGTTAACAGAACCGCTTTTCCAGCACAAACAGGTAGGACTTCCATACAAGGCGCTACTAGGTATTATTATCCTAGACCTACACCACAGGATATTCTTTATGAAGAGGATTTCTTCCATGGCCAGAACTCTTATCATGGAAAAACCATTTATGAATGGAATATAAATGGTTATTTTGAATACCAGATATTTGAGTGTCTACATCAGATTATTATGTATGCCACTATTTGTAAACAGAATAATAATTCTGACCATCAGATAGTTAAATTCATTGTTAATGGATTTTCAGGTATCCTTAAAGAATGGTGGGATAATGTTCTCACTTCCGATCAACAGCATGAAGTATTAAATGCTATCAAAACTAAAACCGACCCAGTTACTAATACTGTTACTCACAGAGAGGATGCAGTTTATACTTTAGTCCAGACAATTATCTACCATTTTATTGGGAGCCATTCCATTAATAATGACCGTAGCCGTGAGTTACTTCAGAACCTTAGATGCCCATCTTTAACCCATTTTCGTTGGTACAAAGATGTGTTTTTATTAAAAGTTATGTAGCAACCTAACACTAACAGTAGCCATTAGAAAGCCAAATTCATTGATGACCTTCCTAATCTTTTTGCCGAAAAAGTTTGAAAAAAACTTAGAGATCGTCATGATCAAATGGCCATTCCTTATGACCAATACACTTATGGCCAACTCATAGGTCTCATTATAGAAGAAGGTCTTTCTTTGTGTAATGACCTTAAACTTCAATACCAGATGAAAAAATAGAATTTAATTGGGAAAAAAGAATTAGGTGAATTTTGTGATCAATTTGCTTATGACACCAAAATCCAGTATCCTTCGAAAACCAGAAAGTCTTATCATTAAAAAACCTTCCAAACAGTATCATAAATACTATAAAAAATCCAAAAGTATTCCTTCAGCCTCTTACCAGAAAAAGTTTTCCCCTCCAACCAAAAAGCAAACCGCTAAAAGGACAACAACATCTAAGAAAGATGTTAAATGTTATAAATGCGGTACCATCGGTCATTATGCTAATCGATGTAGATCAAAATTAAAACAAAAAATTAATGAACTGTCTTTAGATCCTATTACCACTCAACAATTATTACAGACTTTATCTAAAGAAGAAACCGACACTAGCTCAGAGTCAGATGGACTCGCTGAGCTACACTCTCATTCTACCTCTAGT